>NW_028274823.1:7468571-7780892 GCF_037043125.1 Eumetopias jubatus | reverse complement strand
TTATGTGTAGCGTGTAGGAATTACGAAACCATTTTCCATGTGGAGATGATGTTGTCTGTTGTATTCTGGAAGTTTTCTAGCACTTAATCAGAAACTAAATATAGAGCAGTTTACTCAGGTTTTGATACAGCATCTCTTAAAATGTGAAAGTGTCTGTCTCATTTTTCCTTTTCTTCTTTTCAACCTCTGGTCTATTCATTTTTGGATTAAAACAAAATTCTGAAGCTCCTTCCACAAATCACAGACCAAAGCAGCAATTTGGAAAGGAGGATTTGATTAATGTTGATAAACAATCTGGAAAGTCATTGCTATTAGCATAACTTTTTCAAGTATGAAATATTACATTGAGACAAAAGTTTAGAGGTGGGAGTGAATTTAGCAATCAAAGGTCACTGCCATTTTAGAGACCTCTCACGTGGTTATTTATACATTTGGCATTTTTATTGATCAAGTATCACTAATCAGGTACGTATTTTCAAATAATGACAATAAAGTGTAATATTCAAGGGAGACATTATGAAAACAGGAGGCAACCCCCTACACTGGAAGTTTGTAAGTATCATGCAAATGTCAGTTCTTAGTGTATTATCCACTAAGCTGATTACCTAGTACAGATTCTATTTGACCTTCAAATCTGCCGAGCACCAGAAGGCTGTCCCCTCAGCCTGCTGTGTCTGGTAGGGAACAGGGACAATTTCCTCAGGGAATGCACTTGTAACATTACTCTTGAATTAACCAAACTGCAGAGCGCTCAGAAAAGTACCTTTGCCTTTTTATCCACCCTTCTCTGATTACTCTGCTGGAATTTCTCTCCCCCATACCCAACAAAAGCCTGTTCAGGTCTCTGTCTTTTATTCAGGGATGCAGAAATATTTATGGATGAAAGGTTATGCTGTCTGGGATTGACTTCAAAATCATATGGAAAATGGGAAAGCAGGTGGGGAGAAAATTGGAACAAGGTTGGCCGTGAGTTGATGATTGTTGAAGCTGGGTGGTGGGGCAGGGCACCCACTGTGATGATGTGGAGTGGACATCCTTGCCCGTGTGGGGGTGTTTCCCTGAACTAACCTGGAGAAAAGCTGCTGACCTGATATACATTTTGAATTTACTGGATGCTGTCAAAGTGCTTTCCAAACTTATCTGCACAGATTTATGTTCTTGCCAGTCACGTATCTCACCAAAACCTGAGATTTAGCATTTTTATCAGTCTGATTTTTAAAAAGTAATATACTCCTCTGTTTTATTTATGTTTTCATAATCATTTTGTGAATCCTTTCTCATTTGCTCGTTCTTCAGGGTTTTTTTTTTTTTCTTGTGAATTATCTGCCCGTGTTGTTCCAGATTATAGATGAAATCACAGCGAGTTCTCTTTCCTCTCCCCTCCATGCAGTAAGGGGCAGCAACCTGCTTGCGCTCGTTGATGAGAGCCAATTGTTAAGTTTTCAAGAATTTTATGAACTGGTTATCAAATATAGGGAGCTCAGAATTGGCCCTCTGTGGATATTTACAGTGTGGCAGCTGCAAATCAGGGCTCCCACTCCCAGAGAGTTGGGTTTTAAACCTTTACCGGCACACCACTGCCTCCATGCATTCACATCTGGATAGATCTTGGTCCAAAAGGGCATCGGGGTGAACCTGACACATGGCTGAAGGAGGGGCTGACCCCTGCCTCGCTGACCAGAACTGGAAAAAGCTTGGGGGCTCTGTGCATCCTGCGCTTGGCACCTGCTGGCGGACAGGGGCAGGGTGTGGAGGGCGGCAGCTAAGGGGCATCCTGCCGCAGGACTAGGTAGGCTTGGCAGGACCCTGTGTAGAGTCTATTCCTTGGCCCCTTTCCCTTTGGTGCCAGGTGCAGCCGGCTACATCATTTGCAGGGCCCAGTGCAATGTGAAAATGTAGGTTCCTCATTCAAAAGCCTTTTCCTGACTCACCCATGATTTCTCTCTCTCCACCAGTCACAGCTTTCTTTATTTCCTATTTAATGTCACATTCTCTTGGACATGGGGATTTTTGTGGGGTGAATGCCAAACCCCATAGTTGTCTGGGGTCTTTCCTGGTGACTTGGCGCACAGGGCATATATGACCAACGTGGTTCTTTGGGTGCCTGCACCCAGGATCCTGCCAGGAGCAAGGCAGAAGTGCTCACTACTTGGGACGGGGGATTGGGCAGCTGAGCTCCTATCCTAGGGATGGGAAGAGGTGGAGGGCAGTTAGACAGTGAGTGAATCCAGGAGTATACTCGACTGACCCATCAGACTTCACTTATAAAACACAAATGCAGAGATAAAATTAATTCAGAAATTCAAGACCGCAACCAACCACAGAGCATTAGACCCCAAGTGTGGGGCCTCCTGTGTGCAAGTCCTGTGTGACTGCATTGGTTGCATGTCCTGAGGCTGGCCGCCAGGCCTCTCTGCAGCTGAACCCTCCCTATCTGGGGTTGTATGAACCTAGATACCATATATATATGGTGTATATATATGGTATGTATACATATATTTACATGTGTATATATATATATATATATATATATAAAGTTATGTATGTTAGTGGTAGGTACTAACAAGAAAAATGAAAGCATGGAAGAGGGATCGAAAGTGTTGGGCAGTGATCCTGATACAAAATGGGTGAGTTAAAATTTTAGATGCTGGGGTTTTGGAAAGAGACATCTGAGCAAGAAGCTGAGGTGAAGGAGGACACACCAGGTACCACATCTGTCCTTCGTGTCATGTTCCTTGTCATCCCAACCATGGCTGTATCCGGATCATAAGGAGTTGTGAGTAGTGTGCAATGGCACAACCTTTTTGGTTAAAATCTGCCCGCATAAGATTCAATTTTAGTTAGAAGTTATTTTAAGCTTTGGAAATGTCATATAAAAAATATTCTGGTTAGAATCCCCCTCTTTTTTTTTTTAAATGTAATGTTTATGAATTCAGTTCTCTTTGAAACAGACACTTCATTTATTGTCATATTTTTAGAGACTTGGGAAAGTTATCTCTGGCATCTTCTGAGAATTAAACACTTTTTGCAATGATCTTTTTCTCCTCCTTATTTCAGTTACTCACTAGGGTTTCTTGCCCAAAAAGAAAAAAAAAATGGAGTGTTAGATAATAAAAATGTAAAGCTGCAGGAAAAGGAACAAGAGCAATTCTTCCACATCAGGAAGTGGATATTCCAATAGGTTGTTTGAAAAAGAAAATCCCCAAATAACAGTGCCTTTGATAAGACAGATGTATTTTTCCCATGTAAGAGCTGTCTGATAGAAGGCAGACGATGCATGGACTATATTTCTGCTCTACCATCCTCAAAATCACCTCATGGTTCAGAACGGCCACAGGAGCTCCTGCCATTACAACCATGCTCCAGGAAGGAAGATGGGGTGAGCTGAATGGCCTCTTTCCTTCCTTTTGAGGGAAATCCCCATCAAATTCCTCACAACACACACACACACACACACACACACTCTCTCTCACACACACTCACTATAGGCCAGAATTTAATAACATGGCCACACCTACCTATAATAGAGACTTGGAAATACAGGAAAGGCATTAGCTGAGTAACAATTTTGTTAGAAACCGATGTTCTTTGCTTCAGAGAGAAAGGAGAACAGATGTTGGAAAGAGTCTCTAACAATTTCTGCCACAATCTGCAACTTTGTTTTCTTTTCAAGTTATGAGGGCTATAAATCTCAGGAAAATAAATCAATACATAACTCCTAGGGCCATGACAAACTATATTTTAAAATGTTCTCATTATAGCTTTTTAAAATTCAGATGGGAAGTTCCAATGGGGAATGTAGATTCTATCATCTTTATTGATTTTGTGTATGTTAACTTAAGCAGTCTCCCATTTCATCTGCTTTGGTATTGTACAGTCAAATAAAAGAGGATTTCACTGTAGTTATACAGAACTTTGTATTTTTTAGGACAAAATATTTTTTTTTTAAACACGCATGCGAGAAAGGAAATAATAATGGGCTGGTTACAATGGTATTAATTTAAGTTCTGGGCCAAAATGAAAACATTTCCAGACGAACATCCTACCCTTTTTTCGTTTTTCTTTTCTTTTTCCTGTTGAAACTCATCTTCAACAGAGAAAGCTCCTTCCTCCCGTTGACCCACACCACAGCCTCTGCTCAGGCAATTTTACAGAGTATGTGAGGCTTTCTGACGGTAAGCTAATGTATTTTTTTTTTTAAGTGGTCTAATGTATTTTTTTTTTAAGTGGTCTATTTCTCAGCTCTTTTTTTTTTTTTTAAAGATTTTATCCATTTTTTTTTTTTTTGAGAGAGAGAGAGCACATAGGTGGAGGGAGAAGCTGACTCCCCGTTGAGCAGGAAGCCCGATGCAGGACTCAATCCCAGGACCCTGGGATTATGACCTGAGCTGAAGACAGACGCTTAACTGACTGAGCCACCCAGGCGCGCTGTTTCTCAGGTCTTGAGCAAGAGTATGCCTCCCTCTGAAGATTCATTTTCTTTCTTTCTCATGGTGACAGATGTTGTCTCTCAACAGCGCAACACAAGAAAAACGTCATGCTTCGGTTACAAATGACCGTGGGCCACTATGTTATCAGTTATCTGTTGTGCAGGGCAAGCTGGTGATTAAACTGCTAATGTTTTCTTTGTGGGGGTTTCCCTTCTGATTAGCGAAGCTTTCAGGAATATTAACACAAAGCTACATGTCATTTATGAATCTCTCTGCTTTATTAAAATATAGTTATCTCTGAGTTAGAGCTAGCTTCTTCACATAATTCTTTCCTGCTTAATAATATAAGAGATTCTTCATCTCTAATCCTGATTTCAGTGATGGAAATCCTGCAGACAGACTCAAAGCTATACCATAAGACAAAATCATAAAAGGAAAGTCTCTTATATCTGCCTGCTGTGGAAATACAGTTTAATTGTTTAACATACGAGGATGACTGGCATTAAATTCAGTGAAGGCTCCAACAAATCTTACCTTTTGTGATAAATCATTTCAGTCCAAAGAGACACTGCTAGAGAGATAACCTCTCTATAACTTTAGAGAGATACCTCTTTAGGAGAACTTTTCCTGATGACTTTCCATTATTTCACTGGAATGTGTCTGTACCACCTCTGACATCCATCTTTCCTGAGTTTTAGCTCTAGAATGGATTAATGTAATTCTTTTTTATGGCATAAAACCATGCTGAAGTAGCAAAAGGAAATTCAGATGTTCTCAAAATACATTGTCTTTGGGTGGAAAAGTCTGCTTAGGCAAATGGATTCAAAATAGTGATAGTTGCCGCCTCCAGGTAAAGTTCTAGAAATATGCATTTTTTTTAAAGATTTTATCTATTTATTTGAGGGGGGGGTAGTGAGCAGGAGGGAGAGGGAGAATCTGAAGCAGACTCCGCCCTGAGCACAGAGCCTGATGTGGGGCTCTGTCCCACAATGGATTGTGAGATCATGACATGAGCCGAAACCAAGTGTCAGACGACTGAGCCACCCAGGCGCCCCAGGAAATAACCATTCTTTTGCATGTGTTCTGCTGTAGTGTCTGTTGACTGGAGAGCTTTTATTTGTCCCTCCAGACCCACTTGCTCTGTGCCCCTGGGGCAGACTGGCCTGTGAGGGCTGTGTCAATGGCTCCCTGGCCTTATGGTCACTGGTTTGGTTTGGCCAGTGGGAGGCCCTATCCAGAGACTGGAGGGAGGAGAGAGGCACCAGGATGTTTACTCTGGCTGGTTCCTGCCGGGCCTTAGGTTGACAGTGGCTATGTTACCTGAGAAAGGCTCCTGCCAGGTGGCCCTCCCTACAATGGTCCCTCCCCAGGATTTGGTAGTGGCTCAGGTTCCTGCCATCTCAGGGCTGTTTCGCCATCCTTGTTAGTTTTCTTCAACCTCGCCCACACGTTTGTAAAGAATTTCAATTTTCCCACTGGAGTGTGCTGTTTCTGCCTGGGACATTGATTTGCAAGTTTTCTAATGACAACTGCTAAGCATGGGAACTGGTTATTTTGCCTATGACTTGTTTTGAGAAAATGTTTTCAACATGAATAAGATTTAAAGCAAATCCCCGGACAATTTAAGTTTTTCCTGCTGTTTGTTTTTTACCACTAGAGTTGTAAATTGTTTACATTTTCACAAGAATGTAAAGAGGAAGGATGTAGTTCTGCAAGGTAGTTGTACAATTCAATGAGGTCTCAAGGCAGGTTGCTGACATCCTGCCTGAGCTCCCAGACACTTGTAAGTGGTGGTCTTACCACTACGGGGTCCAGGGCAGATGTGTGTAGTACTGAGTGGGCCCTAAGAGTCAGCATCTTCTTTCCCAGACCCGCCCACCCTGCAGTGCACGTGGACTCCAGCTAACTCTCTTATCTCCTTGTTTCTTACCCCGTTACTGTCCTGCCCGCTGACCCTAACATTTCAAGGGGACTTGGGCAGGGCTCCAGAAACCAAGTGCTCTGAAGCTGATGCTAATTACCCGTCCTAAAAGGTTGGGTGAGAAATTCACTCAGTTTGAACATATTCTTTTTTCAAGTTCATCACTGAATGAGTTTGGTTTCAGGTTGGGTGCTTATGCTATTTCTCATTTTCCCCACAATTAGGAAGACTTCTATTTCACAAATGCAATGAGGCCAGTAATCTGTCATCCTTCTGGTAATTCTATTTGCTAGGATTGCTTCTTGAAAAAAGTAATCTCAAAATTAGAGAAGGGACTGATACTTCGTTTTAATCCACACATTTTATGAAAACCTTGGTAAGCTCTGTGTTTTCTGGGGCCCAGCTAGGTCGATGAAAAAGTCTGGGGCAGGGTTACTGGGTTATAACTTCTGGGGCCTGTGTTCTAATTCCTAAAGAGAGTCTTGTAACCTTTCTGTCCCTTGGCTTTCCCTTCAATCACTGGAGATAACACCTACCTGACAAAACTGATAAGGATAGAATAGGAAAATGGATGTTAAAGTGCTTTGAAAATTTAAATATTCTAGGGGTGCCTGGATGGCTTGGTTGGTTGAGCGTTCCACTCTTGATTTGCCTCAGATCATGATATCAGGGTCTTGAGATCAAGTCCAGTGTCAGGCTCTGCACTCAGCAGGGAGTCAGCTGGAGATTCTCTCTCTCCCTCTGCCCCTCCCCTCGCTTGCGTGTGCACTCCCTCTCTCTCACAAATAAACAAATCATTTTTAAAAAAAAGAAAATTTAAGTATCCTAAAGATACTAATTATTGTTGCCTAAAAAATGATGAAATATAGCCTAAATCAGTGGTTTTTTGGGTCCTGAATGCCTTTAGAGAATTGATAGGAGCTATAGACCCTCCCTCTGGAACTGCATAAACCATTTAGAGGATTTTCTTATACAATTTCAAGGCATCCATGAATCTTCTGAAGCCCACTACATCCTTGACAAATTTCATAAAATATATCTTGTTTTTTTTAAAGATTGCTAAATGTAAAAGTGAATGTGTTAGATATAATTTTCATCTGCATTTACTTATAAGACTTGACATTTAAAATTTTGCACGAGATACTGCATAAGATATATAAATTACAAACCAAAAAAAAAAAAAATCAAAAGGAAATACCAAACTATTCTGAGTTCTTGAACGAAATTTCAACGCATTAGGTTTTGGAACTAGAATAATGATGGTTGGCAATATCCTGAAGTATAAAAGCAAGAAAGTGAATTTAATTCTTTCAATAAATATTTCTTGAGCACGTATATGTGCCAAGGATCATTCTCAGTACTCAGGATTTAACAGTGAATCAAACAGTCAAAATATCTATATATATACTTATTAAGTAAGCTCTATGCCCAATGTGGGGCTCAAACTCACGACCCCGAGATCAAGAGTCATACGCTCCAGCCAGGTGCCCCAAATGGTCAAAATATCTCACATACAGAGATGATACTTTCTATTCATTGTGAAAGCTGTTAAAGCTCCAGGTAACGTATGAACATCAGCCAGTGATTCTCTTAGTTACAGATTCATGTTTTACTCTTTCGTAGAACAACTGAATAATTTTTATATTGGTCCTAAAACTATATTTCTGTCTGACCAGCCCCCTTTTAACTTGTAGCTTGTGTATTGTGAATTCTAACTACTATACATATTTTACTTTGAAGATAACCAAATATTGTGAACTTCATGCTTTCCTCCGAGCCAGGAAGCTACAATACAGATTATTCTCTTGGGTCCACAATTTGAATCTACATACTGTTTTTGAAGCCAATGAGACCATTTGCTTGACTCATCCCTATTCATTTAAGAAATACTTGAATGACATCATGAATGCTTTCAAATATTTTGAAGTATTTTTAGACTGTGGTCTCTGAAATGTTTGGAAGGAGAGGAATGAAAATTATTGTTGCATTCCTAATTTTTTAGATAATTTATCACTTTAGTGTTTGGCAGAGTGGCAAAATATTTTCAATTCCATGAGTATTATATAATAAGACACATAAGAAAGTATTAGATTCTAGATCAGTATGTTTATTTCTGCTGTGTGTGTGTGTGTGTGTGTGTGTGTGTGTGTGTGTGTGTGTGTGTGTGTGTGGTGGTGGTGGTGGAAGTGTTAACTTCTCAGCACTGAATGGGACGATGTTTGCTTGTAAAAACTATAAACTGGGTAAAAATACTTCAAAAGGGGTTAAAGTTAAAGCGCATTTGAGGTTGACCAGATATCAGTCCTGCTTTTCACTTTTTCCGAGTTTCCTCAGCGGGACCCATCTCTTCTCATCTTTCCCATTATGTCCCTGCCTCCTCTTCTCTCCTTGCTGAGCTAATCATATTTATCTGCAAAACACAGCCTTTCGTTTGCACTTGTACTCTCCGAGGGAATGGCATGGCTTGCCTATTCTGTATCCTGTATTGGAACATAAGTAATCTGATTATTTTATATGGAGTTTGCCTTTCTGTCCTGAGAAGTGAAAAAAATTCAACCTTCCCTAACTAGATGCAGGTCTCAACCTTTTTTTAAAGGTCATGTCCATTTCAGAATAATTTCTTTTTTTTAAAGATTTTATTTATTTATTTGAGAGAGAGTGAGAGAGAGAGAGAGAGAGAGAGAGTACATGAGAGGGGGGAGGGTCAGAGGGAGAAGCAGACTCCCCGCCGAGCAGGGAGCCCGTTGCGGGACTTGATCCCGGGACTCCAGGATCATGACCTGAGCCCAAGGCAGTCGCTTAACCAACTGAGCCACCCAGGCGCCCTCAGAATAATTTCTTAAATGCATAAATGAGATAACTCTATTAAATGTAATTGGTTTCCTTGTTATTAAATGTTAAAAAAATCTGTAACATTAAGCGCTTTTAAAATAACACATTAAGAAGCTGGTGGCGGGTCTAATGGCCACCATGGTTTTACAGTTGTGATGGGAATAACGTGTATTTTGAGCTATGTGCAATTGTAATGTGTTCTAAGAAATCTGTGATTTCTGATGGTGCCAAAGCCACAGGTTTGTTAATATTACTGGGGTGTGTTGACTCACGTTGATAATTAAGGTAATTTCTTCATTTCAGTTAGACGTTAGTAGAAATGAAGATGCCTTTTCTTCCCATCCGCAGTCACAGACCCCTACAGGGTATGGGAACTCCAAGTGAAGAACTGCTCTCCACTGCCCCCTGACTCTTAGCCCCTTGGTGCAGAGACCAGCACACAGCACAGTGCCTGACACAGCATGATTCCTCAATAAATGTTATCTGAATTAAGTGAGACACAAAGCGGGGAAATCGACATTTGTCCAATACGTAGGATTGTTGCTAGAACTTTTTGTCTCTAATCTCATTGACTCTCTGATTGATTAGCTGTCAGAGCAGCCCTGGATTTCTCAGATGAGGAAATGGGGGCTCAGGATAGGTATTCATCAGAGCAGAATTTAAACTCTGGTCTGTTTGACTCCAAAGTTCACATTCTTTCCACCCTCACATTGTTGCCTCTTACAAAACTTTTCTAGGTCCAGAGAAAAATACAAGGGAAGTCCTTTCAGGTATTTGATGTCTCCAGCCTTCTTAAAAAGATTCAATAAAACTTCAATTCTCTCATAACTTAGTGAGTCTAACTTCCAAGGATACCTAGTTGAGGCTTATGAAAATTTCTTTATCTAGATGTACCGTGATCTTGTTTCTATGAGCCTAAATTCTTACCTGTGGAGATGAGGCTAGTCCCAGCCTGGCCAGGACTTGGTTAAATCAAACGTCTGTTTGATGCCTTACATACATACTTGGCCCTTTCATGAGAGATTTTTATCCCAGGCATGTTTGTGGTTGGTGTCCAGGACGGTCACAGGATAATCCTATAATCTTGTGTTCCACAAAACAGTGTCGTTTATTGCATAAGAATGGATCAGGCAGCACTATTATATTGCATTTTCTACTGTAAAGAGATTTTTTTTTTTTTTACTGAGCAATCATGTTGATCACATATAGTAAGTGGAAGATACTTTGCAGTTTATGCAACTGACATTGTCTGCAACATGGCTGAGAATTTGTTCTTGTAACAATCAAACTTTCTAGCATTTCTTTTGAGGGAAGCTCACTAATTTTATAAAATCTGCTTCACAGAAGCACAGATGCCCGACAGACCCTAAGCAAGCTGGACCTGTTGTCCTTTCCTTCAGCAGAGTACCTTTCCTTTTCCTTATTTGGAAATGTCATCTCCCCTACGTGGCCTCTGAGGTCTGGCCCCCCTGTTCTGGGTCTGACTCCGGACTTCTCTACCTTGTTGGAGAAAGTGGTTCCTTGTTGCTCTTCTTTCTCCACTCTTCTTGGTTTGCTTCCTCCCAACCTGCGTCCCGACATCCCTCAGTTCTCCTCCAGCTTCCCGGCCCGGCCCTGAGCAGGTGACCTGCGCCTGCTGCCTGCAGGAGGAGAAAGGCTATGGAGTCTGCTCTATCACCTCCCTCCGATCAGAATCTCCCCGCACCACTATTTTTTCACGGCGTCTTTCCTTTCGTTTCTGAGAAAGTATGGGCCCTTCTGCCTGCCCAGACAAAGCACTGTGTTCTGGGTCACCTCCCTACTGGATTTGAATCACTTTTTTCCTTCTTTACCTTCTCTGTTTACAAAAGTACACAGATGCACTCATTCTTTAAAAAAATATGTAAAAGAAAACAAAACCTTTCCCTTATTCTTGTTACTCCCTGGGTCTATTATTATATCTCCTGCCTTCTTTACATTGGCAAACGTCTTGGACTGGTAGCCTATAATCTCACTGCTTCAATGCCCACACATGCCTTCAGCTTTTGAAATCTGGCTTCTTTCTCCACCATCCCACTGAGAATGGTTCTCTAGAAGGTCACTAAGCCTCTTGTTTGTCAAACCCAGTGACCTTTTCTCTGTTCTAATTCTGAAGTCTCTAGAATCGGACATTGTTTATTACCATGTTCTTGAGGCTTACTGCTGCTCGGGCTTTGAGAACACTTTTTTTTTTTTTTTTTTTAATCTCCTGTCTTTTCGACCAGTCTTTTCTCCTCCTTTAGAGTTGTTTCCTATTCCTGTGACTGTAGTAGTCACTTCTACATAGATAAGCCCCTGATGTTTATTTTTCAGCTCTGGCTTATCACATTTCAGACCAGCATTTCCCCTGCTTGCACACATTTCCTCCTGAGCCCAGGATCTGGACATACCTGATCCCCTCTTCTCTAGTTCCTCTCCCGTGTTTCACACTGTTAACCATCCCACTATCAGCCAGAATTCTCAGACTTTTGGTTCTTTTGCTTCAGATTCAGACACTGGCAAACCCTGACCCTTCTCCTGCCACCTTAGTTCATGTCTGTCCTTCCTTTCCATTCCGACAGCTACTTTGGTTTGGGGTTCTTATTTCTTAATTGGTTTCTTTGTCCCTGTTTCTAGTTCTACCCTAGTTTGTCCCACAGACATTCCAAGGTTGTATAGCTCCAGTACTGGCACTTTCCTGCTCAAAAACCTTTCCATGGCTTTGAACTAGTAAAGAAATTAAGTATAGATGCATCATTTGGCATTCAAGACCTTCGCAACGAGTAAAATGGAGATTTTATTTTCTACGGGTTATTTGGGAAACACCCGGAAGCCAAAACAGACTGTAAACAAAACTATACTGTCCCTACACTTTAGTACAAGAGTTCTAATAAAAATAAAAAGAACTTTATTTTTTTTTAAATAGTGCATACTTTTTTCCAGCTTTAACATAGAGTCATTTTGGGATTTGCTCTTCCTCTCAATTACAAGGTAATTTTCATTTGAATTTACTTAGCACATTCCACCTCATATTGTAATTATGGTTATTTTTGTCTTGCTCTCTTTCCTACGCTGTAGTCCCTCAGACACAGATTGTGTCTTACTCATCTTTGTCTACTTATTGTTCCTTGGCACATGGTGCAAGTCTAACGTGAGTGAAGAGTTCATAAGCCTTGCCCCAACAAGATCCCCTTAACAAAATCAACTACAACTCAAACTAAACAAAAACACCGAATTCTGCGTTTCTTCTTTCTCCGCTCTTCTTGGTTTGTGAAGAGTGATAACACTCCTAGGAGACGTGGTGTGCAGCTGAGGTCCAGGAAGGGGAAGCTGGAGGTACTCAGAAGCTCTTAAAATACTTTCAAAGCGAAATGTTGGTTGAACCATTTGTTCTTACATAGTAATGTGCTGTTTAATTTAATCTACAGTTGTGTTAATTATATGTTTGAGAATATGTGTTAAGTTTTGTAGGCAAATGACTGTTGCCATTTAAACTCAATTTATTGACAAGTCTTTGACCAAATAATGTTCTGGGAAGATGGGGATTGTTGAAAATCTCTGTCACAGGAATGGCTGTGAGGATAAAGTATACCACCATTATGAAAGGTCGTTGGTGAGGGGTAGCTCTACAAGGTTATTATTCTTTAGTGGCCATAGTAAGGCTATACACATATCCTTAACTTTTTATGAAAATAATACCATGAGTAGTTTTACTAAATGAAGTCTCCCAGTTTCACAAATCCAATTAAACTCTCAATAATCCTTCCTATCGAAGCTGAGGTGTCCAGTACAACTGCTAATGACCTTTGACAGCGCTATAGTTCTTCCACAGATAACTTAAAGAGGTCTACAACTTTTAAGGAGTTGCTGCACTTTATGGTCTTCCAGATTCTTGAAATACAAATTTGAAGTATGAAAAACTCAAGGCCAAGTCCCACTAAGAAAAACAAAGCTCTCCAGCTGGAAAAATTTGACACACGGGCTTTTATAGCACAAGGCTAAATGACTTAACTATTTGGCCATATTTAAAGTAAAAGAAGAAATACACAAAATACATCACCACAGAACATACTCTGAGACTTGGGCTCTGGGAACTCTCCTGGCAGTACTTTTTCCAGGGTTGTAATTTAGCCTCTGCCTTAAATTTACAATTTACAGAAAAGGTAACACTTGCTACAGAAAAGGCAACCATAAGAGACCTAGGAGACAGTAGAAGAGAGCGGAAAGCAAAGTCTCCACGGCTTAGATTTAAAAAAAATTTTTATTTTGCGATAGAATAGGCATAGAATTCCACGGCTTCATCGTGCATATTTGTACGTATGTAACATACAAACATATACATACACACATAGAAATGGAGAGCCGCCTCGAAGGCAGGGTTTACGTAAAACAACAGACATTGTAAAAAACAGATCTGTAAAACCCTAAACATTGATCTTCCCCGATGTCTTATAAAGAGTTTGTATTACAGCGAGGCAGAATCTGTCACTGAGTAACTCGGGAGCTCTGAGACCCAGGGTTGGGCTTGGAAGTCGGGCGAATCGGTAGCACAGACAGGGCAGTGGGAGCCGGCCAGCCACGGGGCCGCCCCCGGCGCGTCGCCTGCGTCCCCCCGCCCCGAGTACGTCGCACCGCTCTGTCGCCTCTCGGCGTGCCCCGCAAGGCGCCCAGGGCCCGCAGCCCGGCGGGCAGCAGCCTCACAATCGGGGCCGGGCGCGGGCATGACGTCACCTCTCCGCGGCCCGCCTCCTGCGCCCGGAAAGAGGCGGCCGTCCATTGGCTGCGTCGCTGGCGGCCTCCGGGCCAATGACAGGGCGGTGAGCGGCGGGGTCCGGCCTTGACGTTGTGCCGCTCACCGTGGGGTTTATTTGGCTCCGGGGCCCCTCGCCGACGCCATTAGGAGCCGCAGCGCCCGAGGCCGACCCCCCACCACTCTTTCCCCTCTCCCTCCCGAGCGCACCCCGCCTCCGCGCCTGCTCTCCGCCCCCTCTGCCCCCTCCCCCCCGCCCCCGGCCGCCGGGAGCCGCGCGCGGGCCCGCGGAGACCATGTCCTGACTGAGGGGAGAGGGCGGAGGCGGCAGCAGCGGGACGGGCGGCGGCACGGAGGGAGGCGGAGAGGGGCCGGGCTCGGCTCGTCGCCGCGGGCTGCTCGGGGAGTCGCCGCCGCCGCCGCCGCCGCCGCCGCCGCCGCCGGGCGCTGAGCATCGGACGGGGAGAAGGAGCAGGAGCTGGAGGAGCTGCCGCCGCCAGGTAACTGGGCCCCGGGAGGGCGCCCCCACTGCAGGCCCCTCGCGGCCCCCTCTGCGGCCTGCTCGGCCCCTCGCCCCGTGGAGGCGCCCGGGTCTCCGGGGCCGCCCGCCCGCGCCCCCTGGGGCGGTGTCGCGGGCGAGGGGGCTCGGTCGGCCGCCGCCGCGCTCCCATCTTGGGCTTTCTCCGGTGCGGGGACAGGCCCGGGGCTCTGGGAGGGTGGGTCCGCCGCGCTTGTTTACCGACCATCGAACAGCCGCGGCTGGACGCGCTGCCTACCTTGCCACCTCTCTTCCGCCAGATTGCCCCCCTCCCGCCCCCCAACTTCTTTTCCTGCCACCTACGGGCGGGTGAGTGGGGCTTCGCTCCTACTCTGCAATAGGCCGTAATACTTGGTTCCATCTCCACAAGTTGGTGCTGGTCTCCAAACTTGTATTTCGGCCCTTCAGCCGCTTCCTCTCTGCCTCCCAAGGTGGCCTCCGGTTGGTGCCATTTCTACGAAAATAGAGGTGGGGGGCGACGGGGCTGGGCTGGGGAGCAGTTGGAACTAGGGGAAGGATTGTCTACCCCTCGCTCGCAATAACAGTTGTTCAGTGCAAGTATCTTGTTTTTTTCTCCGCAGTGGTTTGGTATGGGTTATTTCACAGACAAAAGGACTGTAATGAATACTTGGCGTTAAGCGCAAGGGACAGGCAGTTTGGGTTCACCCTGGAAGTTTGAACCGGCCCATTATCTTTGAGATACACTGGTGTTTTGAAACACTGTGGCTGAGAATTTTGAGTTTCTGTCGATTGGGTCTCCTTTTCCATTAACTCCATAGACTACTATCAGGTTCAGGGCCATCCTCTCTACTCTCTATTTAGGTCTCTTTGCTCACGGTATGGTTTATGGTATTGTCAATACATTTAACGTACGAGAATATTGGTTTCGGACTACAGTTGAGAAACCCTCCAGTCTTGGAAACCTTATATAATGAGTGGTTCTTCTCCTTGTGGTCTTTTAGTTGACTTTATCACTTGTGCCACCTCAAGGGTACCCCTGTTTTGATCAAACATGGATACGCCAGGGGAAACCATAAAAAATTTTGATCTTGGTTTGTGCCAAGGGCCTTGGAAAAGTCACGTAAACTGTGTTTGTGAAAAATAAATAAAGCTGAATCTCGTCTCCTGGTTATTATTAATTAAATGAGGTAATTCTAAGATATGCATTCACTTACTTATACTAAAATTTCATGACATTGGTTTTTTTGGGCTATTAGGGAAACTAAAAGGACAGTACTGACACATTTTAATCTTTGGGGAGGATAGTTGAATGCCATGAGGGATTTTTATTTCTGTTAATGTTTCAACACCTTTTATTAATGCTTCAGAACATTGAGACACTCAGAGCATTGAGACACTCATTTAGTTACTCTTGAAATATGCCTGGGTTAGTATGATGAACTCATTCTTGGTTGTGTATTTTCAACTTATGGCCCCAGTCCGCCTCTGTACACTGATAAGGGTCACGGCATATCACATTTAAGGGCTCAGGGTTAAAACAGTTATGGAACTCTCCGTCCAGTTGTACAATATTTGAGGTAAATTGCCTACTATGTGTAATTGATATAGTGAGGGCTGTTCAATGTGCTTTACACTTACATTGCTTTTATAATAAGTGGAAACTTTAAATGGGAGTTGGAAAAGTAGAGCACTTAGGTTTTTATTTCACTTGGTTAAGTTTTATAATTTGAGCATTGCTGCTGCCTCCCTTCTCCCCCAGTAATAAACTCTTAGGCCTGGGTTTGAACGCATTTTCTCCCAGTGATGTGCAGTCTCATTTGGAATATTTGTGCTTGCTTATGCTTTGGGTTAATAATATCTTGAACATTTTAACACTCTCATCCCCTCACTCACAACATAAAAACTTCCAGAACACTCGTTACATGCAAAGTAAGGTTTAAGCTTCTTGGTGTGGTGGTGAAGTTTCTTTGTAACCTGGCCCGGATCCACTTCAGTCTTAACTCTTTTTTTCTTCCCTTTGTGGATTCTTAGTTCTAGCCAAACTAACTTGTTTGTTGCTGCTGTGAAGTCCCTCCTCTTGGCCTTTCTTTGTGCCTTTTTTTCTGTTTGAAACCCTCTTCCGCAGTATTCATGGATGTTCTCTTTACTTTGGGCCCAGTTGAGTCCTGTCTCTTGAGAAGCCTTTTGGACTACAACCTCAAGGGATCTATTCACTTCTTTTTCTCTTCACTTCTTTTTTTGTGGGGGACTTTTTTTTTTTTCTTAGCATATGCTAGGCTGGATTTCAATATATCTTTTTATGTTTTTATTCTACTTCCCAATTAGATTTTAAGACCTCTGAGAAATGGGTATGAGTTCTTTTTCTGTGAAGACCATATATTCAGCACTGAAATATGGATACATGATCTGACAAAGTATTTTTGGTTATAGAATTGTTCTAGGATATGCTGTTCATAGGCTTCTAAGTAGTGAGGTTTCTGGGATTTTGATGATTTATGAAATAGAATATTTGAAGTTATGTCTGTCTCAAATTTTTTTTGTCAGTATGTTTATTTCTATTATTAGTGTGGTTTTCTTCCTGTAGAGAGTGCGCAGTGATTTGGTAATGATCATGTATCATTCAAATAAAAATAAGTACTGCATTTCTGTAGTTTACTTCAGATTTGAGTCTCGTGCAGTTACTTGGGTTTGAGTTTGGCACCAGTAATGCTAAGGGGGAGGTCATTCCATATTTGTATACAGGTAGCATTTAGCATCATGAGAAGGAGAAAATAATCTGTAGTCTGTTTGCATCCTTCACCTCAGATGTTGGCAGTGGGTGACATTGATCATGAGGCGGATGAGACACAGGAGAATGTGTGATTCACTGTTACCTGTCAACACTGTTGGAAGAAAACACAAACAAGCCGGTCCATAGTATTTTTGTATACCGAGGATAACATGTATAATTATATAGTACCTGGGTGGGTGCTGATGTAGTCGGAAAATGTTTCTGTTGTGTGTATGAGTAGGAGGCTTGGTATTTTATGGATACGTAGTCTCTTAGCAGTAAACAATCTTGATTTATCCATTGCATGTATGTGGAAACTTGTCCTCTTCTTCCAGTTCATCAAAATATTTTTTCCTTGTAATTGATTTTTTTTTTTAGAAGGTAGCTTCAGAAACCTTTTTAGCATAATCGAAGCTGAAGTTAGTCTGTTAACAGACTTTCCAAACATATTAAGCATTTTTACTTAGGCTATTTGCATTTGTAAAAGGCACTTCCGTGGAGTTGATACCGGTAATTTTACCATTTGAGAAATCTGGATCAGTAAGCATTCTTTGCTTTCTGGGAGGGTGGTATTTTGGTTAAGATGCAATTTTTGACAAGAGCCATCAGTTTGGGGCGCCCAGGTGGCTCAGTCGGTTAAGCGTCTGCCTTCTGCTCAGGTCATGATCCCAGGATCCTGGGATCTAGTCTCACATCGGGCTCCCTGCTCAGTGGGGAGTCTGCTTCTCCCTCTCCCTCTGCGCCCCCCCACTTGTGTTCACACACTCTTTCTCTTTCTCGCTCTGAAATAAATAAAATCTTTAAAAACTTTTTTTTGAATTTTTGAATTTTAAAATGGATGTTGGTCAGGTAAATTGAATATAAAGTTGATAATTTTTCAGCTGCCTAGTGAATTTAACTTTTCAGTAATGAAAAAACTAATTTCCTTTATAGTTCCTATATTGAGGGCAGGCTGTCTCACTCTCTCCTTAATCAACACAACATAATTTTGGCTTTTCACCATTTGGTAAGTCAAAATTTGATGTGGCTTGAATGCACGTAAATAAAAGAATATTTGCGGGCACCTGGGTGGCTCAGATGGTTAAGCATCTGCCTTTGGCTCAGGTCATGATCCCAGAGTCCTGGGATCGAGTCCCGCATCGGGCTCCCTGCTCCTTGGGAGCCTGCTTCTCCCTCTGCTTCTCTCTCTCTCTCTCTCCCTCTGTCTCTCATGAATAAATAAATAAATAAAATCTTTAAAAAAAAAAAAGAATATTTGCATGCATAAAGCTTGTGGGAATCAGTTGCATATCTTTCCACTTTTTTTCTTAATTTTAAAGTAACAATTTCATTGAAGTTTATTTCATATACCATGAAATTTTTTTTTTTTTAAGATTTTATTTATTTGAGAGAGAGAGAAGTGCGTGTGTGAGCCAGGGGGTGGGGGTGAGGGGCAAAAGCAGAGGTAGAAGCAGGCTCCCAGCTGAGCAGGGAACCCCACCTGGGGCTTGATCCCAGGATTCTGGGATCATGAACTGAGCGGAAGGCAGACACTTAATCAACTGAGCCAACCACCCAGGTGCCCCGAAATTCACTCTTTTAAGAAGTATATAATTCATTAGTTTTTAGTGATTTCACAAAGTTGTGTAGCCATCACCACTACCCAGAACATTTCATCACCCCAAAAACTGTACCCATCAGCCAATCATTCCCTCTTTTGCCTCAGTTCCTGGGAACCACTGATTTTTCTGTCTCTATGGTTTTGCCTGTTCTGTACATTTCATATAAGTGGAATCAGTCATACAATATGACCTCTTTTATGTCTGGCTTCATTCACTTAACATAATGTTTTCAAGGTTTATCGTATTGTAACTAACATGTAATGGTACTCTTTTTATGGCTGAATAATTAATATTGTATGGATATACCGCATTTTGTTTTGTGTTTATCCATTCATTGATTGATGGACATTTAGGTTGTTTCCACTTTTTGGCTGTTACGAAGTATGCTGCTATGAATAACTGTGTACAAGTGTCTGGTGGACATAAGTTTTCATTTCGCTTGGGTATATACCTGGGAATGCTGGGTCATATGGTAACTGTTAAATTGCAGCAATACACTTTGATTGGAGTTCTGAAGGGAAGACATCATTTCTGTGATTCTTAACAATAACACTTCTAAATCCTTTGCTTTTTTTGGTCAGGGTGGGTAATATGTTATTAAAAATTTTTATTATAAAAACTCGTTTTTTGGTGTTTTGTGAAGCTAAAGTTTGTTTTCACATGGGAACTACAGTAATTTGCAGTTTTTGACTAATTTTGTTTTGAAATGCTATCCATTCAGTAAATACCAGTAGAATATTTCTTTGCTTTTTATTGCCTAAATGATGAGTAAGTGACTGTTGCAGAGGAGACACTGTTTATAGAGACATAAAGGTGAATTTTCTACAGGCAGTCATTGGAAACAAACCATAATTCACAAAACTAAGTACTATGAAGTGGTAAAGAAGTGACTGAATTAGTACAGGTTAGTTATGGGTCAGGAAGGGCTTTATAGAGATGGGAACATTTAAGCTGGTCCTTGCAGAAGTACTACGTTTCTGAAACTGGGTAAGATGGGGGTTGGAAAGGGGCAAGCGTCCTGTGCAGAAGCGAACTTGTGTGTGAGGGTATGGAGACGTGAAAATTACATGTCCTGTTTAAGGACCAGCAGAGGCTTCAGGATAGCTAAAGCATGTGGATGAGGTTGGCAAGGCACTCCTATCCAGTCCTTGCCTCACTTTCCCCAGAGCTAGTATTGTGGGACTCGGAATTAGAAAGGTGGAGTGATCCTCTTCAGTATGGATCATCTTCACAGACAGGAAGAGAGAATTCTGTCTCCCCACTCCATCTCTGTCTCTCTTTGTGTGTATGGTGGGATATATGGGGGATATTTATTAAGTTGAAAATCTGAAGGCATTGTTTTTATATAAATTCATCCAGCAGATTAATTTTTGGGCACTTACTGTGTGTTCTGAAGTTGTTTAAGATTTTCAAAAAGTAGATTATATAAAACACTGTTACAAAGGCTACTGAAATTAAAACATTTAATAATGACCTAGTCACTGTTCAAAAAGCAACCATACTGGATGTTGAGATACCCAGGTGAACAAGACTTGTATTTACATTCCTGTATGGAGAGGCAGTCTAGGAGCAAACAAGGGGAAAAACCAGATAGTGGTTAAGTGCCATGTAGATAACGCAAGCAGGGTGATTTGGTGGATGTGACTGAGTGGTCAGGGAAAATCTTTCTTTGGAGGTGGTGTTTAAACCTAGATCTCAGTGACGACAGCTGGCCATATGAAAATCTGGGGATAGAGCATTCAAGGCAGAAGAGATTTCAAATATAAAACTCTTAACGTGAGATCGAGCTTGCTGGTAAAAGGGAACAGAATGAATTCCATTTTTTATGTAGAGATTTTTAAGAAGGGCTGGTTTTAATTTTATTCTGAGTGGATTGGGAAGCCATTAGAGGATTTTAAATCCTTGTGTTGTGATCGGGTTTACATTTCTAAAGAATCCATCTGGCTTCTATGTAAGGATGGTGGATAGATTAGAAAGCAGTGAGAATAGTGGGGAGGCTTTGCAGTAATCCACAGGAGAGTTGATGGTGCCTGGGACTAGGGGTTCACACCTAGGGGATTCTGGAGGAAAGTCAAGATTCTGGGACTTGTTTTGGAGGTAGTGTCAGTGTCAGTGCTTTGTGGTAGCTAGAGACAGTGACTACAGTCAGCCTGTCTTGTCACCTAATATTCATGTTTTATTCTAGGGAAATGCTTTTGTAATCCTGGAAGGCTCTGGTACACTAGTGAGAAAAAACCAGAGTCAGAATTCGGGGTTTATTTCTTAAAGCTTTGTGACCCTGGGCAAGTCATTTTACTTTTCCTGGAGCCCTGGATTCCTTGTCATTAAAATGAATATACTTGTACCTCAGGAAGATTCTAGAGTATCTTAAGGGAGAATACCTGAGGGTTCTTAGGATTAAGGGAAATAATGTAAGTGTTCTGTGGCCTAAAGCTCCATACGTAATTTAAGGTGGTGTTATTTCAAGCTGGCAGTTGTTGGTAGTATTAATTATGGGATGTGGATCTTGAGGTTATTAGTTTTAGTACCTACTTAAAGACAGGTGTGGCATTATTAGCATTTTTTTCAGTGAAGACCTTTGGGTCTTAATCATTTGGCCAATATCTGAGATTCAGTAAGAGGTGGAGAGGGACTTGAATTTGCGTCTAAGAAGTGAAGTACATTTTCCTGTATATGGGAGAAATAAATATAAACATCAAGAGACGGAACTGATCTTCCATAGTAGATTAAAGTAGATTTCACCTTAACACTTTGGTGAAAGGCACTAGTAAATCACTAAAGGAAAATATTGTAGGATATTCTTGAAGTGCGTTTTTGTGTTTCTGTGACTGAGCAGATACTTAAAAGACCTGTCAGGAAGGGCCTTTGATACCCTGTTTAGGATTTTTAACTTTGGTAGGATGCTCTTGAAAATTTCAGAGCTGCAGAACAGCAACATCAGATTTTTTTTCTTTTCCTTGTTTTTTTTTTTTTTTTTTTTTTTAAAGATTTTATTTGCGCGCGCGAGAAGGAAGCTCCCCGCTGAGCAGGGAGCCCGATGGAGGGCTCCATTCCAGGACCTTGGGATCATGACCTGAGCTGAAGGCAGATGCTTAACTGACTGAGCCACCCAGGCGCCCCTCTTTTCCGTCTTTTTTGACCGCTCTGGTAGAGATGTGGAGTAAGAAGGTGGGAAAACCAGTTATAAAAATAGTTGAGGAAAGAAATGATGAGCTAGGGCTTGATACGGATGGAAAGAAGGGCTAATTCTTGAGAAAGGCTTAGGGTATAAGAGGCAGATTTATTCCCTGATAAAAGGACTCTTTTATACCTATTTCATGGTTTTTATCAGGATAAAAATAATGTATGTGAAAGTACTTTGTAAATAGTAAGATTTATTGTGTGATGTGGATCTATATAAATAACATATATTCTCCCCAGAGCTGTTTGAAAATCAGTACCCCTTTATCCTTAAATATGTCAGTGTATAGTTCCTAAAAATATTGGGCTTTCTGCTACATAACCGCAATATAATGATCAAAACAGGAAATTAACATTGTATGATATGTTATTCTTAATAAGAGTCTACAGATCTTTTTTTTTAAGATGCAGGTTTTATTATTTTTGTATTTTTAAGTAATATCTGCACCCAACATGGGGCTCGAATTTACAACCCCAAGATCAAGAGTCGCATGCTCTACCACCTGAGCTAGCCAGGTGCCCCAAGATTCTATAAATCTTACTCAAATTTGGCACTTACTCCATTAATGTTCTTTATAAAGGCAAAAGAAAATCTCAGATTATGTGTTGCAGTCTTTTGCCATTTTTTAAAAAAGATTTTGTCAGGGAGTGCACACAAGCAGGGGGAACTGCAGGCAGAGGGAGAAGCAGGCTTCTTGCTTCTCCTTGCGGATGTGGGACTTGGTCCCAGGACCCTGGGATCATGACCTGAGCCGAAGGCAGATGCTTAACGGACTGAGCCACCCAGGCGCCTCCAAAGGGTGATTTTCTAATCCAGTTACTTTTTGCATTTATTAGTTGGATTTTTACTGTAAGGAGGAGCTTTCTCTTATTTACTTATTTGTGTGTTTATCGGTGTCTGTGTAGACTTACAGATTTTTATTTTAGTCAGTGTTTTAAAATCTTTATTGTCGGGGTGCCTGGGTGGCTCAGTCTGTTAAGTGCCTGACCCTTGGTTTCGGCTCAGGTCGTGATCTCAGGGTTCCTGGGATCAAGCCCCGCATCTAGTCGGCTCGGTGCTCAGCGTGGAGTGTGGTTGAGGGATTCTTCCCCCCTCCATGTCCCTCCCGCTCTGCTCCTCCTCCCCTGCTTGTTCTCTTTCTCTCCTCTAAAATAAATAAAATCTTAAAAAAATTAAAAAAAAATTGTCATTGTTTATGGTGATGCTCAAGTTGATCCAGATTTGGTCACTGGGAGCTCTTCATACTAATTTCTGTGTCTTTTTGTTTTTTTAATTTAAGATTTTAGGTGTGACTGTATTTCAAATTTGGTTTTATTTTTTAGAAACAGCTTTAGGTTCAAACCAAAAGTTACTGTGGCCTTTTTAAAACTATCATTCTTTGAGAGCTGATTTTTTTTTTTTAAAGAAAATGTTTCCTGTGTATTAGTGACTTAAAAAGAAACATTAAGCAGATTTTTAAAAATAGACTTTTATTTTTAGAGCGGTATAGGTTCATAGCAAAATTGAGCAGAAAGTATAGAGAGTTCTCCTATATCCCTTGCCCCAACACATGCATAGCCTTCCCCAGTATCAATCACAGCAGAGTGGTACATTTGTTACAGTTGATGAATTATTATCAACCAGACTCCATAGTTTACGTTAAGGTTCACTCTTAGTGTTGTCATTCTATATATGTCAAAACCCATAGAATGTACAAGTATCCACCATTATAGTGTCATACAGCATATTTTTACAACCCTAAAAATCCTCTTTGCGCTGCCTGTACATTCTCCCCTCCCCACAACCCCTGGCAACCACTGATCTTTTTACTCCTTAGTTTTGCTTTTTCTAGAGTATCATGTAGTTGGAATTACACAGTATATAGCCATTTCATATTGGCATCTTTCACTTAGTAATAGGCATTTAAGGTTCCTCTGTGTCTTTTTATGGCTTGATCCCTCACTGGTTTTTAGTGCTGAATAGTATTTCATCGTACCACAGTTTATCCATTCACCTCAGATCATGTGTCGCACCTACTGAAGGACATCTTGGTTGCTTGCAAGTTTTGGCAATTACGAATAACATCTGTATGCAGACTTTTGTGTGGACATAAGTTTTCAGCTGCTTTGGGTAAATACCAAGGTGCACAGTTGCTGGATTGTATGGTAAGAGCATGTGTAGTTTTGTAAACGCTCAAACACTCTTCCTAAGTGGCTATACTATTTTGCATTCCCATCAGTAATGAATGAGAGGTCTTGTTGCTCTATGTCCTCGCTAGCATTTGGGGTTATCAGTGTTCTGGATTTTGGTCGTTCTGATAGGTGTGTAATGGTCCCTAATTGTTATTTTAATTTGCAGTTTCCTCTTGACATAGGATGTTGAACATTTTTTTCATGTGTTTATTGGCCATCTGTAGATGTTCCTTGGTGAGGTTTGTCTGTTTAGATTTTTTGCCCATGTTTTAATTGGATTGTTTGTTATTGTTAAGGTTCAAGAGTTCTTTGTATATTTTGGATAACAGTCCTGTAGCAGATAGGGCTTTTGCAAATATTTTCTCCTATTTTCTGGCTTATCTTTTCATTCCCTTGACAGTGTGTTTTGCAGAGTGGAAGTTTTTAACTGTAATAAGAAGTACTTCAGAAAGTATTTTTCATGGTATTTTATCTAAAAAGTCATTGCCATAGCTAAGGTCATCTAGATATCCTTTTATTTTGTCTTCTAGGAATTTTATAGTTCTTCATTTTACATTTAGGTCTGTGATCATTTTGAGTGAATTTTTGTGAAGGATGTGAGGTCTGTGTCTAGGGTAAATTCTTTGCATATGGGTGTCTAGTTGTTCCAGTGCCATTTTTTTTTTTTTTTTAAAGACATCTTTTCTCCATTGTGTTGCCTTTACTCCTTTGTCAAAGATCAGTTGACTATATTTGTAGGTCTCTTTCTGGGCTCTGTTCTATCCCATTGACTTGTCTATTTTGCAAATAACACACTGTCTTGATTATTGTAGCTTTATAGTAAGTTTTGAAGTTAGGGGTATCAGTTCTCAGACTTTGTTTTTTTTTCCTTCAGTACTTTGTTGGCTATTCTGGAAATTATGGTTCTCCATATAAACTTAGAATTGCTTTGTTGATACCCACAGAATAACTTCCCGGCGTTTTGATTGGGATTGCATTGGATCTCTTGATGAAGTTGGGAAGAAGTGAGATTTTGACAGTTTTGAGTCTGCCCTTCCATGAACATGGAATAATAATCCATTTATTTAGTTCCTCTTTGATTTCTTTCATCAGAGTTTTATAGTTTTTCTCATATAGGTCTTGTATGTGTTTTGTTAGATTTATACCCAAGTATTTCACTTTTGGGGGTGCTAGTGTAAATGGTGATAATGTTTTTAATTTCAAATTCCGTTTGTTCATTGTGTTATATAGGAAAGCAATTGACTTTTGTATATTAACCTTGTATCCTGCAACCTTGTTGTAATCACTTATTAGCTCTAGGCGTCATTTTGTTGATTTTTTGGGGTTTTCTATGTAGATAGTCCTATCATCTCTCAATAAAGACAGTTTTATTTTTCTTCCCAATTTGTGTACTTTTTAAAGTTTTCTTCTACAGCATTAGCTAGAATTTCCAATTTGATGTTAAAAGGAATGGGGAGAGGGAACATTTTGCCTTATTACTGATCTTAGTAGAAAAGTTTCTAGTTTTTCACCATTAAATATGATGTTAGCTGTAGTTTTTTTGTATATGCTCTTTACCATGTTGGGGAAGTTCCCCTCTGTTTCTAGTTTGCTGAGAGTTTACCCCCTGCTCCACGAATGGGTGTTTGATTTTGTCAAATGCCTTTTCTGCATGTATTTGTGTGATCTTGTGGTTTTTTTATTTTTCAGTGTGTTGATATGAAGGATTACATTAATTGATTTTTTGAACATTGAACTAGCCTTGCATATCTGGGATAAACCCCACTTGCTTGTGGTATATAATTCTTTTTATACATTGTTGGATTTGATTTGCCAATATTTTCTTGAGGATTTTTGCATCTTTGTTCATGAGAGACATTGAAAAGACAGGTTTTTATCACTTTTTAACTTTTAGTTTTCTGAAGTGTGATATTCACCTGTGCAAGTTTAAGATGAAATAAACTTTGGTTCATAATTTGATAGATTTTCTCTTATTTTATGAACTGTACCTGCAAGTTGTAGAAAGAGGCTGTATTTGTAAGTTTTCCAAATGTTTTAACATTGCTTCTCAAACACAAATGTTTTATTTATTATTAGACTCAGTAGTCATAAAATTACCCTGTAAAATTACTACAGAATTTTGAAAATGCTTGCTGTCAATTTTTCTACAGACCAGTAAACAGTTTGTGGACTATCACAGGCTCCTGGACCGTGGTTTGAGTAGCAGTCTGAATATTACACAGTGTACTGCTTCTTGCTCCTTTTCTTTTTTTTTAAGATTTTATTATTTCAGTGAGCATGAGCGTGGGGGGTGGGGGCAGAGGGAGAGAGAGAATCTTAAGCAGATTCCATGCTGAGTACAGAGACCGACAAGAGGCTCCTTCCCAAGACCCTGAGATCACAGCCTGAGCTGAAACCAAGAGTCCACCGCTTAAGTGACTGTGCCACCCAGGAGCTCCTCCTGCTCTTTTTCTGATAGTCTGAGCCTTAATTCTCAGTCTTGAGCAGCATTTGTTACTTTCCTAATAGATTGAAAGATTTTTCATTATGAAAAGCTTCCAGCACACATATACATATATATGGACTAGAAAAATGAATTCTCATGTATCTGTCATTTATGTTCCTCCTACTTCCAGTGGAGTATTTTAAAGCAAATTCTAGACATTTTACAGCACTGTAAATATTTTCGGTAAAAGAAAAGGACTCTTTTTTTTCTTTTTTTTTAAAGAAAGGGAGGGGGGTGAGAGGCAGACGAGAGACAGAGAGCGAACCTTAAGCAGGCTCCATGCCCAGTGCTGAGCCTGATCTTGATCTCACAGACCTGAGATCTTGACCTGATCCGAATTCAAGAGTTGGACACTTAAACTAACTGAGCCACTCAGCCGCCCTGAAAAGGACTTGTATTTTTTTTAAGATTTTATTTATTTATTTGAGAGAGGGAGAGAGAAAGCATGAGAAGGGGGAGGGTCAGAGGGAGAAGCAGAGTGGGGAGCCCGATGTGGGACTTGAGCCTGGGACTCCAGAATCATGACCTGAGCTGAAGGCAAGATGGTTAACCGACTGGGCCACCCAGGCGCCCTGGAAAGGACTGTTTTAAGAGCATAGGTACCACGCTGTTAATCACACCTTAAAATTTTAATAATTTCTTAATAACACATCAGTGTTCAAGTTAATTTTTAACATGTATTTAAATTTTAATACACACCCCCACACACAGGAATTTGCTGATTGCATCTCCATGGAATCAGTTCTATCCCCTATAATCCTGTAAACCGGTAATTAGATCTGGAAGCTTGATCTTATTCAGGTTTGATAACTATTATTATTTGGCACAAGTAATTCATAGGTGGTATATGAATGTTTGATGGCTTTATTTTAAGAATAAATTTTTGATACTGCTTACATCTATTAAGTGATCATTAACTTAGTATATATTTTAAAAATTGGGCTTGCCTACCAGAACTTAACAAATGGAGCAGGGAAAAGTTAAGAAAATGCTTCATTATTTCTGGAAATAGAGTATTTGCAAAATAAATTCAGTAAACAAGATTTGAAAGTGAGTCTTTACATAGAAGAATATTGAGACTCTTTGATAGTTACAGTTTAGTTTGTGGGATGGAGATTCTTGAGATTATCTTAATTTATTTTTTTTTAACAAGTGAGAAAGTTGAGGCTCTAAGATAAAATTGACTTACTTGCTATCTCACAGTCTTTGCTTTCCTGTAAAAAAGGGGCATGTATGTATAGGCGCTGCAGTTCATACACATCTGTCATTTGGGGAGATCCTCCGTTTTTCAGTTGTCTAAATGAAAATGGAAGCCTTTTCTATAATTTTAATCTACATACTGTAATTTCTTCAGTAATCTGGATTAGTGTATTAGTTTAAGGGAAGTCAGTCTGTTTTTTTAAGATTTATTTATTTGAGAGAGAGAGAGCACTAGCGGGAGGGGCAAGGACAGCGAGAGAGAATCTCAAGCAGACTGTGGGGCTTGATCCCACGACCCTGAGATCATGACCCGAGCCAAAAGCAAGAGTCAGGATGCTCAAGTGTGCCACCCAGATGCCCCCAGTCTGGCTTTAATAATATTTTCTTTCTCAGGGATTAAATAAAATAAAAAAAAACAAAATAAAAAATCCCTTAAGGTATTTTATAGTAGAGAACCGTGGTGAATATTCCCAGGTTGTTTTTTTTTCCCTACTCAATTTTAGATGCTAAATTTAGTATTATCTTTTTTAAAAAATTTTATTTATTTATTTGACAGAGACACAGTGAGAGAGGGAACACAAGCTGGGGGAGTGGGAGAGGGAGAAGCAGGCTTCCCATGGAGCAGGGAGCCCAACGCGGGGCTCGATCCCAAGACTCTGGGATCATGACCTGAGCCGAAGGCAGCCGCTTAACGACTGAGCCATGCAGATGCCCCAGTATATCTTGTTTTATAAATAACTTTTTTTTTTTTAAAGAGAGGGAGGTGGGGGAGGGGCAGAGGGAGAGAGAGAGAGAGAGTCCCAAGCAGGGCTCAGTCTCACGACCCTGAGATCATGACCTAGCCAAAATCAAGAGTCAGACGCTTAACTGACTGAGCCACCCAGGTAGGTACCCCTTATAAATAATTTTTTAAGGTCTTGCTTATTGCTCAACTTTTTAAAGATTTTGTAGTACTCAATCTAGATATGCTGTGGGAATATTCTCTGTAATTTTATTTATTTATTTAATTTAAAGATTTTATTTATTTGAGAGAGAAAGCAAGAAAGAGCACGCAAGCAGAGGCAGAGGCAGGGGGAGAAGCCAACTCCTGGCTGAGCAGGGAGCCTGATGTGGAACTCGATCCCCAGGACCCTGGGATCGTGACCTGAGCTGAAGGCAGACGCTTAATGACTGAGCCACCCAGGCGCCCAATTCTATGTAATTTTATTTTATTTTTTTATTTTTATTTTTGATTTTATTTATTTGAGAGAAAGAAAGGGAGCACATGAGAGGGGGGAGGGTCAGAGGGAGAAGCAGACTCCCTGCTGAGCAGGGAGCCCGATGTGGGACTCGATCCCGGGACTCCAGGATCACGACCTGAGCCAGAGGCAGACGCTTAACCAGCTGAGCCACCCAGGTGCCCCCAATTCTGTGTAATTTTAAAAAGCAAAAATTTGAGCAAAATGTGTGTTAAATAAGTTTTTCTAAGTTTTCTCATTTAAATATAATCTGTCATAGTCATCTAAGAAGGGACTGCTTAGTGAGAAACTCATTGCCGTTCGTTAATAGTCCAGATTCTGGATTATTGGAATAAGTGACTATGGGCTGCAGTATAAATGTGTATTTATTATGTAATGTGTATAGTACCAACTTTGGAGCCAGAATCCCTGGCTGTGCCACTTAGTAGCTTTGTGACTTTGGGCAAGTTTCTCAACTTCTCTGTTCCTGTTT
The DNA here is from genome assembly GCF_037043125.1 of Eumetopias jubatus. Classification (NCBI taxonomy): domain Eukaryota; kingdom Metazoa; phylum Chordata; class Mammalia; order Carnivora; family Otariidae; genus Eumetopias; species Eumetopias jubatus. The sequence goes on along the minus strand of NW_028274823.1, from coordinate 7,751,345 downwards.
CCAGTTTTTAAAATTGGAGACAATACTAGTACCTGTTTCATAGGGTTCTGAGGATTAAAGTAGTTAATGTATATGCACAGTGCTTAGAACATGTGTAGCATGCTGTAAATGCTTAAGTTTTAGCTGTTTTCTTAGTTGGACAAGGCTGATCCCAACAAAATTGTGAGGAAGACAGAGTTGGCTTAGGCCTTCATCCATCTCTAATGACTGGGTGAGCAGTGCCGTTAGCCTTCGGCCATCTTTGGCGCTCCTTCCCAGATTGCCCTTTGCTCAGCCTTTGCCTGCTTGTTCTCCTTGTCCCTGCAGTGTAAACCTAAATTACAAAATCCCCGTCCTATTTTCCTGTTAGTCATTACACTAGGAATCCTGAGAAAAATGATTGAGTTGAATGACTTTACATTATTAATAAATAACATTTGTGAATAACTTGGGTTTATAAAATAAGTTTTTTTTTCTTTTTAAGATGTCATTTTTAAGTAATCTCTACACCTACCTTGGGGCTTGAACTCACAACCCTGAGATCAAGAGTCACATGCTCTACTGACTGAGTCAGCCAGGCACCCCATATAAATAAGTGTTTTAATTAAAATAACTTTAGTGGATTGGAAGTTAGGGAAAATAACAAATTTGAGCAAAGTTGAAGCATTGGGAAAAATATATGGTAGCTCTGAGTTGGTTTTGCCTTGGAATATTTCATCCATTTGGTTTCCTCTGCTTTTCACATCCCTCCCCTCTCTCTTTCTTTCTCTCTCTCTTTCAAAGATTTTATTTTTTTATTTTTAAGATTTTATTTATTTGACACAGAGAGAGACAGCGAGAGAGGGGACACAAGCAGGGGGAGTGGGAGAGGGAGAAGCAGGGTTCGCTCTGAGTGGGGAGCCTGATACGGGGCTCGATCCTAGGATCCTGGGATCATGACCCGAGCCGAAGGCAAACACTTAACGACTGAGCCACCCAGGCTCCCCTCAAAGATTTTATTTATCAGAGAGAGAGAGCACTAACAGGAGGGAGGGGCAGAGGGAGAGAGAGAAGCATACTCCCCGCTGAGCAGGGAGCCCAACATGGGCTTGATCCCAGGATGCTGGGATCATGACCTTAGCGTGACATGAGCCGAAGACAGACGCTTAACCAGCTGAGCCACCCAGGCGCCCCTATCTTTTTCTTTCTTTTACATCAGAACTCACTGATTATCTAAAAGTTCCAAGTTTGTACTCCTCCTTTCTCGAAATATCACACAAAAAGCATCCATAGTGTTTGGCAAAAAGATGGCCTTTAGTTGGGCTTAGGTATAGTAATGACTCTTGGTTTCTATGGATACTTTGTTAATTGGGATTGATGTGTTTAGTATGAACAGAGAATAGATAGGATAGTGAAAGAATCAAATTCTGAATGAGGTAGCATCTTTATAGTTCTTACAAATGTTATTTTTTAAATGCTGGGTTGATAATGCACTCTTGGAGCTAACCCACTTCCATTCATGTTTAAGAAAACCATTGTCATGTTTCATCTGATTAGATGCCCTGAACATTGTAGACCTTTGGTAACTTCTGTAGGTTGTTAGGTTACATTCGTTTTGTTTGGGATTATAATAGGGTGTGCATGATTGACTTGTGAAGTCTCTGAAACTGTCCAAATGAACCATGCTGAAATGGGTGGTATGGTAGTTAAAGATACATGCATGTATATATGTATGTATGTATAGGTGTATGTGTATAGGTTGTGTATATATGTATATGTAGTGTGTATATATGTATGTGTATATGTGTAGGAACTGAAGAATATAGAGGAAGTAGGCAAGATTACAGATAAAGCCCTAGTACATATTTAAAGAGGTAGAATTTCTCTTGAAAAGAGTGGAGTGTGGGGTATGGGGTGCTTGGGTGGCTTAGTTGGTTAAGCGACTGCCTTTGGCTCAGGTCATGATCTCAGGGTCCTGGGATCGAACTCCCCGCCAGGCTCCCTGCAGAGTGGAGAGTCTGCTTCTCCTGCTGCCCCTCCACCCTGCTTGTGCACACGCTCGCTCGCTCTCTCAAGTAAATAAATCTTAAAAAAAAATAGGGAGTAGATTAAAAGAAAGAGCATTATATTGTTTTGTGCAAGAGTTTTAACATATTGTAAATTTTTTTTTTTTTTAAGATTTTATTTGTCAGAGAGCTAGAGCGAGAACAAGCAGGGGAAGCTGCAGGCAGACAGGGAAGCAGGCTCCCTGCTGAGCAGGAAGCCCGATGAGGGACTCAATCCCTGGGATCATGACCTGAGCTGAAGGCAGATGCTCAACTGACTGAGCCACCCAGGTGTCCTGACATAGGGTAAATTTTTGTGTCTATAGATCTAATCAATGGATTGCTAAGTAGTTTGAAAGAAAAACTATTAGAATTTTGTAGCTTTCATTACAGTTGTTCCTGATTCTGCAATGTTCACATATTAAAATGTAAACTTTATATTCTTTGTTATATTTCAGGGACTTAGGTTTGGTTGGAATGAAGTTAGATGTACTAGTTGTATGGGTAATTGGCTCAGTTAATCAGGCGCAGTGCTAGTAAGATCATGGTCACCATGGCAGGTGTTATTTAATTTTGTTATTTTAACTGAATTTACTTTGTCCAGCTTGTCCACAAATTTTTGGGAAGGGACCTGAGCAAGTATGTTTAATAAAGTAAGTTATGTAGATAACTATGATCTCTCTATAGGAGGAAGGGCAGCACATTTTTGAGATCTGATTCTTTTTTTTTTTTTTGAGATTTTATTTGACACAGAGAGCACAAGCAGGGGGAGCAGCAGAAGGAGAGGGGGAAGCAGGGAGCCTGACACGGGCTTGATCCCAGGACCCTGGGATCATGACCTGAGCCAAAGGCAGATGCTTAACCCACTGAGCCACCCAGACACCCCTTGAGATCTGATTCTTGATTACTTTTTACAAAATTTCACATAGATTTAGTACTTTCAGAGGGTATTTAATGATCGTAAAAGTTTTTGTGACCTTTATAGGACACAAAGGACTTGTGTCCTTTACATTGCAGGACTTGAACAATTAACCAGCTCATGAGTGCCTACGGTTTGGTACCTAGTTGTTAGTGGTAGACGTTGTCTACTGAGGTCTTGCCACAGGAGTGGATCCCATCCTCTAAAATTTCTTTTTGCCTGAGATTGCTTTAAGCTCCACTCCTGTCTTTTCAGTACTCTCAGTGTGGTCTGTTCTGTGGATTTTACTAAACATAGGGCTGGCCCACATTCCATGCCACTTGATGCCCTGAGCCACAGTTTGTTTTTGTTTTTAATTATTTGAGAGAGAGAATGTGTGCATGCGCACTGAGCAAGCACAGGGGTGGGGAGAGCAGAGGGGGAGAGAGAGAGAGAGAGAGAGTAACTTAAGCAGACTCCATGCTGCTCGTGGAGCCTGATGTGGGGCCTGATCCCATGACCCTGAGATCATGACCTGAGCCAAAACCAAGAGTCTGCCCCTTAACAGACTGTGCTGCCCAGGCGCCCTTGAGCCGCAGTTTTCTTGGTGTCTCTGTCAAATAAATCTTAAAAAAAAAAAAAACCGCAGTTTTCGAAATCTTGGCTACCTGATTGAAAACTGAGAATACAGGAAACACACACACGCAAATCGATATTCTGGAAATTAGCCCCAGGAGGAAATACAGATAGTGCCAAATGCCAGTAGAAGTGTGATGGTTTGGAGTGTAGTTGAAGTGATTTGGAAAAAACTCATGAGAGAGATGAGACTTGAACTGAGCTTTAAAGAAGGGATGGGATTTGCCACAAGTTGAACATGTGCATCTGTTATGCTTGTGTTTGTAAAGGTAGTGCCTATCATTTGGGTGGGGTGGGGGTGGTACGTGCATGAGGCTGGGGTATGTGTGAGGTGTTTGGGAGCGAATCTGTGAGGTGGGTGTTGTGTGCGACTACTGGAAGGAGTTGGGAGTTCATTCAGTTGCAGAATTGCGTCAGAAAGAGTGCCTTGCTATTAGGAGGATTTTTCTGGTAACAGTAAGCTGGGTGGATTTAGAAAGGGAAGGCGCTTAGAAGGCTATTAGAGTAGTTCTGACCTGGACTGAGAAGGGTTGATGGCAGTGGGAAATGGGAAGAAAGGAACTGATTGGACAGAAACCACCAGAGAGACTCTGGTGGGGGGAAAGGCAAAATTCAAGAGGATTCTGCATTTCTGTGCTGGGTGCAGAGGTCCTCATGGTGTCCTTAATGGGTACAGTAGAAGTCAGGATTAAGAGTTTGCTGTGAGAGGAAGAGAAGAGGTTTAATGTGGGATGTGATACGGTATTGGAGCCCTGAAATGAGGTCAGATTTATGGATAGAGGGTTCACTGTACCATCAATCTTCAGGATCTTGCTCAAGGCCAGTTGTTTTTTCTGTTGACTGTTGTGAGGAAGGACAGTGGTGTAGAAAGATGTGGAGGAGAAAAGGGAATAACTGTGTGGGATTTTTGGCTTAAGAGTTAAGTAGTACTTTTTATATATCAATATTACAGTTCAGAATTACCATATGATGGTGTAACAGAAACTGAAAATTCAGCATGCTTGGAATAACCTAATTTTAACTTTCATCTGTGTTCCCCTAAGATGCTTTCTGAGCATTTATAAATTTCCATAGATTTATGTTAATATTTATATCAACAATTTATATTGAGTTAATATTTATATTACTGAATACAGACTCATATTTAATAAAGCTAATACGAAACCTTAAGGACTGCTATTAGTCCTTTGTTTGGACGACTTAACCATTTGAAACTAATAGGCAAATGGGCTTCTCTGTTTCTTTCTTTCCTTTTTTTTTTTTTTTGAAGATTTATTTATTTGAGTGAGAGAGCATGCACAGCAGGAGGAGGGGGAGAGGGAGAAGCAGACTCCCCACTGAGCAGGGAAGCCTGACCTGGGGCTCTCTCCCAGGACCCTGAGATCACATCCTGAGCCATTAGCAGACGCAACCAACTGAGCCACCCAGGCACCCTGCTTCTCTCTTTCTTACAGAGTTTATACATGATGAGGATTATTTCACATCTCCAGTTTTTTTTTTTTCATAGGGTTTTAGTAGGTGGTTGGGAGAAGTTGTAGAGTAGCTACAATTTTGAGGAATTGCCTTTAATAGAGATCTATTTCTTCTACAGTGTTTAGTAATGCTTCACAAATATGACCATGGTCTAATTAATTATTAAGCATGACAATATAAAAAATGTTCAGTTGCTAGCCTCTGTTTTCCCCTGATCATTAATCCATATACCATAATACTTGCGCTTTTATTATTATTTCAAGTGGGAAGTATATAATCAAAAGCATTGATCAGTTTAGAACTGCTTGATATACTTGGAGACATTATTCAGTCTGTCTACAGGTAGAGCTTGATGCACAAATGGATTCATGGATTCTTTGGTCCACAGGATGGGAATTGCTGGTATTGCATTCGAACCAAGGAATATTTGTTTGAAGAGTAGAAGTTGTGTCTGCTTCTCCTTAAAGAGGGTCCAGATTGTGCAGATTTTATTTTTGCTTTTATATTGTACCAATTAATTGAAGTATGATTCATTGGATAGAATTTAGAAGTCTGTTACATGTAAAATTAGACTTGTAAATTAAATTTACTTGGGTATATGACTGTATATTAACTTAAGAGATATTTAGTAACAGTTTTATTTCAGTGTATAATAGTAATTCTCAGAGCTGGTTGCTATTAAACATAATTTTATGTTTTTGGGGGGATTTTTGACAACTGGAAGAAAACGTGTGCTTAGTGTTAATTTCATCTCAATAATGCAAAAGCATATAGTTGAGCCAAAGTTATCTTTACTCTTCCATTCCATTTACTGATTACAGCAGGTACAAATGGCTCTCTCAGATAATCCTCTCCAATGAGTTTTAGTTTTCAGTTACTAAAAAACGGTATTTCTACAAAGTCTTAATTTCCCATAGAGTTGATACTGTATACATCATTGTTTAATATAATGCACTTGCCTTAAAACTTTGGAGCATGGTTTTGGTATTGCTTAGTTACCTGGATTTTTTTTTTTTAAAGATTTATTTATTTATTTGGGAGAGAGAGAGAGAGAGAGAAAGCACATGGGGGGGGAGGGTCAGAGGGAGAAGCAGACTCCCCGCTGAGCAGGGAGCCGGATGCGGGACTCGATCCAGGGACTCCAGGATCATGACCTGAGCTGAAGGCAGTCGCCCAACCAACTGAGCCACCCAGGCGCCCAGTTACCTGGATTTTTAAAGAGGGAGGCTATTTACCAGGCATATATGACAATGATTCTATTTTTTTATAGTAGTTTTTTTTTTTTTGTCTTTTGTCACACGTGGACATTTAAACATGTGCTGGCACATTAGTTCCATGAAGATTAGCTAAGATAATGTAAGGTCACAAGCTGTTTAGTTGGGCCTGTAAACATATCAAAGTAAGACTTACTGAAGCAAGCATGATGTTTTGAATGTGAATATTTTACATGAAATACTGAAATTACTTATAGTAGCCCTGGATGTGTATTCATTATGTCATTTGTTCTTGTCATAAGTTTCTACTTGATCATGTTTTTTTCCAATAGCACAAGCAACTTATTTATATTTCATTCCTGAGAAACTAAAGGAAGAAACTGCCTAATGAATATGAAAATTGCCATTAAATTAGATTGTCCATTTTATGGATGCTTATATGATTATAGTTCCTTGCTCTTCAACACACTTTTGGACTGGTGTTAAGAGTGTGTGTAATCCATATGTACAAACTAAATTTCAAAATCTAAGCAATATAAATATAAATAACCTGGGTTAGGGAAAAAATACAGTTGCTGAAGGAGAAAAAGACTTCAGGGTAAATACAAGCCGTATTTTTTGCTTTTTCTACTCACTTGGTTTACACCATCTTTTTCTTTTCAGTAATAACAAGTAATATGGGTAGGAACTGACTTAACACTACTAACTTAATATTAACAATGCCATTAGTGAATATACACACATGTTTAAGGCTTTAGAGAAAAATGTCTTTCCCGTGTCATGACCAGCCCAATCAGCTAATTTTATTGTTAAATAAATTTAATTTATTAAATTAAAGTGCTAAATACAGTAGTCCATTATTAAAAGAAACGAGTAGGATTAAAATAAAGGCTTTTTTAAAAAAATAAATACTTCTGGATAAAGTAGCAGGCTTCAAGTGAAACTCAGTTTTGGTTTCCTTTACAGGACTAGCTATTCACAGTCAGAACCACTTAGCACGCTTTGCCCGTAGAGTCTACTGAGGAAGTCAGAATCTGAGCCAGGATGAAGACTGAATCTTGTCTTTGGTCTGATTTATAAATCATACTTTTATTCTGACCATGTGCAAGGTGGAGGTTATAGCATGGAAACTAAAACCTTAGTAAGTGTGATTTTTATTTTGGCTAATAAATTATAGCCTTTCTTGTAGTGAATTTGTCCTCTTAACGGAGTTCACAGTATAAATGGAGTGAGGACTTGGCGGACAGAGACACAGTAATACACATACAAAGCCAAAGATTGAGCTTTTCAGGTCAGGAAAAATCTCTGTGAAAGGGAGGCAAAAGCTTCTCTTACTCTGCCTAGGATTTTTCACTTTTCTGGTTAAAAATAGGTGGCAGGATGATATTTAGTTGAGAAGGGATATAAGAAAATGGCTTTAGTGGCTGCCATTAAAAAAAGTAATTATTAAATTTGCTGTGGAAGTTACTTCATAAATTAGTTGGCATTAAATCATGAAGTCTTCATTTTAGTGTGGTGTTAGTAATAAGCCCAGGGAAGAATCCTAGGAACCTTTTTAAATATTGAATGTGTTTAGTATGAATTGAATTTTGAGTATGTTTTAAATATTGAATATTTTTCATAAAAGTTTGAATATTCAAAATTATATTGGTATTAACATGCTAGTAGTTATCTTAGGGACATTCCGGCGATTTTATTGTGCCAATAGGTGATGTACAGTTATTTTTTTTGTGCTCCAGACAGAACTAGATTTTGACGGTGTAGGCTATCAAGGAACTTAATCTGTATTTCAGTGTTATTTTCTGATTGTAAGGATTACTCTTCAACATTTTTCTTTTCTCCTGTGCTTATTAAGAGCAGTGGATAAGTAGTACCTTTAAGCTGCTGCTTCTTCCTTAGCAAAAATGATAGAATTGACTTTGTTTGATCTGAATTCTTCAGTAAATCAAACAGAACGATACTGTACCTAGAGAGCATAAGAATCTAAGTTGTTCAAAATTTGAGAATGGTTATGTGTTTATTTGGTTTGTGTTCTTTCCCTTCTCTTTGAATCTTAACTGTTGGTTACTTTTCTAAATTGATGGTGATGACCTGGCTTAAATTAAACATTTCTATTAGCGGCTTCTCTGTTTTAACTTGCTTCTGTCTTAGAACAAACGTCCCTTTATCTCCTGCTTATCTCTTTTGCATTCTAAAGTACAATTTCATTAAATCCCTGAGGTCTAAGATTTTTTCTTTGGGAGCTTATCTCTGGTGTCTCTAATGGAAAGTGGAAAAATAAGGATAGTTCATTGCTAAATCTTACAGGCTTCTTTTGAGAGATTTATATTTTACAAGTTGAAGGGTACTTTTGGGGCACAGAGATGGAATTATGTAGTTACTGTTTTAATAACCATGTCCTAATTATTTATAGCTTCCTGCCTGACATAACTCACTTCAAGAAGAGCACAATGTCAGAACGTGGAATTAAGTGGGCTTGTGAATATTGTACGTATGAAAACTGGCCATCTGCGATCAAGTGTACTATGTGTCGCGCCCAAAGACCAAGTGGAACAATTATTACAGAAGATCCATTTAAAAGTGGTTCAAGTGATGTTGGTAGAGATTGGGATCCTTCTAGCACTGAAGGAGGAAGTAGTCCTTTGATATGTCCAGACTCTAGTGCAAGACCCAGGGTTAAGTCTTCGTACAGCATGGAAAACGCAAATAAATGGTCATGCCATATGTGTACCTATTTGAACTGGCCAAGAGCAATCAGATGTACCCAGTGCTTATCCCAGCGTAGGACCAGGAGTCCCACAGAATCTCCTCAATCCTCAGGATCTGGTTCAAGACCAGTTGCTTTTTCTCTTGATCCTTGCGAGGAATACAATGATAGAAATAAACCAAACACAAGGACCCAGCATTGGACTTGTTCTATTTGCACATATGAAAACTGGGCCAAGGCTAAAAAATGTGTTGTTTGCGATCATCCCAGGCCTAATAATATTGAAGCAATAGAGTTGGCAGAGACTGAAGAGGCTTCTTCAATAATAAATGAGCAAGACCGAGCTCGGTGGAGGGGAAGCTGCAGCAGTGGGAATAGCCAAAGAAGATCGCCTCCCACTATGAAACGGGACTCTGAAATGAAAATGGATTTTCAGAGGATTGAATTGGCTGGTGCTGTTGGCAGCAAGGAGGAACTTGAAGTGGACTTTAAAAAACTAAAACAAATTAAAAACAGGATGAAAAAGACTGATTGGCTATTCCTCAATGCTTGTGTGGGTAAGTTTCTGCATTTTTTGAATGGGATGGGAAAAGGTATTAAAAATGACATGAAAGATCTAAGCAGGGTCAATATTATTTAGCATTTTGATCATTCAGCATGATAGCTGTACTCCCACTATGCATGCATGAGAATCTCTGTATTTGTGATTTTGTTATAACTTTGTTCTAAATTGCCTCCATTTCATTGTGTGTCTTTCCATCATTAGGGAGAAAAACTTTTTAAGTTAAAGCAAAGTTTTTTACACATCAGTAGGAGAAAAATATACCTGGAGTTTAAAGCTGCTCCTCTATTTATTGTAACAGGATGTGACTGAGGAACACCAGCTGCTGCTTCAGAGTGTTTGTAAACAGTGTGAGCATCTTGTGATGATAGACGCTTTAGTCAGATGTTAAAAATATCACAAAAATGTGACTCCAAGAAGTTGAACAAACATAATACTGACCTTGAAAATGCTGATGTTAATTTAACGTGAATGTCATATAATTAATATTTGCACATTTTATGAAACTGATTTCACGTAGCCAGCTGAATTCCACATTTCAAATTATGATTTGTATATTTTGTGGTATTAGTGCTTCCTAAAGAAATTTTGGATATTGGTCCCAGTTACTGATTCAGACCTGTCGAAGGACCAGGACATGTTGTGAGAGCAGGGTTTTCTCTAGTTAGACCTTGTGAGGTTAGTATTTGTGATGTAATTCACAAAAGGAGTTACTGGACTCCCTGTGCTTTTTTGTTTCTTTTTTTGAGTAGGTTAGCTTTTTGAATTTTATGATTTAAATTATTTGGATGGGGTGCTTACCTTGACATTTTGTTTTGTAAAGAAAATTTTTGTGAAGGATAATTTGGAGTGACTACTCAAGTTAAATATTGTGTGGAACAATAGCTAAGCCTTAAATATAGCTTAGCTGTATGTGTATGTTTTTTTTCCCCAGTATGAATTTCTTTTGTTTATCCTCCTGAATATAGCTCCAAGAACGGAAGACATAACTGTATGAACTTGTAAGTCCTAAGCGTAGATTTCAAGAAATCTTGAGTTTTTTATTTTAGTTTTGTTCCGGCAAAAAGAATGTACAAGAAGGTGAGTCCTTCTGAACACCAAAACACAGTAGGCACTTAGTAACTCTTGGCTCCAGTTTTCTTGAGGACTAGGGATGAAAGCACACTGAGCCATTTTAGGCTATCTGTGTTTTTCCATTTCATCCCATTGATTTTTTTTTTCCTCTCAAGTTGGGGTACCCTATGTGGTATAATTTTCTTTTTTTTTTTAAAGGAGGTACAAAGAGTTTTATTTATTTTATTGACGCCAAAGTTGCAACATAAAATTCACCATTTTGAACGTGAACAAATCAGTGTCATTTAGTGCATTCAGAGTGTTGTGCAACCACCATCTGTCTGGTGCTAAAACATTTTATCACCCCAAAAGGAAACCCTGTACCATTAAGCAGTTACTCTACCTCCTCTCCTCTCCCAAGTCTGTCTGTGTGGATTTACCTATTCTGGATATTCCATATACAAGTGGAATCTTATGTAACCTTTTGTATCTAGGTGTGATTGTCCTTAAATTACCTCGATGCCTTTTGGAAACTCTTAAAATCATTTTTGCAGGTGGTAATGCGCTATGCATACCTTTAGTACAAGGTCGTGTTATAGTACACATAAGTTTACAGATGGAAATGAAGTACGTTGGGACAATTACACCTCTGTTGGGGTCATAGAATCCTTTAGAAGTCAGAGGTTCGTAGTTTCTTCAGGTTACTGGATCTCAGGATAAGAACTTCTACTTTGAAATATTTTCTCTTCTTGAAACACAAATTAGACCAATCAATATAACTTTGTCTATGTGGCTTTATTTCTTTATGACTACTCTCATTTTGTTGCACCCTTTTATTTCCACATATTCTTATTTCTTTTTTTTTAAAGGTTTTTTTTTTTTTTTTTTTAATTTGACACAGAGAGACATAGAGAGGGAACACAAGCAGGGGGAGTGGGAGAGGGAGAAGCAGGCTTCCCGCCGAGCCGGGAGCCCGATGTGGGGCTCGATCCCAGGACCCTGGGACCATGACCTGAGCCGAAGGCAGACGCTTTACCAGCTGAGCCACCCAGGTGCCCCTCTACATATTCTTATTTCTTTTGGGATAACCATCCTTGTACCTCTTTGCATTTTGATGGCTGTGATTTCATTTCATTTTATTTTATTTTTTATTTTTTTAAAGATTTTATTTATTTAACAGAGAGAGACACAGCGAGAGAGGTAACACACGCAGGGGGGGAGTAGGAGAGGGAGAAGCAGGCTTCTCTGCAGAGCAGGGAGCCTGATGCAGGGCTCGATCCCAGGACCCTGGGATCATGACCTGAGCCGAAGGCAGACACTTAACGACTGAGCCACCCAGGTGCCCCTGTGATTTCATTTTAAAGGTGGAACAAAAACTCATGCCAGCAGGACCAATATTATATTTGATTTTATTTCATCTACCAAACAGTTTTGTCGTTAAGTCCCTACTCCCACTCCAGAGTTTCTAGGTTCTTAGGGCTAAGTATTAATTGTATTTAGTTCTTAGTAATGTGCATTCTGTTTTCCCTTTCAACAGATATTTTTTACTTCACCACACAATATGGTTCTGAACTGTTGTACCAATTATGACTGTGTCTTTTTTGGGTAATCCTATCCTGATTTGTAAACATCACTGAAAATGTGTAAAACATTTTTTTGTTTACCTTGTGTTGGGTTAATTAACAGAAGCCCCCATGTACTGAACATTAACCTTTACTTCCCCTTTTCTGCCTGCCTTATGTTCTCCAGATTTATGGTATATTATGGCTTGTCCATGTTAGGCATTTAAGAAAATCATCTTGGGCGCCTGGGTGGCTCAGTTGGTTAAGCGACTGCCTTCGGCTCAGGTCATGATCCTGGAGTCCCTGGATCGAGTCCCGCATTGGGCTCCCTGCTCGGCGGGGAGTCTGTTTCTCCCTCTGACCCTCCCCCCATCTCATGGGCTTTCTCTCTCTCTCTCTAATAAATAAATAAAATCTTTAAAAAAAATCATCTCTATGGTCCCTTTGGTAACACATTTACTAAAAAAAAAAATCATCTCTGAAGTATATACATTAAGCATAAAATATTTACTGAGTATAAAATTTATACTAAGTATAAAATGTGAGACAACCCCTTTGAAATTGGAAAAAGTCTCAACCTTTGCAGATTGTTAAAATAGGATTGAGGAGGATTCAGTTGTTAAGAAGGCAAAAGTAAACTGAAGTGCCAGCAGTATTGAGCAAGTTTCTTTTTTACATGACTGTTGGGTGTAAGTTTCACCTAAGTCATTATTATTATCTTATGTGGTGAGCAGACATTGGGGACAGTGATGCCAAGACCTGACATCAATGAAAGTGGAATCTGGGGGTAGGAACCAGGATGGTAAAGGCAGAGGTGTGAATTTAAATGTGCAGTTGTCTCTGGAATGTCTGCAGTTTGGTGCCAGGTGTTTTCTGGGAGGTCATGTTGGTGCTAATCATAGACTGCCTTTCCTGCTGGATAGATCGTGTCCCTAGAGAATAGGGCAGTACTACCTAACACACCATTTTAATTCTGCTATTGTATTGAATCGGTTGCCCGTTAGAAGAACGTTTTAATCTGTGACCCAGGCTGATCCCTTGAAAAGATAAACAGGGTCACATAAGAATCCCAGATTAAATCTGTGGTGATAACTTTCTGTATTCCTGAACCCTGGACTTGTGTAACCAGTCGTGTACACCACATTTTTCCTTGAATAGCTGATATTTCCATATTCTTCCCAATTCAGCGAAGCTGAAACTGAACTGGTCTCTCCCTTAAACCTATTCTTTCATAATCCCCTTTCTCCCTTGATGACAAGTTTATCATCCCACCGGCTGTGCCCACAGCCTCGGTCATCCTTGATTCTCCTTTTTCTCATTCCTTTCCGACTTGTCAGAAAATCTTACTGACTCTGCCTTCAAAATACATGGAGAATCTGTACTTCTCACTACCCTGGTCCAAACCATGATCCCCTCTGTCCTTTTTTTCTTTTACAAATGTTCTCCACCTAGGAGCTACTCTTCTAAAACTGCTCAGAACTCTTCAGTGATTGTGTTGCTCAGAGTAAAAGCCAGAGTCCCTCAAAGACACTCTAGGCCCCCTCAGCTGTGTCCTGCACCTTCCCCCGCCCCCATTCCGCCTCCTGTCTGTTGCTCTCAGCCTCACTTACTCACTTCAGCCACTCTGGCCACCTTTCTTCTCTACAAATAAGCCTCAAACCTTTGTACTTGCTGTTTCCTCTGCCTGGAATGCTCATTTTCTGGATTGCAGGATTAGCTCATTTAGTTGCTTAAGCTCTTTGCTCAGTTGTAGCCTTCTCGTTGAGGCTTCCCGGACCGCTGTATCTACAGGTCCAGCCCTGTCCTCGTCCCCTTCCCCCGGTTTTAATTTTCTTTACAACACTTGTTACTTTCCACTTTATTATTGGTCTCTTTTCTTCCTTAGAATTTAAGCTTGGTGAGGGCCAGGAATTCTGTTTCCTTCACAGCTGTATCCTCGTACTTAAAATAGTGTCTGATATATAGCAGGCGTTCAGGCATTTGTTAAATCATTCAGCAAATAAGCCCTTGTGGAAACTGAGATCCGGACAAATAGACCTTTATGCTTCTTTTCTGAATTTCTAGATTTTTTACTTTCTTCCTAGCTTTCTGTATTTTTTACTTTACAAACTACCCCTGGGCTTGACCCAGTGGGAGCCAACTTGACTTCTCCCTATTAGGAGAAGAAAGGAAGTTGGTACAACAGTCTTCTTGAAAGAGGTAGGCCTCAGTTTATCACTGGGCAGTCTATGGATACGAACAGTCTGAAGTCAGATTTCTTTACCTTAAATTTCTCTGTCTTCCTGCCTTCACTGATGAATATTTGACAGTTTGATGAATATTTGATATAAAGAAAAAAAATCACGTGTTTGCTATACCTGAAGTCCTAAAGCAAATAAAATTTTTACTTGAATACTTTATATTCGTCATTGGATCTGTTGTTGCAATTTGGCATTTTGTCTCATGTCTTCAACAACAGCTGCGTCTTTCTTATGTTTGGCTTGTCCAGTGACCCTGCTAATGAAGATGGGAAGGATTTGAGATTGGGGGTCAGGGTGGTGGTGTAGGTGTAGGGGAAAAAGAATCATACATAACAAATACATGTTGAAACTGGATTTTTAAGCTGAAAATATTCATTTGCCCCATGGCAGTGGCATTATAGGAAATGTGTGCAACAGTAATGTCTCCTGCTCTTCTCAGGCTTTGGGGTGACCTGAAGCATACACTTGTGTCCTCCCGCCCCCCCCCTTTTTTTTTAAAGATTTTATTTATTTGAGAGAGAATGAGAGAGAGGGAGAGCAAGAGAGGGGGGAGGGTCAGAGGGAGAAGCAGACTTCCCACTGAGCAGGGAGCCTGATGCAGGGCTCGATCCCGGGACTCCAGGATCATGACCGGAGCCGAAGGCAGTCGCTTAACCAACTGAGCCACCCAGGCGCCCTGTGTCTCCCCTCTTTTTAATTAACATATAATGTATTATTTGTTTCAGGGGTACAGGTCTGTGATTCATCAGTCTTACACAATTCACAGTGCTCACCATAGCAGATACCCTCCCCTCCCCGATGTCCATCACCCAGCCACCCCATCCTTCCCACCCCCCCCTCCCCTCCAGTAACCCTCAGTCTGTTTCCTGAGATTAAGAGTCTCCTATGGGGGGTGCCTGGGTGGCTCAGCCGTTAAGCGTCTGCCTTCGGCTCAGGTCATGAGGATTGAGCCCTGTGTAGGGCTCCCTTGCTCAGTGGGAAGCCTGCTTCTTCCTCTCCCACTCCCCCTGCTTGTGTTCCCTCTCTCGCTGTCTCTCTCTCTCTGTCAAATAAATAAATAAAATCTTAAAAAAAAAAAAGTCTCTTATGGTTTCTCTCCCTCTCTGGTTTCGTTTGTGTCCCCTGTTGAGAATCACTGAGTTACGGGCTAAATCAGAATCTCCTTATCAGTGAGCATGCTGAAATGGAATCATGAGGATTGTAGTCTGGGGTATTCCTGAGCAAAATTTTGATGTGTCTAAAAACTTACATGATTTTTTTTTTTTTAAGATTTTATTTATTTGAGCGAGAGAAACAGCGACAAGAGAGCATGAGCAGGGAGGAGAGGGAGAAGCAGGCTCTTGGCTCAGCAGGGAATCCGGTGCAGGGCTGATGCCAGGACTCCGGGATCATGACCTGAGCGGAAGGCAGACGCTTAACTGAGCCACACAGGCGCCCCATAACTTACATGATTCTTAAAAACATAGGAAATATGTTAGAATTGACTTTTTCTTTCAGGTTGTCTGCAAGGATAGTTCTATTTGATCAAATACTTCTCTTCTCATAACTGTGTTGAAAATCAATATTTGTGGCTGTTATTTTCTGCCCTGACGCCAATTGTGTTTTGTCCGCTTGCCTGTGTACCGTGTCCCACATAGCCACTCCAGGGCACCAGATGCAACTGTAGAAACACCTATGACTTATATGGTGCTAAACATGTCAGAATGTGTCTGTTTGCTTTCACTAATACTCTTTTTTCATTGTATTTTTTAATTTAAAAAATTTTTTTACCTTTGTCATTTTTAACAAAAATTAGTAAGGTATAGGCTTATTACATTTAAAAATACTGTTTATTTTGGTATCATTAAGAATTGTAGCTATGAATGGTTTTTTTCAAGGAAGTAACTATTAAGGTTGTGTAAATGTTTTTCTGGAAAAACAAATGTGTTGCAAAATGTAATGTTCTAAGGTAATTTTTTTAATGGTGACTTTATTATTTAGTTTAGAGATATAGTGTGTCTGGTCAAATGAGTGTTGTACAATAATCCAAACAAAATTTTACTAACTTCGACAGAAGAAAAAGTCCTGTATAATTAGTTTTTGAGAGATGGAAATACTATGAACTGCAATGATAATAAGGTGATATATACCAAGGACAGTACCACATCAGAACAAAACAAAAGGAAATCCTTGACATAAGATGCAATGGCGATTTTACCTATTTATTAAGATGTCTTTGTGGCTGACTTTTTAACTTTAGAGGAAGCTGAGGGCATATAAATTAGTGTAAGGAAAGAAATGGAAGAGGCTTCTATTCTCTAGTTTGGTGTTCTTTGGCTTTAAAAATTGCTGCACAGAGATACCTTACTGATGACTTACTTGAAGGTACAAAACATGAAATATCTTGCAAAATATGCTATTAGGGAGAGGAGTTGGTGTGTAAAGTTGTTTTTATTAGATGCCCAAAACTGCTTGCTTTCACCGCCCCCCCCCCCCGGCCCAGCCTTTTCTGATTTACACAACTGATTGAAATAGTGTAACAGGCAGAGTAATGCCTTCTGGCCCCCCAAGGCATTTGAATTCTAATCCCCAGAGTATATGAATATGCTGCTTTACGTGGCAAAAGGGATCTTGCAGATGTAGTTAAATTAAGGACCCTCAAATGGAGAGAGATGGACCTCCTGTTATTTGGGTGGGCCCAGCATAATCATAAGGGTCCTTATAAACAAGAGAGAGACAGGAGAACGTATGTCACAGAAGGAGATATGACAGTGGAGCAACAGAGGTCCTAGTGGTGCGGGGCTGTGAGCTGAGGAATGCTGGCAGCCTCTATAAGCTGGAAGAGGCAAGGCTCCCCTAGACCCTCCCCAAGGAGTACACTTTGGTTTTAGCCCAGTGAGAGCCATGTGGAACTTCTGCTCTTGCTCAGATTTTAAAATAAAAGATCTGAATTGTTTTAAGCCACTAAATTTGTAGTAATTTGTTAGAGCAGCAATAGGAAATTAATATGAACAGCATTTTTTTTTTTTTTCATTACAAATAGCAAGTCCAGGGTGTCGTGTGTGTTTCTGATCTCTTGGTTATAAATCACAGGTTTCCATAACCCTGGCTTGGGTTTAGTAAATTTGGTAGAACTGCTCACAGAACTCAGGAAAACCTTTTACTTACTAGATGACTAGTTTATTATAAAAGGCTTGAACTCAGGAACTAGATGGAAGAGACGTAGAGGGCAAGGAAAGGGGCTTTCGGTGTCCCGTTGGCTGCCACTCTCCTGGCACCTCCGCAGGTTCAGCAGCCCGGAAGCTTACGGAGGCTGAATCACACAGGTGAGATCGATCAGATCATTGGCCACAGGTGAATAATTCACCCTCCAGCTCCTCTCCTTTCCCAGTAGGTGGGAGCGGGATGGTGCTGGAAGTTCCAACCCTTTAATCCCAGGGTTGGTTCCCTTGGCACCCAGCCCCCGTCCTTAGGTGTTTTCCAGAAGTCACCTCATTAACATAAACTCAGAAGTGGAGAAAGGGACTTGTTTTATGAATAACAAAAGACATTCAGTTTTCCCTTTATCTCTCTGGAGCAATTTCAGGAACTGGGAACAAAACTAAATATATTAACAAAAGCTGCCCCTAGGGATCTTACTTAGGAAATTACAGGGGTTTTAGTAATTATGTGCCAGGAACAGTAGATACATATTTCTTAATCACAGTGGGTCTTTCTTTAGTTAGTTTTCTTTGTTTTTGCTCTGTGTTTGAAAGTACTGTTACAGGAATTTTTGAATAATGTTTGATGCCTGTGAATATTAATGTTTCCAATCTTGCCTTTTTTCCAAGTCAACTAAATAAATATGCCTAAATGAAGCTGATTGTCGAGCCCCAAGATAGTCTGTCACTTGCTAATAGTTCTGGGCATTGCATGATTAGGTCACATTATTTGTGCGGTTTTTAGTATGACATTTCTGTAGTATTCTGTTTGTTTTGCTTGTGTTTGCCTGTTTTCAGTTTGGTATACTATAGCCGTTTGGAAAATCTGTTTTCCACCTTGAGAAGTTTTTCTGCCCTATGGATCGCCTTTGCGGCCATCATCACTTCTGAGTTGGTAGTCCAATAGCAGATCTTTGTTCTAATATTTAATTTTTAGAGATCATTTTCTGGGAGTTCAGAGAAGGAGTTAATGAAATTGTTCACTGTTCTCATAGATTTAGGTTATGGTTATTTTTTAAGTGCTGGATTTATTCCAGGATGCTAGTGAACCATTTTGTTTGAGTATGAACTTGATTTTGTATTGGTACGAGACTGAGTGTTTTACTGAAAGATACTCTTCTGATTTTAGAGTCCTTTTTCCCTTAATACTTGGCTTTTTTTCCTTAATACAGGTAGAACCTGAAAAAGGTCTTGGACGTCTTAATAGTCTTTGACATTTAAAACCATCACATTAAAAAAAAAGCATAAAAAAATAAAAATGGTTTGTTAAAATATCCTATTGAAAGCTTTTAATAGAATCCAAAATACATGCAGACTCCTGCAGCAGATCTTTGGCACTGTATCCATAAAAGGAAAGTAAGCTGCTAGAGTGCCGGCAATGCCTTGTATGTCCTTGGTTAACTCTGTGATACTCTTACGTGGACGTGTGTGTGTAGCTATCAAAACTGAGGTGTCTTTTCACTCCATACACATTCTGGGTTGTGGATCTCCTTCCTATCCAAGGTAGTTGATGTTATAGGTAATAGAATTATTTTTAGCACTGTGAATGGAGTATCTCTTCAGATAGCTTTTGTCTTGTTTTTCTTCAAGTTTCTAAGGATTTTCTCTTGTGATTGGCACTCTGGATATAAGAATTTTATGTTACGATTTTTAAGAAAATTGTGATAATTCTCAGCAATGTCAAAGATTCTAATCAGTAGGGAACATGCACATACTTTGTTTCTCCTGGCCAGTTCATTCTGGCTTTGAAAGTGCTTCCTGACACCTGGGATGAGAAAGAAGTTTCTAGGAATGAGTGTGTCTGTTAAGGCAAATGGATGGGAATGGCAGAAATAGAGCCTCCGTGGTATACTGCTGGTTGCCTTTGGTCTGAAACGCAGTATTTGTCTTTTAGAAATGATTGATTATACTGGCCGGCCAACTAATAATGTGCCTCCTTATGCTGAGAATGGGGGTCTGTCAGGTGATTTTTGATTCTGTGGTACTGACATTTGAATATGCATCATTGATTTAGTAAAAGCTTTCATTTTTAAAAAGCATTATATTAAATGAACACATTGAGTTATGAAATCCAAATGTATTGTTTAAATATTAAATATAAAAAGATGTGTTTAGACTCAGCGAACTTTACTGTTTACCATAAAATAACTTTAATTGAAAACATTTATTAAAGAAAACTATTTAAAAAATCAAGCAGTAGAGAGGGAAGAGTTTATAAAGAAAAACAGTAGTTTTTCTTTTTTTCACTCCCAGTCCTGCTGTGCAGAGACAGCTTTTTGCCCCATCAACCTTTTATTGTGAGAAATTTCAAAACATGAAGAAAAGTTAGAAGTATAACTATATTATATGCCTTTGACCTACATTTTCCAGTTGTTAATACTTTGCCACATTTACTCTCTATTTGTCTTTATTTCTCCTGAACCATTTGAGAGGTAATTGCAGATGTCGTGACATTTTGCCCCTAAATAGTTCAGCATGTGTGTCCTAAAAACAGACATTTTTCCCTGCATAACTACATAATATGATTATCCAGAAAATTTAATATTCAAAGTCCATACTCAGTTTCACTGATAGCTATTGATCCAACCCCATTCAATCAAGGATTGTACATTTTATCTATTAGTGTTCTCTCGGTAGGCCCCTCTTTTCTAAACGGTGCCTCAGATGGTTTTTGGCTTTGTTTATTCTTTCATGAGAGAAACATTTTTTCTTTTCTTTTAAAGGTTCTACCTATCTATTTGACAGAGAGATAAAGAGCACAAGTAGGCAGAGCGGCAGGGAGAGGGAGGAGCAAGGCTCTCCACTGAGCAGGGAGCCCGATGCGGGGCTCGATCCCAGGACCCTGGGATCATGACCTGAGCCGAAGGCAGACGCTTAACCAACTGAGCCACCCAGGAGCCCCGAGATAAACATTTTCAAAGAGTCGAGGCAATTTTTTCACAGAATTACACTCAATTTGGAAATTAATAGATTAAATTAAAATATTTTATCTTTTTTGGGGGGAGGGAGGAATACTACATAAGTGATATTGTTTGAAACAGTACCTCTGATATGTCTGAATTGTGTCCTTGTATCATTTTTTCTCTTTTTTAAAAATTTATTTTAACTGTGGTAAAATACATGGGACAAAATTTGTAATCTGAACCATTTTTTTTTTTAAGATTTATTTATTTTAGAGAGAGCACAAGTGGGAGGGGCAGGGAGAGGAAAAGAGAATCTCAAGCAGACTCCCTACTAAGCGTGGAACCTTACACGGGGCTCAGTCTCAGGACCCTGAGGTCACTACTGAGCCGAAACCAAGAGTCGACACGTAACTGACTGTGCCACCCAGGCGCCCCACCATCTTAACCATTTTTAAGTGTACGGTTCAGTGGTATTAAGTACATTCATATTGTGCAGTCATCACCACCATTCCTCTCTGGAACTTTTTTCATTTTGCAAAACTGAACTCTCTATCCATGAACAGGAGATCCCATTTCCCCCTCCCCTAGCCCCCCGGCAACCACCACTCTCGTTTCTGTCTCTGCGCATTTGACTGCTCGCAGTACCTCACATAAGTGGAATTTATGGTGTTTGTCCTTTTGTGACTGGCTTGTTTCATTTAGTGGAATGTCTTTAGAGTTCATTCATGTTGCAGCACATGTCAGAATTTGCTTCCTTTTTAAGGCTGAATAATATTGTATGTATATACCACATTTTGTTCATATCTGGATGGACACACCAGTCTTCTTGTTTCATCAAGTTTAGACATTATGTACTGACTTCTTTTAACAGTATATGAGAGTTGGGTTCATTTTTAAATAATAAAAGAGCATGCTCATTGTAGAATATTTCAGAGATAAGCTATGAAAAAATAATAGTGTAAAGCATTTGTGTCTAGAGGAAATGTGTCATGTTATTTTGTATTTTCAGTTTTTTTTTTTTTACATATTTTTATGTAATTGAAATGACTTTTTTGTTGAACTTTATATTTTGAAGTGATTAGAATGTTTTCATCTTTTAAAAAATGAATGTGTAACAGGACATTAAGTTGCTATACTTTAACTTGGCCCTTACTTAGCCTTTTGGGTTATTTCAACATTTTTTATTCTGATAGTGTTTTCCTGAGCAAAATTATCAGCATTTCTAACTATTTTCTTAGATTCCCTGAAATGGGATTACATGATCAAACGATATGAACATATGCATATTGGTAAATAGCTGCCTGGAAGAACTGCCTGGATTGTACCCCATCAGCGGGGTCAGAGCGACGTTGCGGCTGGGTCTTTCCTTGGGGTTTATTAGTAAGGGAGGTGTATTGTCTTGTTTAGTCATTTGTATTTTTCCCTGTGAATTGCTGATTTATGTCTTCTGTCCATTTTTCTTTTATTTTTAGCAAGTTATATGAAGTCTAAATATAAATAATACACTAAAAACTGTACCAATCATATTTCCTGCAAATTCCCCCCCTTTTTTAAGTGTGGGGAGAATTATATTAATGACACTTTATCTTTGTTGTCTTACACAGTCTTTCAGTTTGAACTAAGAATTAAAATTTTCTAAATTCCATTAATATTTATTTATGATTTTATTTATTTGTCAGAAAAAGAGAGCGCAAGCAGGGGGAGCAGCAGAGGGAGAGGGAGAAGCAGGTCCCCGCTGAGCAAGGAGCCTGATGCGGGACTCGATCCCAGGACCCTGGGATCATG
Source organism: Eumetopias jubatus (assembly GCF_037043125.1). Lineage (NCBI taxonomy): Eukaryota > Metazoa > Chordata > Mammalia > Carnivora > Otariidae > Eumetopias > Eumetopias jubatus. Next base: position 7,729,130 of record NW_028274823.1, on the reverse strand, counting down.
ACCTGAGCCGAAGGCAGACATGCAACTGACTGAGCCACCCAGGCGTCCCTTTTAATATGACTTTAAATAAATTATTTCCCTGTGGGTTTGGGTGGTTCTTTTATACGTAAAATGATTCTGCATCATTTGTTTTGAGGCTCTTTATTTTGACGTTTGTTTTTTACATCAGTATCATACTTTTCCTTAAGTAATTATGGTTTTATGTATTTAAACATCTGATAAGGCAAGTGTTCATCCTGTTCCACCCTCCAGTTGCTTTCCAAAATTGACTTAGTTTTTGCCTTTTCTTTATTGGTCCATTTATTTTCACACTTAGATATTCATGGAGTGTTTTCCTAAGCACTGTGAAGGAAGTCATGGCTCTCCGTGAGCTTGTGCCCTGGTAGAGGAAGATAAAATCCAGTAAGTCAATATAGTGTGATGAGTTTAGTAGAGGAAGGATAAGGTGCCGGAGGAGTGTATACCCTAATCTCATTTGAAGATCTGGAGAGGGCTTTAAGGAGGAAATGACATCTAAGCCAAAACCTTAAAGAGAGGAGGGAAGAATGTTTTGATCTGAGGGAATGGCATGTGTGAAGACCCATTAGACAAACTGATGGAGTTAGCAGGGTTGATGTGTAGTGTGGGAGCTCCAGGGTGATGCTGTGGGGTAATGCTGGACCTTTCAAGGCCTGTGGACCTGGTTAAGGAGTTTAGCTTTTAACGTAAGGGCAGTGGTAAACATTCCAAAGGAGACTGCCTTAATCAGATTTGTGGTTTAGAAAGAACACTTCGGTCATAGTATGGAGACTAGATTGGAAGAGAACAGCACTAGAGGTAAGCTAACTACTCAGAACGTTACACTAATCTTAGGGAGAGTGCAGTCTTGACCTAGGATAGAGGCAGTAGAGATGGGGCAGGGGATGTATTTGAGAGAGACTTAAAAGGCAGGATTGACAAAACTTGGCAAAATTGATATGGGGCCTGAGGGGAGAGTTAAGAAAGATGTCCAGGGTTTTGGTTTGGACACTTGGGTTTGGATCATTTTTCCTAAGCATAGGAGATGTGAAATTCAGTTTTAGACAGGATGGTAGTGAGGCTGTCTAATGGGTTGTTGGATATATGGGCCTGAAACTTTTGAGGAAAATCTCCCACTCCATTTATATGGATACTTGTGTGGCCGTGGGAGTTCACTGAGGCTGTGGAACTTCTCTAGCAGTGGCAAATAATAGGAACTTTCTTGTTTTGTGCTTCTACCTGGGAACCTTATCAAGATGGACTAAGTAACGTTTTAACATGTCTTCCATTTTGATGATTCTGCCCTGATTCTGTCAATATCTTTGGCTAGAAGAAGAGTTACATGGACATATTATGAACAGTGTAATGTTATATGTCATAAGAGTTTTTCCTTTTGTAAACTAAGTCTTCCATGACTTGTAAAAGAGAGTGGGCTAGACTATTCAATAATCCCTCCAGGCCTACCTAAAATAGTATAATTCTAAAAATCTAAAATTTGGTTTCAGATTCAGCCAGGATAACTTGGCCTTGTTGCAGGCAAAATTTTTACTTGCAGTCAGAAAACTTTTGGGACTTGATTTCAGTGGTGAAAGTGGATTTGACATACACTGTTTTATACAACTGGAACCCTAGGTTTTTAGGAACCCTAATATCCCCTCAATTGACTCTTTGGGCAATATTTTCAGTGACCTTTGTAATTCGAACTCATGTTCATCTTCGTTAACTGTTAACACTGGCCCTCATCTCTGATCCCCTTCCCAAAGATAACTTTGTGACCTGTTCCTTTAAATCCTTCCATGGCGCTTTCCGCAGTATAATTCTTCCTGCATGGTGAGATCTTCTTTCTTCTGAAGGTATCTATCGATTCAAGTATTTTTTCATGACTTTGGGGATTTATATTTCCACAGCAGTTGGGTTGTTAACAGTCTAATCAGAGATGTAAAGACGTAAGAGCTCCAAAGTATAAATTATATCTGGCATAGTTTGTCATGATTAATAATAGAATAGTTGAAGGCCTTAAAGATTATTTTGACCTTTCTATCATTGAATCTTTTATTCTAAAGAGGATGTTTTCATAATGGAGTGAGTTTATTGACTGAATTGAAGTTCATCTTGATATAGTATAATAGATTAAAGAATTTATTTCCAATTTGTGATTTTCATCTCAGTTTTTGAAAAGGTTATTTTTCTATAGCACTATTCTAGGAATAGAAGTGGTACATTTTCACTTGCTGCCGTTGGTTATGTGAATGATGCCTCTAGGAGGTGGTCTGGGCTGCTTATTACACTGTTCCTGAGATTACCACTGAGCTTGTGCCCTACTTGAAGATACACTTAAAAATACTGAGGTCATTTTGTTTAAAGAGCAGCTCATATTTGAATATTGAAGGAGTTAGCTGTGAATATGACTATCTAAGCCAAGTTTGTGATCGAACTATAGCGAAATGGTTAGGAATATAAAGAAAAAGTATTACTGGGTGGTATAGTTTTTTTTTTTTTAATATGCAAAACCACCTAAGTGAATTAAACTCGGGGTAGAAGACAACTATCCAGACATTGTAGCCAGCGCATCTGCATCTTTCTACTGACCATGGTAAAGCACATTGTGAACATTACCACTTAAAACTAACTTTTCTCTTTAAGGGCTCCTGAAATTGTGCCAGCTGACTCCAAGTCCACCCTGACCCCACAGCATAAACCATGCTGTCATGTCACAGCTACCATAGAACTCCAGGGTAGTGTTGAGCTGGCCCATGTGGGCTCAGGTAAGTCCTGGCTTTTTTTTACCATTTGGCATTCTTTTCAAAGTTAGTTACGATTATGATTTTATGTCATAAAAGAAAATAAGGCAAAACTTTGAAAACTGTGCCATATATGGGGGAAAAAATAAGTCTGTTTTCTAAACATCTCTGAGCCAGCTCCATATTCTAACCAACGGAGTTCCATAGTAGCTGTGAAGTCCCCAGTGAGTTGTGACCTGTGGCTTCAAAATATGTTAAATTCCACTCCTGGCCCAGCTTCTAGGACAATATGAACTTTTTTTTTTTTTTAAACTTTATAGTTTGTAAGACGTAGTAACTTTCATTTACTCTTAGGTCTTAATGTTTTTAAAAGTATATTAACACTTTGCATTATCTGTAATTATGCACCACTGCTTAGTTGGTTGTGTATTTCATTCAGTCAGTTTTGAGTGTATGATGATACTGTAGGTTAGTTTTATAAAGTTAATCTCAGAGTGTCTTCAGCTGTCCTTTTAATTTGCCTTCATAGCACGGAAGAAGAAGGGACAGAACATGTAATAGACATTTATTAAATTTTCAGAAAACACTACAAGAAAGACGCTTCAGTTACTCTCTTGGAGGCAGTGTGAGAGGTCAGTAACTAGGAAGCATGTATATATCACCTCTTCCATTGGAATTGTCCTGGTTTTTCCTGGTCGTTGTTACACGAAGTGAGATTTTATCCCTTGTGTTTATTTTGCTGTCTTTTCCTACCTCTCAGCTCTTCTCCCGTCTTGCTACTTTTCTTTATCATACCCTGATATTAGAGGTGGTAAAATTTTATGTGAAGAACTCAAAAGACATTTTGTAAGTTGTTCTGCGTATAATCTTATACTTTTTTCCCCCTAAGTAGAAAACATTTGGTAGCTAAAGCTTTACCTTATCTGAGTATGGGCCAAATCCTTTTAAATACCTTGTTTACAGTGAAAACCCATCTGTCAAGAAACTGTGGACACGTTAATCAATAGCTGTCTTTGAACAATGTGTCATAAAGATAGACTAAACATTTGGACTGTTCAGCGACAGTCTCATGAAATTTATAATAAATGTACTTTGTAGCTGAAAACTCACTGGTAACTGAAACTAAGTTCTTTTTTTTTTTTAATGTTAACTCTCTCTTTTTTTTTTAAGATTTTATTTATTTATTTGAGAGAGAGAGAGCACGAGAGGGGAGAGGGTCAGAGGGAGAAGCAGACTCCCTGCCGAGCAGGGAGCCCGATGCGGGACTCGATCCCGGGACTCCAGGATCATGACCTGAGCCGAAGGCAGTCGCTTAACCAACTGAGCCACCCAGGCGCCCTAATCACAGTTAATGAAAAGAGTGGAATCCTATGTTTCCAAAACATTAGATAATATATTTTTCTTTAAAATATTACTTTGTGCCTATACTTATGTTTGTGTTTTTCATGTTCTAGAAGATTTGGAGGATTTTATGCCGTAATGAATAGAGCACAAACTCTCTAGTCTCTTCATCCTCATTTTCTGCCCTCCTGGATTTGCTCCATTCTGGGGAGCGGCAGCATACCCTATCTGCAGTTCAGTGCAGAGTTTGGGGTTGAAGGAAGTAATTGTTTTAGTATTTTCGATTTGGACGAATAGAAGTCATGTGTTTTTTTTTATATATGTATCCTCTTTATTGAGCTAGAATTCATATACTGTGCAGTTCACCATTTGAAGTTCTATTTGTATTTAAAAAAAAAAAACGCTTAATTTGAAGGCAGACTGACATTGTAAATCATAATTCCAAAGCACAGTTCGTCAACTTGTGCTATTTGGTCTGTTACCCTCCTCCCCCTTGATTATGTTAGTTAGTTTCTAATTATAGAAATCCCTCACAAACATGACAGAGGAAATGAATTCTTAAGCAAGACTTTCTAAGATGAGATTCTTCCAGATACCAGCTATATGGTGAGTTAGCTAAAAATAGTGAAGACAGTGATTTAGAAGTTGGTTGGCAGTCATCTTTGTCTTTGAGAAACAAAAGAAGGTGTGTGTGCATGGGCATGCACGTGCCTAAATAGGTACACAGATGTATACATGTTCTGTGCAGGTCTTCCTCTGTATCTTCTCAGGTAAATTGATCAGTCTTTTTGGTCCTTGGGTGGCTTTTCTTATGTCATAAAGAAATTTTATAAATATATTTTATAAATAGATATTTTACAGTTAAAAAACTGTGTAAGGGGCAGTGATACTGAAGGCACCCAGAATAGTGACAGCTTTGATAGGACTAACATGAAAAGCAGTTGCCTTCATACGGAAATACATGTACAGGGAAGGAAACAGAGCAGGGCATATTTAGTTCTAAAGAGATGAACTACATTAGATTATTCATAAAGTTACAAGCTCTCTCTGATTATTCTCCTCTGTTATTAAAACAAGCAGAAATTTTAGAGTTCTTTGTGTACTTGACTCTTTAACCATAGATTTGTTTTTATTTCAAGTAGGGCTTTCTGTGTCTGTTTTTAAGGCTTGCCCTTTGGAGAAGATTCCTGCCAGCCGTATCACGTTTTAGCCCTGATGACTTCTCCAGGGCACTGGGCCTCCTAAGGGTGTGTTAAAGCCCTTTCCATAGTGGGGGTAGTACACAGTGACAGCTGCGCTTAGGCATTTCTAGTGAAGAATGTCTTAATCTGTGTGGCCATGAAAATAAAAGTTCCTGTAATAAGGTGTTCTCGTTTGATATCATGGATTTCTTCACCTGAAAAATGTCTGTGTCGGCGGCAGGGTGTCCTTTTATGGGGGAGTGGGTCTAGATTTGCAGAAAGGATCTTTGGCCACAGAGTCTGAAAACTTTTGAAGCTGGCCTTTTATGGTCCACAGATGGGATGAGAAAGGACTTTTGAGTATAGGAATCATGTTTGTACTGTGTTTCTCACATTGCCTCGCACAGTGCTTTGTATGTAATGGGTGTTCAGTGAACATGGGAATTATTTTAAAGTTTTGCTATTTTTAATAACTGGGAGAAATTGTTGCATTGTACCAATCTGTTATACTCCAAGGAGTAGCTCTTATTTCTCTAATTCTTAATTCAAGATGGCAATTAAAAAATGGTTCTTTAAAAAATACACTAAGAATATTTTTAGCTGGTATTAGCATTTTACCCAACAAACAAATTTTTCCTGATATAACTTAGGATACACTTAAAATTATTTGGTCCTTCAGTCGTGTGTGTGTGTGTGTGTGTGTGTGTGTGTGTGTGTGTGTGTATGTAACACTATTTGTGGTTAAATTTGAAGCTCATCTACACCTTTATATTTGCCAGGGATATTTATTCATAAATGTGTACTGTACTGCTTAGTAAATAGGATTACTGTCTTCACCTAATATTACTTTGTGTTAAGTTTAGTAACATGGGTTAGTGGAACAGAAAGTTCTTTATGGATTGGGAAAAATGATATTTGTTTTATCTCTCTACCCCCAACTGGTTTGTAATGTTTATTTTAGCATATTTTTGTTCTAACTCATCTGGTTCAAGTTTTACCGTATTAATACTTAGTAAGTGTGAGGAAGACTTGGCTTTGAGAGGTTCTGAAATCAAAATGTTGCTAACTTTAACTTATATTGAAAATGGTTTTAATTGCTCTGAATTGTTTCATACCTAAACAGCAATATGGAAGGCTCAGCATCTGTTTTGATTCAGCTTAAAAAGTGCAGTTGTAAAGGGCAAGAGAGCCCAAAGCCAACAGGAAGGACGTTCCCGTCTCCTTGGTTTCTGCAGAGTCAGGGCCAGACAGGAGTTTAGTGTCTTGTGTAAAGTTTAGTTTCTCAGACTAGGATTACTGATCTCTTTGATCCAATTAATACATTCTAATGATTCCTCTAAGCCTCGAGCATGGAGCCAGCGCTGATGTGAAGGTAAGTACCTAAATAGGTAGTTCTAGTTCTGGAAAGAAATTAAAGGGAGAGGAATACACCAGTTTTCCTTAATATTTAGAACATTTAAATATGTTGTCCCGGGGTCCAGAAATCCTAGAGAAACACTTAAAAGGGTTTAGAGTGAATGCAACAGGTTTATGCTTTTGGAAGAAAAATAGAAATAAACTCTTTTCTATCTTGCTGCTTGTTCTAGGGGTTGTGGAAGGTGACTTAGCCGCTATAGAAGCGTACAAGTCATCAGGTGGGGACATTGCGCGTCAGCTCACTGCAGATGAGGTGCGCCTCCTGAACCGCCCTTCTGCTTTTGATGTTGGCTACACTCTCGTACATCTGGCTATACGCTTTCAGAGGCAGGATATGCTAGCAATACTGCTTACAGAGGTGAGTATGGCACTTTGGTTAAACGTTTTATGTGATGGAAGTGTGTTCATTAGTTTTCATTTTTGATGTAATGTTTTTCTAAACTGTTCTTAAATGTTTTGTATTTCTTTTACTCCCTTTGTAAAGTCACACTAAATTGAGACTTCCAACAGTATATAATTCCTAAAGGTATTATGCTTTTAAAATAGAACATTTTGCCACAAGATTTGAATCATCAGTTTGATTAAAAAAAAAACACTAGGATGTATCTTTCATTCATTCATTTAACCAATATTTATTGAGTACCTACTGTGCTAGATATGGTGCTAAAAAGGGATATAATTGTGAAGACATTGGCTCTTCCTTCAGTGCGTATCCAGAAAAGTAGAGAAATAAACAGGTAATTCCGTACAGAGTGTGTTCTCATAGATGTAAATGCCAGGTGCTGTGGGAGTACTTGAGAACGTGTTTTGGGGTATCTTACCTTCTTCTTACCTAGAGTAGGTAACATTGTAGTGGAAATCCGAAGGAGAAGTAGGAGTTAGCCTCATAAGTGGGTGGAGGAGAGACGGAAGTTGAGGAAACCATTTATTCAGAGGCCCTGGTGGTAGTGTTTGTGGTGAGGTCAGGCACTTGCAGGTACTCGGCATGCCTGTGATGGTGATTGGGAACTGGGAAGGGAAGCATTGTGAAGGATGATCTAGGCCAGGGAATTGGAAGATTGTTCCTAGGGCAGTGAACAGGCTGTGCAGAATGTTAGGGAGAGGGTCAGGGGAGTAGCCAGATCAGATCAGAGTGTTCTGACTTCTGTTGATGGGAGAGGGGGGATCCTGGGTAGGGTAGCACTGTGTGATGCTGGTGATGCTGGCAAGCGCTCTGCTGGTACAGGAGTGGCAGTGGCAGTGCAAGGAGGTGGGCCGGTTTGAGAGGGCTCGGGGGGACGGGGTCAAGATTGAGTGGATCGATGGGATGTGGGGGGAGAGGGGTCAAGTTGGTTCTGAGCGCTTGGGCTTAGATAACCACGCAGATGTCACAAAGGATTGCAGATGAACGATTCAGGATGTGACCATATTATTCAGGTAATTCTTTTAATGGTAAGAGATACAGAGTGAGAGTGCAGAGAGATCAGTTGTAGATTCAAATTTTGTCACTATACGTCTTCTGTGGTATGCATATGCATATTGGCATATTCAAATTGGCCAATATTGGGAACCATTATGTACAAAGCACTGGGAGGGATTAAGGAATGTGAAGGTTACCTGAAACCATGATTGAAATGGCTAGCCATTGTTCAGTTTGCTAAGAGTCCAGTGACGCCAGAGGCACCAAAAAGAGGAAGGGAAGGGCTTGAGCGATAGTCATGTGAAAACAAGGGGCAGGCTTACTGTGGATAGAAAAAGGGACTGTTTGAAAAGCAGCAGTGTTTTAAGAAGGCCCAGAGTTCTGGAACAGGGGATGGAACAGTTAGAGGTAGTTTCTGTAGGATTTGAGGTCTGTCTGTATTTGCGTTGTGTATTGGCAGGGCCAGTGTGTAGAGCTGTAGCTGCTGGTGGTGGCAAGAGGCAGGACAGAGAGGGCGGCTGTGAATCAAGGCTCAAGTCCTTTGGGGGGGGTTCCTGGACGCCCCTCCGCCTGGCAGAGGGCTGTGAGAAGGTTGGAGGGGATTGAGTCAGTGATCTCCTAAGAGCATCTGGGGACTAACAGTGGGAACCGTTGACTGCCCAACAGGTCACCTCCACTGAGCAGCTTTAGACAGCAGTTGTTATCTGCACACAGTTTCTGAGTGTAGGGAATCTGGGAGCTGCTCTGCTGAATGGTTTTGGCTCAAGGTCTCATGAGTTTACAGTCACATTTTCAGAGCTGCACTTGTCAAAAGGCTTGACTGGGGTGAGAGGATCTGGTTCCAAGCACACTCGCATGACGGGTGGCGGGAGGCTTCAAATCCTGGTCATGTGGGCCCCTCCAGAGGGCAGGTCTCACCAGAACAAGTGATCCGAGAGAGGGGGCACGAGAGATTGATCCACATGGAAGCCTCAGGGTCTTCTAGATGGAACCTAATTTAGGAAGCGACATACCATCATTTTTGCCATATTCTCTGGAACACATAGACCAACCGTGGTGCACTGTGGGAGAGGTGGGAGCAGGGTGGATTTCCAGGGAAAGAACCATTGGGTGTGGAATGTCATCTCAGTGGAGTGGGCACTCCAGAGGACAGAATTGAAGGGGCCGGCAGGGAGATTGGACTAAGTAAGGGATGTGCCTGCAGAGAGAGCACAGAGCTAAGTATTTCTGGGTTGAGACTAGGAGAACATTATATTTTGGGGGATATGTATCTGGGGCAGGGTTTTTTTTTTTTAATATTTTTTTAAATTTATTTGACAGAGACACAGCGAGAGAGGGAACACAAGCGGGGGGAGTGCGAGAGGGAGAAGCAGCCTTCCCGCGGAGCAGGGAGCCCAATGCGGGGTTCGATCCCAGGACCCTGGGATCATGACCTGAGCCGAAGGCAGACGCTTAACGACTGAGCCACCCAGGCGCCCCTGGGGCAGGGGTTTTAATTGGATTTTAGGTCATGGACTCTGTTGGTAGTCTGGTGGAACCTATGAACTCCTTTTCATAATACTGTTTTTTAAATGCCTAAAATAAAAGTAGGATTGCAGTGGAAATCAATTATATTGAAATGATAGTTTTTTCAGAATATTAGATTTGTGATAGGTAAGAGAATGCATTTTAAATATAGACAGGAGAGGGGCGCCTGGGTGTCTCATTTGGTTAAACGACTGCCTTCGGCTCAGGTCATGATCCCAGGACCCTGGGATGGAGCCCTGCATCAGGCTCCTTGCTCAGCGGGGAGCCTGCTTCTCCCTCTATCTCTGCCTGCTACTCCGCCTGCTTGTGCTCTGTCAAATAAAAAAAAAAATCTTAAAAAAAAAAAGGAAACTGTTAAAAAAAATATAGACAGGAGGTCAGTGAAAATGAAGTATTTAAATTTTTTTTGAAGATTTTATTCATTTGAGACAGATAGCATGGGCAGGGGGAGAGGCAGGAAGCCGACTCCTTGCTGAGCTGGGAGCCCCACCTGGGCCTCCATCCCAGGAACCCAGATATCATGACCTGAGCCGAAGGCAGACGCTTAACCATCTGAGCCACCCAGGCACCGCTGAAGGATTTAAATTTAATGAAAATTCCCATTCAGGTTCACAGGTCCTTCCCAAGTTCATGTGCCCTAAGTTAAGAATTACTGGCCTGAGGAGATGGTTGAGAGTCATAAGGTTGAAGCGGCTAGAGATAAAGGGTAGGGAAGGTTGTCCAGGTTTGTGGCTTCGGTCTGTAGTGACAACAGAGAACAGAGCTGACTGGTTCACTCAGGGTTCACACCAGACTCATTTCCTCTCCAGCAGATACCTTTGATTTCAGAATTCTTCGTATGCAGTTATCTTGAGCTCCACAAAAGGAATACAACTTAAATATAATATAGTATCTTTGCATTCCTTGTTGGTATCCCTCATGAAAGAGAAAAGGAGTTTCCTAGCCATGCCCTTGCTTAGAAGTTCTCTGTCGTAGTGCTCACTAACTACATCGCTGCTCACATTTATTCCTTTAGGCTGGCTATACTTCGAAGGTTTGTTGTCCTACACTTGGAGAAGCCAATTGCTTTTTTTAAATATTCAGAGTTGTAACAAAGGGGGAGGGATTTGAGGTCAGTGGAAACTAACCCTTTAAAAATATCATGCTTTCTTTATTCCATGTCAGGGTACTCGAAGTATTCTTTTTTTTTTTTTTAATATTATGTTTTGCCTGAATTATTACTATTTTTTAAGATTTTATTTATTTATTTGACAGAGAGACAGCGAGAGAGGGAACACAAGCAGGGGGAGTGGGAGAGGGAGAAGCAGGCTCTGGCTGAGCAGGGAGCCCGACGCGACGCGGGGCTCGATCCCAGGAGCCCGGGATCATGACCCGAGCTGAAGGCAGACACTTAACGAGTGAGCCACCCAGGCGCCCCGTACTCGAAGTATTCTTAACCCAGCAGAAGAGTGTTTGTACTTTACTCTTTCTCCGTGAGCTGGAATTTCCTGTTTTTTAAGAATGCTTTTATTGTGGGCATGATGCTTAGTCTTACTTAGGTGGGTTTTTGTGTCCTCCTGCCCTGTCCTAGGATGAACCTTTGTGAACAACACCATTTTACATAAGTTTTTATCTAAATCTTTATATATTTCCTTGGGATAAATTCCTAAGAAGTGAATTTCCAGAGTCAGAACGTAAAGCATTTTTATGGCTATTTTCCCGGAAAGTTGTACTGAAACATGTTTCCACTGGTGAGGAAGTAATCCCTAATCTGTTTTAAAATTAAACAAACAACACCCTGAGTTACTGGGAAGGTTTGGTAATTTCTCTTAAATACTGTTGTTTTCTGCTTATGTTAATGATAAATGAGATGCAGAGGAAAGTTTCTTTTGTGTTTAAGGTGTCTCAACAAGCAGCAAAGTGTATTCCAGCAATGGTGTGTCCTGAACTGACAGAGCAGATCCGGCGAGAGATAGCCGCCTCTCTTCATCAGAGAAAGGGGGATTTTGCTTGCTACTTTCTAACTGACCTTGTTACATTTACATTGCCAGCAGGTAACTCCAAATTTCAATGTGAAAAGAAATGTTCACTTTATTATAATTCTTTTTTTTTAATGTGTGAGTGAAATTGTTTCTGTTAGAAAGCAGATAACTTAGCTACTGTTTGTGCATTTTAAATAATTTGACTACCCTATTTATCCTGGAAGTGACCAGTACAAGGGTTCCTCGTAAACTTATGCTTTGGATCTGGTAGGAAGATAGCAGCTGATAATAACTGACTTCTATGTGGGCCTTAGATGTTTTAAAAAAATCTTTACCCATTTATTTTTCTCTTCAGGTTTAGTTTATGATATTGGTATACTTTTTCTTTGCTTTTTCATACCTATTTTAAAATTATGTGACTTTGGTTATTGGTATATTAGTAGATAGGATTAGAACGCTGGCTTTTGATGGGTGGAATCAGATTATTTGAATCAAAAGACACTGGCATTCTTTTGCAAGTGTCATTGTGTTTTTCACTCATTATATTAATTTCTACTATGTTTGTGAAGCAGCTTTTCATTTTTCAATTCAGTGACAATCAGAAATGTATTCCAGGATACTTTTTGTCATTTGGCACCGAATAAACGCACCAAACATCAGAAGTTTCTAAAATAAAGCTTCCATCATGGTTCTAAGTGTCTTGAACTTTTTATATTGACATGAACAGAGGAATTTGCAAATGTTAGGGAGATAATAACTAAGCCTTTTTTTTTTTTTTAAGATTTAATTTATTTTAGAGAGAGAGAGTGAGCACGAGTGGAGTTGGGGAGTAGAGGGAGAGGGCCAGGCAGACTCCACGCTGAGCACTGAGCCCAACGTGGGGCTTGATTTCACAACCCCGAGATCATGACCTGAGCCAAAATCAAGAGTCGGACGCTTAACCAGCTGAGCCAGCCAGGCACCCCAGTAACTAAGTCTTTTAAAATCAGACAAAGTTCTGGGGCGCCTGGGTTCTGGGCCTGGGTGGCTCAGTTGTTAAACGTCTGCCTTCGGCTCAGGTCATGATCCTAGAGTCCTGGGATCGAGCCCCACATTGGGCTCCCTGATCAGCGGGGAGTCTGCTTCTCCCTCTCACTCTCCTCTTCTGCTCTCTCTCAAATAATAAAATCTTAAAAAAAAAAAAAAAAAAGACAAAGTTCACTTGAAATGCACTCTCTGTATACTTAAGCTTACTCTGGTGATGTTTAGATTTTTATTTTGACTTGAAAATAGCCTAATTTTTTTTTTTTTTTAAATTTTAAGGATAATACTTTTTACTGTAGACTGCTCCTTTTTACTGTAGACTGCTCCATTAGTAAACTGAATAAAGCATGGAGAATTTGAGGAAGATGACAAATACGGGGGTCTGTGTGCCAATAATTAATGGTTCATTAACTTTTATAAGAAAATTCTAAAGTCTGAAAACAATAGGCCTGAGCAGAGGTTGAGAGTGGGGGGAGACAAGGGCAGATAAATATTTGTATGTTGTTACTGTTTCATCATCTTGAATTTCAGATAGCCCTTTTTTTTTTCCCTTTTTTGTTTTACTGAGGGTTAATTGTCCTATAAAATTGTCAAATATTTCAAGTATCCACTGTGATTTCATATATACATATGTGGTGAAAGGGTTTCCCTGTCTAGTTATAACACACCCATTGTCACACATGTTTGGTTTATTTATCTGTTTTGGTGAGAACATGTAAGTTCTACTCTCCTAGCAAATTTCAGTGATATAATACAGTGTTATAAGATACAGTTACCATGGTTTTGACATTAGGTGTTCAGCCTTATTCATTTTATAGCTTGGAAGTTTCTGTACCCTTTTGCCCATCTCTCTTTTCCTCACTTCCCCCAGCCCTGGCAACCTCTTTTCTGCCCTCTTTTTAGGAGTCTGACTTTTTTTAAGAGTCCACATGGAAGTGGTACAATGCAGTATTTGATGTGTCTTTCTCTGGCTAATTCTACTTAGCCTAATGCCCTCATTGCCCTTGTTGCAAATGGCAGGATTTCTTTCTTTCACTTGGCCGAATAGCATTCCGTTTTCTACCCCCCCATCTTTATTCATTCATCCATTATCTATATCTTGGCTATTGTGAGTAATGCTGCAACACACATGGGAGTTCAGTACCTCTTCATCATCCTATTTTCATTTCCCTTGGATATATACCCAGATGTGGGATTGCTGGATCATGATAATTCTAACTCTTTGAGGAACCACCATACTGTTTTCCATGGTGGCTGCACCAGTTTACATTCCACTAACTGTGCACAAGGCTGCCTTTTCTCCACATCCTCACCAACATTATTATCTCTTATCTTTTTGATAATAGTTGTATGTAAATTATTGGTCCAGATATTATTTTTTAGGTAACAGTTTTGCTAATGAAGTATAGAAAGGAAATCCTTTATATTACATTTATACACACGCACATTATACGTGCATTTTTTTTTTTTTTTTTTTTTAACGAGAAACCACTTGACAGCCTTCACTGGCAGGGGAGTTTTTATTTTTTGTGTGTGTGTGTGTTTTTTTTTTTTTTTTAAGATTTTATTTATTAGCGCGCGAGTGAGAGAGCACCCTGGCAAGGGAATTATTTTAGGGGAAATCACTATTAGATGCTCGTATCAAATTTATTAAGATATGAGACATAAGAAAATCTTTTAAGTCTGTTTTTTGCTTTGTAGATATTGAAGACTTGCCTCCAACAGTCCAAGAAAAATTATTTGATGAGGTGCTTGATAGAGATGTTCAGAAAGGTAAGTGTGGAATTAATGAATGTGATTTAGTTCAATTTCCATAAACACTTTGCTTTGTAAGGCTTGGAGCAGTTCAGTGTATGGTTGACTTGTTTTATTTTTACTTTAATTGAAAATGGAAAGTCCTTAAGAGCAATGTCACATTGTGCTGTTAAACGTTCATTCTGTTAATTGTATCTCGATAAAACTAGAAAAAAAATTTAAGAATGCTCATTCACGGCTCTTAACTGTGATGGAAAAGTTTTTAAGCCTCGGTTTTCTACTTCCTATTCTAGAATGGGTATATTTCCATGTTAAGCATTCTTCGCAAATAGTAAAGAATTTAGTTGAGAAAATTATTCTAGAGCCACAGATGTTTCAACTACTCAGAAGATTTGTATTTCAGTTGATCAGATTTATTTAGGTGTTTAATAGTACATGACACATAAACTTACCAACATCTAGAGAATGGGTTCTTTCCTCCAATGAATAGTCCTAAATTGCATGAAAATGAACATGTTACTTAAATTCCTTATGTAGAGTTAGAAGAAGAATCTCCAATTATAAACTGGTCTTTGGAATTGGCTACACGTTTGGACAGTCGACTTTATGCGCTTTGGAACCGGACTGCAGGAGACTGCTTGCTTGATTCAGTGCTACAAGCTACCTGGGGCATTTATGACAAGGACTCGGTGCTTCGGAAAGCCCTGCATGACAGCCTGCATGACTGTTCACATTGGTGAGCCGGCATCCTTCCCTGTGTAAAACCAGGCGTGCTCTCGCTGAATCATTTCCTTATAGTGTTGGGATACTTTCTGCTTGTTACATTTTCTGTGGAAGTTAGGGGGAAAACTTTGGTTTTGCACATTGAGACACTTTGAACATTTTGGTGGCTTTTAGACCTTTTTGCTGAGCTTTTAAATAGAAACATTTGAAGTTAAATATTGATAAGGTCTTTGCTCATATTTTTAAGTGTTATGATTCCATATTTTTGTTGAAATTTAAAAGATTATGTTGGCATTATATTATAAGATTTTTTTTTCTTCCTGCGGCACATAGTCTTCAGACCACATTTTATTTTGCAAATTTTGAGATCCACAGTAAAGTTAAAAAAATATATCAGTGCAACAGATGCTAGTGTTTTCTTCATTAGATGTCCAGTTGTTAACCTTTACCCACATGTGCTTCATCTCTACATATGTAAGCACCTCCCTTTGTCAGTTAGTTTAAGTCATCACGATGCTTTTTCCCCCATCAGTGTCTCGGTGTGCATCTTGAAGAACAAGGATATTCTCTTACCCAGCCAAGTCCTCATTACCAAATCTAAGAAAATCAGCAAGGACTCTGTTATCCAGTATACAGTCCACATTATATCTTCCACTTATCTCAGAAATGTCCTTTCTGTAGACAGGTTTCCCTGCTATCTGAAAGTAGAGCATTCCTGGGAAACCTTTTGTCAGCTGAAATGGCATAAAGCAAAGATGCAGTTACCATCTCGTAGAAGTGAAAATCCTCTTCAGATTTCTTTTTGGCTAGCAAAAACAGGTGCTAATAGAGGTCTTTTGTAAAGGTGAAGGGATACGAAGCAAACTTTCAGGTAGTGGGGAATCCTGTATGTATATATACATATACTTGGGTGGATGCCGGGTAAAAAATATTACCCGGCATCCACCCAAGTATGTGACTGGTCTTGACCTATGGTATTTTCTTGGTTCTGTATATACATCTCAGTTATCATAAATGAAAAAAATTGAGACTGTGAAAGAAGCTAAATTAATTAAAATGTGTTTCTTCCCCCCTCTTAACACCTGATTGAATGCTCACACAATAATGATAATGGCCTTACTCCAAAAAACTTTACTACCCTAGTTCCTGTCTGTAATTTTTGAGCACTTACTAGTTGTGAATTTTGTCAGTATTTAGGGATTATGTGAAGTCCATTAGAATATAAACTCCATGAAAACAGAGATTTTGTTGTGTTTCATTGTGGAAGATCTAGTGCCTCCAGTAGCCTGACACATAGTAAGTACATAGTAAACATTATTCAATGAAAGTACTCTCTAGAATTTGAAAATGAAAGCAATTTAATCACTTTTTTGAGAGCTAAATTATAGATAAAAGCATAATGCAAGAGAGGAAGAATTTGAGGTCACCTGAAAAAAATTAAAAAGTTCTCTGGCTGGCAAGCCTCGATGTTACCTGATTGGATGTATAATACGTACAGGCATACCTTGGAGATATTGTGGGTTCAGTTCCAGACAACTGCAGTAAAGTGAATATCGTAATACAGTGAGCCAAAGGAAACTTTGGTTTCCCAGTGCATAGAAAAGTTTAGTCTGTAGTCAAGTGTGCAATAGCATTAGGTCTTAAAAAACTACACATACCTTAATTTTAAAAATATGTCTTTGCTAAGAGACCCTAACCATCATCTGAGCTTTCAGTGAGTCGTAATCTTTTTGCTGGTGGAGGGTCTTGCTTCAACGTTGATGGCTGCTAGCTGATCAGGGTGATGGTGGCTGTTTCTTACGATGACAACGAAGTTTGCTGCATCAGTTGACTCTTCACAAATGATTTCTCTGTAGCATGTGATGCCGTTTGATGGCATTTTACCCGCAGTTAGAGTTCCTTTCAGCTTTGGAGTCCGTCCTCTCAACCCCTGCTGCTGCTTTATTGGCGAAATTATGCGATAGTCTCAATCCTTTGTTGTCCTCTCATCAGTCTTCACAGCATCTTCACCAGGATTAGATTCCACTGCAAAAAACCACTCTCTGCTCGTCCATCCCAAGCAAGTCCTCATCTGTTCGAGTTGTGTACGAGCTCGCAGCGCTTCAGTCCCATCTCAATGCTCCGCTTCTCATTCTAGCTCTCTTGTTCCCAGCACGGCTGTACTGACTTCCTCCACTCAGGTCTTGAACCCCTCCAAGTCATCCATGAGGGTTGGAATCAACTTCTTCCAAACGCCTGTAAATGTTGTTATTTTGACCTCTTTCCATGAATTAGGAATGTTCTTAGTTGCATCCAGAATGGTGAATCCTTTCCAGAAGTTTTTCAGTTTCCTTTGCCCAGATCTGTCTGAGGGATCAATGTATATGGCAGTTATAGGCTTACTTGGAATAATGGCTTGAAGGTTGAAATTACTCCTTGATCATGGGCTGCAGAATGGATGTTGTGTTAGCAGGCATGAAAACAGTCTGGTTGTCCATCTCCATCAGAGCTCTTGGGTGATCAGGTGCGTTGTCAGTGAGCAGTCATAATTTGAAAGTTTTTTACCTGAGGGGTAGGCATCAGGTATTTCAAAATATTTAGTAAATTATACTGAAAATGGTTGTGCGGTCATCCAGGCTTTGTTGTTCTTTTATAGAGCAGATTATATTTAGCTCAATTTTTAAGGGTCCTAGGATTTTCTGAATGGTCAGTGAGTATTGGCTTCCATCTAAAGTCACCAGCTGCATGAGCCCCTTCACAAAAGAGTCAGCCTGTCCTTTGAAGCCAGGCAGTGACTTCTCCTCTCTGGCTATGGACAGTCCCAGATGGCATCATTTTCCAAGAGAAGACTGTTTCATCTACATTGAAAATTTGTTGTTTAGTGTAGCTTCCTGCATTCATGATCTTAGCTAGATCTGGAGAACTTGTCACAGCTTTTGTATCACTTGCCGATTCACTTTGCACTTTGATGTCTGGATACAGCTTTCCTTAAACCTCATAAGCCAACGTCTGCTAGCTTCAGGCTTCTCTTTGATAGTTTCCTCATCTGTCTGAGCCTTCATATAATTGAAGAGAATTAGGGCCTTGCTCTGGAAGTGGTTTTGATATTCTTGTGAACACATGGGCTATTTCTAGTCAATTATTTATACAATGACCAAATAGTGAATACTATACAGTAATGTAGAAATGTATTGTCTTTGTATCCAGCATCTCAGATGATTTTGAGTGTGAACTTGTAAACCAATAGTAGACAATTGAAATTGTTCTCATCACTAGTGTTTAAAGTTGTGGTGGAAAACTTGATGGGTGGTGAATGAAATTTTGTGTGAGAATGTGTTAAATGATGTCTGTTAGCAGAAGGTAGGCATTTTTAATTTGAAAATATAGTACAAAGTGGGTAAAATTAATAATTGCTGATCTCTACATGAATTGCTTAAAGACTACATTAAATAAATGATTGGGACATTTATAGAAGGCTTATTTTTTACTGTCTTGCTTTTTCAGGTTTTACACACGTTGGAAAGATTGGGAATCATGGTATTCTCAGAGCTTTGGTTTACATTTTTCCTTGAGAGAAGAACAGTGGCAAGAAGACTGGGCATTTATACTCTCTCTTGCTAGTCAGGTAAGAATGCTTCGAGGCATGTCGCTTCTGTGAGAAAAGTAGGCTACATGCTCTAAATCCTGGATTTACATGCATAAGCTATGTTGGAGGCATTGTGGTATACACGGAAGAGTGCTTGATTTGGCATCAGGTGACTTGGGTTCTGGCCGTGACTGCTGTCTGTCAACTATATGACCAGAGGCGAGTCCGCACTGCAGGACAGAGGTAGTAACATGTTTCTTACATTAAGTGACTAGAAACGGTCAGAATGAAAGTTGTACTGTGTTGGTTCCAAGCGCTTCTATACTTTTTTCATATTGCTCTTCATTTATATTGTCTTCTTAGGAAGGTGGCTTTATGCCTGTTTTATCTACCTCCTGGTTAGCTCCTGTTCTGTGTCTGAGAGGGCACGGAACCGAGATCGCTGAGCTGGTGGTGGGCACTCTTGTGCTGGTGCTCCGCTGTCAGGCCCGGAGGGTGAAGCGGTCATCTGCGCGAGGCTCTCTCTCCATGTGATGTGTGCCAGGGGGAAGGTGCCATGGCCGACAGGTGGAAGGATTTCTTTAAAATTCACCTGGGAATGAACTTTTAGAAAAATGAATCATGTAGAGTGGTTCCTCTTGGACTCCAGCTTTCATACTAGTTTTATTCCGTGAAGCACATTCAGTATGCTGAACGTTCAGATATACACACAACAAACCCTTCCTTTTCTTTGCAGAAAGCACCATCATTTATTTGAACCCTGTGAATGTCACAGTGGCTGTTTTACATCTGCAACACGTACTTCCTGAAAATGGGGTGTCGGCATCCTTATAGACGGGTGGTAGACCTGTTCCGTATTCTTGCCATTTATGTTTGTGTGAACTAACAGCTCATCTTTTTACTTGCGGAGGACCTCGTTGTTGGGTCGTACTCCTACAGGTGACTTAATGAGGAAGCCATGGAATGACTCCAGCATCCCTTGCTATCTGAATCTCTCGTTCCTGGGATCACTATTTAACCAAATCCGCTGGGTTCTTGAGATCGGATAGTGAAAGATACTTGTCTGCACAGACTTTGCAGATTTATTTTATTATTTCATTGGATTTTGCTGTTTGAAGAATTTTATGCTTCTTTAGCTTGTCAATATTAATAATAGAAAAAAAAAAGCATCGCTCTAGTGTACTGAAGGGGAGCAGCACTGTGTTTTGCACAGTAGTTTTCCAGGGCGGCAGTAAATGTTTTAAAGAGAAATTGCTTTCTTTATTTTATTCCGTACAGCCTGGAGCAAGTTTGGAACAGACACACATTTTTGTACTTGCACATATTCTTAGACGACCAATTATAGTTTATGGAGTAAAATATTATAAGAGTTTCCGGGGAGAAACTTTAGGATATACTCGGTTTCAAGGTAAGCCATTATTCAAGAGTATTTTAGAAGTCTCTTGTTAACTCACCAGGCAGCTTGCAGCCATGTCTGGTAACCCCACGGGGATCTTCTTTCCTCCCTCCAGGTGTTTATTTGCCTTTGTTGTGGGAACAGAGTTTTTGTTGGAAGAGTCCCATCGCTCTGGGCTATACAAGGGGCCACTTCTCTGCTTTGGTTGCCATGGAGAACGACGGCTACGGCAACCGGGGTGCTGGGGCTAATCTCCACACCGACGACGACGTTACCATCACCTTCCTGCCCCTGGTCGACAGCGAGAGGAAGTTGCTCCACGTGCACTTTCTTTCTGCTCAGGAGGTAAGAGGGTAGGAGGCGTGGCGCTCCTGTGAACCACCGGAAGTGGTCCCGCTGCCCCAGCCTGGCCCGGGACACCTCGCCCCGCAGCCTTCTCCACGCTGCCAGCCCCGGCCCTCGGCTCCGCCAGCCCGTGACACATACCTTTCCTGAGCTGTCTGTAGGTGGTGTGGTGCAGGTGCCGCCGTCATGGGAACTGAGGCGGTGGGGGGAGGGGGTTGTTGCTGAGGAGAAAAACTAGAAAGATGGGGGGCGGGGGGGCCCGGGGCTCATGATTGCAATCGGGCCGTAACGGGGGGTGTCTGAGGTGATGATGCCTGAAACAAGCCCCGCAAGAGAAGGGAGTCTTGCAGAATATGAGGGAAGAGAGCTGTAGGGAGAGGGTACCTCAGCCCCAGTGTGGTTTGTGGGGAGAGGGGGTTGAGGGGCTCAGGGATGGCAAGGGGCCCACCAACAGCCTTTTAAAGCCTTGGCTTTGACTCTGGGCAAACTGGGAAGCCTGCAGCCCGTCTGTCCGGTAGAGGACCACCGGCTGCTCGGCGTGGAGCCTAGAGGCTAGGTGCCCGGAGCAGTGGTGGGGGCAGCAGCGCCAGCTAGGAGACTACTGCAGATGCAGGGGCGAGGGAGGTATAGACCGGGCAGGGGTGGTGAGGCTGTGCAGGAAGAACATGCTCAGAAAACCCATATTCTTACAAAATTATTGGTCTTTTATTTAATATCCTAGTAGTTATTATAAAACTTTTATAATCAGGACATTAATTAGTAGAACATAATTTTTATAACTTCATTCTGTAAAGACTTTACTGAATAAACTTACCTTGTCATGTGTTTGAAGCTGAGAGTTTGTTTTTCTAGCCTTTTCTTTGCCAAGATCAGTGTATTAGGTAACATTTGGTTTTTCCTGTTTTCAAACAAATTAACTCATTAGTAGGTGGTTTTTCCTCCTGTGAGATTTTCCTGTGAATTTTCCCATTGATGTTTTTCTGTTTAACTATAGGAAACTGGGTTTTATCATAAAATTGATGAGAGACTGAAACCACGTGAAAAGTTTGTTGCTTTGACCTTTTTGTTAGTAATCCTGCCAGCTATGTTTTCATTAGACTTTTCCTAGCAGGTCTCTGATCTGTGGTATTATTTCCCCTTTTCTTCACATTCCTCTAAAAGCTAGGTAATGAGGAACAGCAAGAGAAACTGCTCAGGGAGTGGCTGGACTGCTGTGTGACCGAAGGGGGGGTGCTGGTGGCCATGCAGAAAAGTTCTCGGCGGCGGAACCACCCCCTGGTCACGCAGATGGTAGAGAAATGGCTTGACCGCTACCGTCAGATCCGGCCTTGTACGTCCCTGTCAGACGGAGAGGAAGATGAAGATGACGAAGATGAATGAAAAAAATCAAAGAGCAGAAAACCAGGGTATCAGCTCTGTGGCGACCCCAAAGCTAGTGTGGTGCACGCTCCAAGCAGAGCGCAGGCATGGAAGGAACCAGATCTGCCAGGATCTGCCCGGAAGGGCTTTTCTAATCCACACCCAATGGAGATGACGTATCTGCTGTGTGAGGAGACAGAGAACTTTGTTTGGACTACAGTTTGTAAAAAAAGAAGAAAAAAAACTAATTTTATTAAGACAGAACTTTTTTCCTTTCAAATTGTAAATCTGTCTATAAATGTGTAACGCATGTGGTTGTGTAAGAAGTTGTGTAATAGGACAAGTTGTACCAGCATCTTCATATTATTGAGAAGTTTTTTCCAGCACGGGCACCTCCAAAAGCACATGGCAGATGACTCTCTGTTCCTTTGAGATACTTTTTTTGAAGTAGAACCTGGCATTCTACTTCCATCTTAAAAGGCCCACTTTACGTTGAGTCTCATTAGAGCTCATTAGAGATTTGGAAACTTTCTGTACAAATTATCCACAGCAAAACATAAAAATAAAAACAAGCTTTTATTTTATTAATAATTTAGTTCCTGTCATGCCCAATAAAACGAAGTCAAATCTTTAAGGAACAAACTGGAAGGAAAGTAAGAATTATTTGAGTGAACTTCATACAGACGTCATTCCCTTGTTTTGGAAAGGGTTTTGGTTTCTATTATTTTGTCTTTTTTAAGCTTCTGATATGCCCCTCTTCAGTATTTAGGTATTTATTTGTTTGGAAGAGCACCCTTAACCTGAGGGTTCTTCTCCCAGAGTCCGGGCGGCAGTCTCTCTGTGAGTCGTCATTCCCGGGATGTAAGTTAAAAGAAAGAGCCTGGGGAACAGGCCCACTTGTAACTAAATGAATTGTGTGAAATTTGCGCACTTGATTCAATTGACGATGTTATACTCCCAAATTGCCATGCAGAGGGTCTTTGGATTCTACCTTGTATCAACTCTGCTTTAAGCAAATCGTGTTAGAAAGGCATGCCTTTGCTTGGGCTCATTGGGAATCATTGTTAAGTATAGAATAAAGATTTGAAAATGCAGTAAGGTGGAAATGCATTATATAATGAATTTCTCAGAGTAGTCTGAGAATTTTTGCATGTTGGTTAATTGTGGCCATTCTTATTTAAAAGTTAAAACTTATAATCTTAGATAGAAATCTTTTTATAAAAAGTATTATTTGACCACTTCAGGTATATGTTCAATACTGGGTAAAAATTTCAGGCCTATCTCAGGAACACATGAAAGACTTAGTGTCCTGATAAGCACTTTGTAGACTATTAATGTGGCAAGGAATTCGGAAAGCAGCCCCATACACACACACACGCACACGGTTCCTTTCCTTTGATGGAAAGGCTGTGAAAAACCTTTAAATATTTGCTTCTTGTTTCCTTCTAAGTTCTGTTTAGATGGTGTTTGAAATGTGCATCCCCTCTAATTTGATGCTGGAATACTAAAAATAGAGAAACACCCATGAGATGTCATGTCTTTAGTTCCTTCTCCCCTCTCGGAACAGTGCAGAGATTCCCGGGTGAGAGGATCACTTGTGCTGTATGCTAAAACTTGCAGGAAACTTTTGCAATTTGATTTCATATAAATGAGTTTTGGTGTAATAATGGTAAATGTTACTGTTCTAAGTGGCTAGGTTTCCCTACAAATTGACTCTCTGGTTGGCTTTCATTTTGGTCAGTAAGTTTCTAGAAGGCTGTCGTTCTTACTTAGCATCTCTGTAAACTTTTCTCCATACATAGGAAGAATTCTTTAGTGGGCACAGATCCTATTCTAGTTGCTGTTAAGCAAAACTACCCTCTCAATTGAAGAAGCCAAAGAGAAATGTTTGAGAGAAGTGTCTAGTCACTATGGTCTACGCTGCAGTCAATGCTGTCCAGAAATCATAGGCTCAGTAGTTAGCCTGTGTGTGGTGGTCTGCTGAGTGTTGCTTCCCCTGAGGTGCCTCTTTATTTATTTATTTATGATCAGTGATCCTGACCACACCTAGTTTAACGGGTACAGCATTCTTCCCTGTGGGAAAGGTAGAGCATTGCATTTCCTAGGCTCCAGACAGGGATGGGGCTTTAAATGGTTTTCATAGCAGATTGGCCACTAATGGCCAAAATGTTGGTGAATCAATGCTATGTTAAGCTCTTGAACTATTAAACAGCCATAATTGTTGTCCCGAGATAGAGTACGCAGTCCTTTCTCAAAGATGAGGTCTTGGTTGACTCTGGACAGTAATTACCTTACCTGTATGGACTTAACTTTATCGTTCTTTTTTAGGGAGAATACAGTGTGGTGTTTTCTGTTCTAATTAAACAAAACCTAGGTGCACCATGGATTTGAACTGGCCTTTTTGTTTTTTTACTCTAGGCTCACCGTGTCCCACACTTCATCCGTGTTACGGGAACACTGCTTGCTTTAGGCAGTTGGGAGTCTCCTTTTTGCGCATGTGTTGTCGCGCCCTCATTGACAACATTCTGGTTATGACGAGGACGTTCAGCTCCCATTCCGTTTCCTGGAGTGATGGGTCAGTCAGTAACCATGTGCTCCATCTCTAGCGTAGGAGGTGGTTTTAGTATAATTTTTCTGGGAGGGTTGGGATGGGGCCACCACCTTCAGATGAGGGAGGAGGTTGATGTTTGAAGACCTGGTCATAGCCCCTTCCCCCCTTTTCTTCACGGGAAGGGGAGGAGGAGGAGTGACAGGGAGTTGGGTACCTGGAATTGGGCCTGATGGATGGGTGGATACTTGCGGATACCACTAGAACAAAGGGATTTAATGCTATTCAAGAAGGAAAATCCTTTAAATCAACTTAAAGTTCTTAACATATGGAAATGGCTGATTTCTTTGTAACATTTCTTTGTAAATATTTAAAAGAATTTTGAGATTCACTTCCCTTCCTGCATTAATGCTTGAGCCAGGTAATTCTGCTTTTGGGTAAATTAAAATCAAAACTCTCTAACTTGACCAATTTTGTTTCTTGAATCGACTCAGTTCCAACCCACTATTTCATCTTGAGGATGTCATGATTTGGTAACGATGGACTTACTGGGCAGTTTTCTGATTTCTGGGTTAAGCTATCATAGGTAATCGCCTGCATATGGGCAGATAGAAAAGTGTTCATTTTTGAACCCGGGAGGAACACGAGTTGAAAACTGGCTAATTGAGAATGTAGTTTGCCTTTAAAACATCTCAAGTAGAGAACATTTACCTGGGTGAGATGTACTTGAATTTCAGAACTTAACAAATTTTTATTACTTTTTATTGAAAACTGCACTGAACGCTAAATGTCCACCTTTACAATAAACAGACACAGTAGCGGGAACTCACACTAAAACAAAACACTTCCGATAGCCATTATTTTTCTGTTTGGGACAGTTTTAAAGGATTTTTTTTTTTTTGTCACAAAAACAGGAATGTACCTATACAAAGGCTCAAAATAGGCCATCTTTTAAACAAAAAGGCGATGATTCACAAAAGACTATGAATATAACATGTAACTAGTTGATACAAATCTAATAGGATTTGTTAAAATCAGTCACATCTAATAACACACCTGAAGTGTTCTTGTATAAAATATCACGTGAAGAAAAGAAGATTTATCAATGTCTAAAAAAGTGGGTTTGTTCATAGACAATCTGACAAGTTACCATAAAAAGTGTTTCCTGAGACATAAGGAAATGCAACATTATTTTTCTTGAACTCTTTTAGCTCAAGACTTTCCACTCAATAAAATAGCTGAGGATCTGAAACTGAGAAAATATATTTGAGTACAAACAGCTTGTGAAACTTAATACTTTTTCTTTTTTTTCTTTTTTTTCTTTTTTTCCTTTTTTTGCATCATCAAGAGGGTATCACTGAATTCACAACCAACTCGCCCGCTCAGTATGCAGTTCAGATGGGAGAGAGACTTCTGTACAGGAGCCCGTACACTTGCGGTGGTCTAACCCGGGCACACAGTTTTCTCCCCCTTCTCTGTAGTAATTTAAATCTTCCTATCAGCAAACGAGGTCACCAGCCCCCATGGACCGAAGGGACTAGAGTCATAGGAGGGGGATTTCCTCTTAGTATTTTTTATTTGACGTTTGGAACTCCTGATGCAACATTCTAGAGCCAGGTGTTCAGGACCTGCTGTGCCCAAGGGGCTGATAAAGGAAAAGGATCTATTTATTCTTTGTGATTGGATGCACAGATGAAGAACGTAACACACAATAACAGAAGTTGGTCGTTAATAAATCACGTCCTAGTCTCTCAGCACTTCCGTCACCAGATGACAGCTCCAGCCTTCCCACGCCTCGGCTTCGCGCGCTCGTAACACTGCAGCGTCAATGATGCGTATGTCCGGAATCGGTTAAAAAGACGGTCAAAGTCCTTTTCTTAGTTTTATCTATTTTTCACTGTCTCTTGGTCCCAGGTTTATCTGAATGATGACCGTTCGTCATTCTCTGCTATTGCTCATTGGGGTGCTCTCTATTGTCCCCGTGTTTTGTAGGCTGGTTGGGAGAGGGAGCTTGGGAAGGGTGTGCCACTGTGGGGAGGTTGTGAGTCACCGGGATGCCTCCGGGGATGATCCCTTCCATGGCTGCAGGAAGTCCACCGGGAGCCACCCCCACGATGCCTGGCGGGTATCTGGAGCACACAAAGGAAGGGCCAGTAAGTCGAGAGCAGGGAGGAGCAGAGGCCTTGGCTCTGCCTACTTCGGGTTGTTGTTTTTAAAAAGGTGAGTCACTTTACCCCCCCAAAAGCAAGGAGAAATCCACATGAAAAATCTAAAACGCTGACATTTAACCCCTAAAGAACAAAATCTACGTAGTCCAATCAAAACTGCCACGGACCGTGTAGCTTTCACACAATAGGAACAGCCCGCATCACGTCCACGGACACTACTGCATTTGGGAAACATTCTTCAAAAAAAGGCTCCCCATTAGAAAGTGTTCGTTACTTGTATCGATGCTTTTAATGATCTCCCAACAGACCAGACCCTAGGCGAGCTAGCTGTGTGCTCTCGGGGCTGGAGCTGTGGGACCAGACCGCGGCGGCAGCAGCAGGGGAAGAGCTGAGCCGGCGAAGACTGCCCTTACGGCCCGGGCGCACGAGCTGCTGTGCGCGCGAGGACACGCTGGCACTAAGCCACCCACAGAACATGCGGTTCTTACGCAAATGCGAGTCCGGGTATGGAAACCTGCCTCGGATAAAACGGACTTAGGAGGCAGGTGCTTTAGAATTAAAAGCCTCATTCTCACCATTCTCAAACCCTTGACCATGGCTCTCCACCCCGCACCCTGTCACAAGTGCTCACTGGTGGGTCGGAAATGAAGGACTCCCCAGGATTTGGCGAGCTACAGCCTCTCGAGCGTAAGCCCTATTCCAAGGGGCCAGGGGAGGCTTGGTCTGTCAAAGGGAAGAGTTAACATGGGGCCTTGAAAAGGACAAGCTGCCAACAATAAGGAACAGGAAACCTGGGGCCGAGGCAGGTTCAAGTGATGATAGCGAAATACTATTAAAAGGGTAAAAAAGAGTGGGACGTTAATAGAAGATGGCAAACCGAAATGTAAATAAAGCCACGAGACCCAGGAAGAAAACCACAGGACTTCCTCAGAGTCTGAGCCTTCACCTATGGGTCCTCCTCCACCAACTATAGTTCCCCATCCCTCGCCCCCCTACCCCCGCCGCCCCGATGGTTAGAGGGTGGTTAGAGCCGTGCCTCACAGCGGGGGAGGTTAGGCAACAGCTCGAGCCATTTTCCTTTATTAGGGTTGCGAGTGCTGGTGGAGGCCAGGGCCACCAAGACGCATCCCACAGTGCAAAGGCTAGGCCCCAGGGGACAATGATCTGGCCGGTAAGTGAATACTGCCAGGGGTGGGGCCACCGTGGGTTACAGCAAGAGCGCAATTTCCTACTGGAATTCAAGGCTGCAGCTCCTTTATAAAGCCGGACTTTGATTTCCCTGTGAGCCCAGCCATGGTCGGGAGAGAGCCATGGGAAACGGGGCTGTGCGGGCTCTGGGCCAGAAGATTCAAATTAGCAAACAAATTCACCAGCAGGCCCTTTCCCCTGAAAATCTTCCCGGTACCTTCTCACACCCAGAAGCCCTCTGCTTCTGATGCGGTTCGGAATGCAGGGGGAGTCCCCACAGCGTTCAGACCCTCTGGGGAACGCACTCCCAGTTCCCACTCCTTATAAATAGGAACCCCAATTCTAGGCTGTATCCTGAGAGTTGTGTTTGCTCCACAGAAACTGGGCAGCGGCACAACTGCGAGGACCGCAGACCTGGTGCAGGGAGACTCCGGTGGTTTCCCCATCTCTCCTCCCCTCTCCCGGGGGGAGCCCTCCAGCCAAGGCCGGTGCCATTCTGCTTCTCACCTGTACGTGGCGCCGTTGAGCTCCGGATGGATTGCTTGCTGATCTATTACTGACCAGGGAGCTGTTGTGACGAAGAATTCCTTGTTCACACAGTTTCTTAAGCTTTCGGGGATGCGACCTGGAATATGAGGATTAAAATTAATCAGATGTATTTTTTTAAGGTCACGGTTACAGATCACTCTCAGTAGCTGCTGCGGGGGGAACCCCCTACCATGTTTGAACTATGGAAATCTGACGGTAAAGTCTCTTACTCTAGAATGAGAGGGCCGGCCCTTCCATTTTCAGAAAAGGTGCAATGTTGCGGGGCCTGTGCCCTGCGCTCTTCACTCCAGCCCCCGCCCCCGCCCCCCCCCCCCCCCCCGGAACAGAACGGAGCCTCTCCCTGGCTCCCTCCACACTTGGCACGCTTATGCTGGCTGACTGAAAACGAATTCGTTTCCTCTGAAATTGAGTCCAGGGCTTGGATGAACTGGGTCCAGCTCCTTCCAAATGTAATCAGCTTGATCCCTAAAACCTCCTCTGCCTGTAGTAGCAAGCCTCTGTAAGCCCTCTGGCGTGTTAGCCGAGCCGCAGGGCCCTGGCCGTCCCTCCCACCAGGTGCTGGCTGGCGGGGCCGCAGAGGGCGGGCTCACCTGTGATTGCCCGGCGGATCTCGGTGGCGGCTGCCTCCCGCATCTCTAGTGAGGCTTGCTCACTATACCAAGCGGTGTGGGGCGTACAAATGAGATTCGGTGCATCTTTCAAGGGACCCTGAGCAAAGCTAGATAAATGTACAAAAACACAACAAATGAGAAGAGTTGAGTATCACTCCCTACCCTACTCCTCGAGAGAGAGCTGGTGGCCATGCAGCACACTGACCAGTTAATCTGTGTAGAGAACAGTGGGTAGGACGTCTCCTAAAGGCTGGAAATTTAAGAACATACTGACCAAACCTTCTAAATGAGTGTCAGGAGGGATGAGGGACGCAGGAGGAAGGATCTTCGGAGGATCGGCAGGGCCTGCCTCTGAGCAGAACCCGCAGTCGAGGGGACAGATGAAGCCTGCTCCTCTCTAGACCAACACACCATTTTTCTTCCTTTCAGACATTTGTGGGCCCTCTGGCCCTTTTACACTCCAAGTACAGCCCAGCCCTTGGAGCAGAGGCTGTAGGTCTCTGGTTTCCTCCCCAGGAGCCGCTTCTCTGGGGAAGTGCCCTGCGGTCAGTGTGGGGGGCGGTCAGGGCTAGAAGCAGGCCCCGTGAGTTCCTGGTGTGAGGCTGGGAGCTCGGCTAACGATCGGGTCAGCAGCCCAGCAGACCCACCTGAAAGGCTCCGATTCATGCACGTCGAGGGCTGCCCCTCGTATCCTGCCTTCCTTGAGGGCTTGGGCTAAGGCTTTCTCATCCACCAGCCCACCGCGGGCCGCATTCACTAGGAATGCTCCTTGCCTCATCTGTGGGAGGAAAGCAAGCCGTTAGATGCCACCACGCTGGAAGGCACCTGCCCGGAGGTTTCAAGAAGCCAGCCACGGCCCGGACCAAGGAGTTCTGCTGGTCTGGCTGTTGAGTGCATGTGCGGCAGGGCGGGGGAGGGGCGCAGGGGGTGCCAGCGACAGCTGGGTGGGTTTCTGCGCCGCCTCCGCGGGGCCATAAGGCGGGCAGGCTGGAGTTGTGGCCTGTCACCTGCCTGCTGCTTCTTGGGAGGCCAAACCTGATTGAGACAGGTCCCTGCTGGGTCCTGGGCCAGCCCCCGTTTGTCCTGGCTTGACGTGGCCCATCCCGTGCTGGGGCCTCACCTGGTCCCTCACTGATGTCCTGGGGGATGGTCTTCCCTTTCCACGCACATGTCCACGGACCACTTCCCTTCCCCTACCCCCCTTTTGTTTGGTTGGAAGTCTCCAGGGGCTGAGGGTATTTATGTCCAGTTACCTGCTTTATAGTAAAGTCATTGATGAGGTGGTGGTTATGTTCGTTGAGATTACAGTGCAAGGAGACGCAGTCGCTCTGATACAGTAAGTCCTGTAGGGTGTAGACCCTCTGCACGCCCAGGGACCGCTCTATCCCATCCTGCAAGTAGGGGTCATAAAATATGACGCTGAATCCAAAGGCCTTGGCTCGAACAGCAACCGCCTGCCCCGTGCGACCTGTGCAGAGAGAGAGCGTCCAGGTGAGCGAGTCCGCAGTCCTGTCCGCTGCCGCCCAGCGCTCCGGATGCCGCGCCTTGTGGGGGCCCCAGCTGCCCCCGCTGCCAGAGCAACCGCGTGCCCAAAGCTTGGTGATGCTCTCCGCCAGTGCGGCTCCTTGGCTTCCTGGGTGAGGAGCGGGGAGCTTGTTTGCAGCGGTGTGCGTGCGCGTGCCCGTGTGCGTGTGTGCATGCGCACGCGTGCGCGCTAAGGCTCCTGCGATGGACCTTCTCAAACATACAGCTACAGAGGATGTTCTAGTGAATGCCACGTGCCGCTCCCCCAGTTGCAGCCGGCACCACAGTCTCCCATCCTCCCTTCTCTCTCCCCGAGGTTTCTGGGTACACAGCAGGCTTCTTAACCTGAGCGTCCTTTCTTGCGACAGAGAGGGCAGTAAGACAGAACATTCTCTTGCCAAGGAGCACAGGGTTTGCTCACGAAGGGGCACAGGGATTGGAAGGGCCCCCCGCGGAGCGGGAGCCTCACTTTGATGGGGAGGGGGAGCCCCGCACCGGTCGGGTGTGCAGGCTGGTTCTGACCTGCTGGGGGAGCCCCAGGCCCCTCTCTCTAGCGGGTTAGTGGCCCACACCACCTAACCGTCCGGGACGGCCTCCCTGTCTCCGAAGTGGTTGGCATTTGCACAAGCCCACGGAACCCCACGGCTAGCGCCTCCGGCTTCCCAGAGCTGTTTTCGGCTTGAAAACAAAGTGGTTTGCGTGATGCTTGAATAGGCTCGTCTGGGAAGCGCGCAGAATCGTCTTTGAAACCACTGCTCAACGGTGCAAGGGAAGGAGGAGGCAAGGGAAGGTATCCCTTCCCAAACGGGAAGCCCACGTGAGGGCACCATGGAGGCGGGCTGTCCCCCACTCCTGCGGGCTGGAGGGCCAGCGGCAAGGCAACCAGTGCGTGCTTGTCCCTCCTGTCCTCCCTCCTCGGCGTCACCACTTGGGACGCAGCGCACCGGGAACTGCAGCCACACACCCCAGTGGACAGACAGGCATGACAAAGGTGACAAGCTGGAGAAGCACCAGTGGCCTACAACACCCCTGACGTCCCCGAAGCAGGGGACACACGACCCCATGCTCTCAGCCCACACAGGAACGCCCCCCCCCCCCCCCACGTTCTAACGCACTTTGCCTGGAGATGGGGCTTCCCGGCTGTGGCTGCCGGGGCCCGAGCGTGATTTTCCAGTCTTTCCTTTTCATCAGTCCCCTAACACTCATCTTTTCACTAGCTTCTCTGTTAGCCCGGAGGTTTTCTTAAGTTTCTACAAGACCTAGTGAGTTAATTCTGTTACTGACTTGATCAAAACTGAGCCTTGCAGGACAAACCACTTGTCTTGGCCTGAAAAATATATGTATCTTGTTGCCACTGGCTGGCTGTCTGTAAGCACCACCCCACCACCAGCCCGGGCTGGGGCCACGCTCAGGGCTGGGCCGCCCCCCCCACTCCGGGTGCTGCTTCTCAGCGAAGCCTCAGGCAACCGAACGCTTTCGGAGGGAGGCATCAGGCAGGCTCCGACTACGCCTCCTCCCGTCCGGAGTCCTGTCTGCACTGGGGAAGGCCACAGACAGACCTGAAAGGCAGCAAGGCGACCTCACCGTCAGAGTGCACGGGGAGCAGGGGCTGAGGCGGTGCTGGCTTACAGTCTCAAGTGAACGGGGCTCAAACCATGGGACTGCAAAGGACGGCAAAGGGCTCAGCCGCTGCAGGGGTAAGAACACGCGCCATGTTCTAAGAAGCATCTCCACGGGCCACTGCACAGAGCCACAGGAGGCCCAGCGGGCACCAGCAGAGGCGCTGCGGTCCTCACACAACGCACCCGCGTTGCCTATGGTCACTTGTACCGTCCGCTCAAGAAAAAGTAAAGAGGACTCCTTTGTAAATCGTTTAGAGGAATGCCTTCGAGAGTGTGATCATCCCTGACACCTGCGTTCTTGAACTCACCCTGGGGAGTTAGATGCGCCCTCCCCGAAGAAACCCAGCTCCCTCTACCTTGTTCAGGCTGGCACCCAGAGGCCATCCCAGGCGTCCTGACCCTTGGTTTTCTGGAAACAGCTCTAAGGGTCGAGCGACAGCTTGGGGTCACGCCCTTCCTGAGGTACAGAGTGGGACACCCAAGCAGAGAGGTCAGTGAATTTCCTCAAGGTCATGGAATGGCCGAGTGGCGGGGCTGAGACTCAGCAGTAAAGCAAGCCCCCCTTTGTGCAGCGCGGGGCCCACCTGAGCCCCTGTGCTGTCAACGTCATCAGGCTGCTTTCCGTCACAGCTCACCTTGTCCTTGGTGACCCGCCCAGGACGCTCATAGGGCCGCCAGCCCAAGTGGGCTTTCTAAACTGATGACCTGACCATGCCACCTTCTGGCTCAAAATCCTTCAGGGACTCCCTGCTGCCACCTTGGCCGGACATTTGAGGGTCTCCAGGGGCTGGGCCTTGATCATGGCCCAGATCTCGGCTCAGACACCAGCCCCCATTCGAGCCCCAAGCCTGCTGGTTTCTCCACAAGGCACCTCCAGCAGCCCCTACCCGGGGCATTCGGCGGGCACACAGCCCCTCCTGTTGCCCAGCGGCAGAGACTGTCCCCTGTGCTGCATGCTCCCCACCCAGCCCTGCAGACCCACCTCCCAGGGGGTGCAGTTGCCTCGTCAGCCTCTGGCTCCCCCAGCAGACAGGGAAGGCCAGCTCCCAGGGGACCGGCCGTTCCCGGGCTCTTCCTCGCTGGGGTGGGGGGGGGGTGGGGTCCCCGTGCCAGCACCGGTGGGTGGGGGGCGGGCTGGGCAGCTGCACCTACCGAAGCCGATGAGGCCCAGTGTTTCCCCGCGGATGCGGGCTGCTCCCGAGGCCACCTCCCGGATCTGCTCGACGCTCTGGACCCGCGTGCCTTCCCGCAGCGCCTGGTAGAGCCACGTGTTCCGCCGGTACAAGTTGAGGATGTGGCAGATGGTGGAGTCGGCCGTCTCTTCCACGGCTGCGGACGGGATGTTGCACACGGCGATGCCTGGGGAGGACAGGGCCCGGACCCCGGGTGAGGACCCCTGACTCTGGGGCGGAGCTCCGGGGCTCCCCGAGCGCCCAGCTGAGGGGTGGGGAGGCGGAGCTGGCCCTTCAGCCACGGACTCGGCGTGTGGTCCCATCAGGTCAGGCTCTGAGGTCTGCCCGTCACCTGGGAGACACGGACTCTTGGGCTCTGATGCTCAGGGGCCTCCAGCCCCCACACATCCATCCCAGGCTCACCGTATCCCCAGGCCCCCACTCACACCATGTCCCGCCCACCCTTTGCTTCTGGACCCTGTGTTCCCAGGAAGCGAGCAGTCGGCAGCTGGAGGGGTGAACAGCCAAGAGGCTGGAAACCTGCCCCGCGTCCGCCGTGGACAGCAGGAAACCAGGGTGCAGAGACCGCCCCCCCACTCCGAGGGTCGTGTCCAGAAGACCAGACTCCTCACAGCGAACCCTCTGGACCTTCCTCCTGGAGCTGGGCGGAGGGCACGGAGACTGGCTTCTTGTTTACGGTATTTTAAGTCTCTTGTGATGAACATATCAACAGTTGTTTTGGTAAAAGGGCAAGATGGAAGAATTAGGAACCAACACCTCCCCGTCAACACGGGCCCGGGTGAGGCCAGGACGGAGCGGATGCCGGAATTCAGCCCCACGCCCATTCAGTGGGTCCTGCCCACGGTCCTGCTCGGGCAGAAAGAGCACCGAGCGGTCGGAGCGCCTGCCCTGCTTTCTGAAAGAGCATTTAGGGCTGGGGGCAGCTGGTGAGGGCGGGCCCCCAGGCTCTGGGGCCAAAGGGGCTGCTGGAAGAACCACCCCATGTCTCCAGCAGGCAGAGCTAGGCACTGACCTTCCTTGGTAGGAGGGTGTTTGGGGGAAGAACGCAAATGTCTGCCAGATGTGGGAGGGGCGCAGAGGGCCTGGCTCGGCTGTGGCAGAGAACAGGGGCCTGTGGAGGGGGCTGTCAGGCAAGCAGCTTTCTGAGGGACATAAGTATCCAGGCACCAGTCAGACGAGCTCAGAAAACCACCCTTTAATCCCAGGTTTGGGACCCAAGGAACACAGGGGGCAGGGCCTCCAAGAAGGCAGCCCTGCCTTTCTCTACCTTCTCAAGCTCGGCAGTGGCGACAAGAGCACCAGAGCCACTGTGGCTCACTGGAGGGAACGCAGGACTCCCTGTGCTGAGCACCCCCCTTCTAGTAGCTGTGTGACCACCCCACAAGGGCTGCCCTGAGGTCCAGGGTCTCGATGACCCCCTCAGGAGGACAGAACAGCTCAGAGGGAAAGCCCCCATGAGCACATCGTCCCACCTGGTCCCAGCTGGTCCCAGCCACCTGCCGGGGGACAAAGTGTCCGACAGATCTAGGCTGCCGAAATTTCCATGAGCTGGAAGTCAGTTCTGCAAACAGCCACAATGGAGCCTGCTCCATGTGAAAGAGGCCAGCCTAGAATTTGGGCTGCGCCAGAAGCCAGGGTTTTCTGATGGTTTCCGATCCTCTGAGGAACCGGAGGTGTTCTGGCCAGAGCCCAGCAGGAGGGTCCGGCAGTGGACCCTCGGCCACTACCCAGCCAACCACCCAGGCCTGGGACCGGCTGTGCCCTGGGAGCCAAGATCGGAGGGGGTGCACTGGAGGAGGGGGTCCCCACGTGTGTCCGTGTGACACAGAGCATCGCATCCGCCCACCCCAGGGGTGGGGGGTGCAAAGGGACACTGCTCAGGCTGCACCCCTGAACTCTGACATGTTAGCTGCTCGGCTGCAGAGCCTGAAAGGGGCCCGAGACCGAAACCTGGAGGAGGGGCTGCTGGAAGCACCGGGGACCGTCCTTGCCCCAAGGGCAATGGCACCTTCTTCTGAAACCCCAAAGCCCTGACGACCCTCCTGCTGTGGGATTCTTTCTAAACCATTCTTGAGGTCATGGTCTGCATCAGGGCAATCCCCTAAAGGTCATGATGAGAAGTTTCTAGCACCCGCAGGGCAAGAGTCGCAGCGCCGCCTCACCCCAAGGCCTGAGCCCTGTGGCTGAGCTGCTTTTCCCGTCAGTGGTTTCACTCTTTGCTGTTACCCCTTCTGAACTGGAAGCCAGATAAAGGAGTTTGCTAGAGAGGCTCACAAGGTGAGAGGCCTCCAGCAACCTCCCACCTCCCCCGGCTTCCCCCTGGCTCCCTCGTTCTTGGGGAGACACTGCACAGGCTGAATCCCTCTAACTCCTCCAGGCAGGTGACACAGCTGTTTCCCGAGCTCGCCCTGCTCTCAACCCCAAGCAGCGACTCTGGCCCGCCATCTTCATGCCAAGGCTCCTGTCCTCCCAGGAAGGCCACGCTGCAAGCCCCAGACACAAGCAGCACCTACAGCCACTGTTCTCCTTTGCATGAAGTCTGGGGACAGAACCATCTGCGGAGTGCACTCTGGAGACAGGACAGAGGCCCATTTTCCTTCTCCAAATTCCACATGCCCCAGGGTCAATGGAAACTGAGTGGAACGGAAGCTGACGTCGTTTCCGTTGTTCAAAACGGCAGGCCCCTGGGAACAGGATCTCCTCCGCCCGGGCCCCCTCACCAAGGGCAGCCGTGCAGCTGGGGGAGCGGGGCACCTTTGGTTTTAGGGAAACGAGGTCCCCCCCCTCCTGGCCCAGGCCAGCTGTGTGGGGAGCTTCTGCAAATGGAGGGATGGCAAGTTTTGCTTGGGAGACCTTGCCATCTCTCCCTGGAAAGAAGTTCCCTGGTTCCCATCAAGGAAACTCAACATGAACACCTCACCCGAGCCTGGGCTGCAAGGGGTGGACACACAGAGATGAGGAGGCGGGTGAAGGGACGCATTTGAGGACCGCCCCTCCTGCCCCCCTCTCAGTGTGTTAAAACTATATTCTCCATCGCTGTTTGAACCTGGGATTTCAGCTCTACCAAGAGCACAAAGAACATTTGTTTTCAAACAAAAATATTCTTGTTGGTGCCCAGGAAAGATGGAAAATTGGAGGTAATGCTAGACATGCTTCTGAGGACCCCTATCTACCCAAGTTTCTTTGTTGCAACCAAGATGGGCTCAGCAGGACCCTGAGGCCAGAAGCAAGCGCTCAGGGCAGACGCAGGAAGCCATCACTTCCCCCAGACCCCGTAACAGAGTCTGGGTTCTGATGCCGCCCCTTTTCCTCTTGTATAGGGTCGATCTTCCAAGGCACTTGCCACCCAGCCCCTCACTTCCAGGATGGGGGAGGGGAAGAAGGCATCTTGTTGGGGAATGACCATCTCTTGCCTCTTCCTTTGGGGTTCACCTGTGGGGCGATCCCACCTGCCGTATCCACACGCTCAGAGCGCCCTGGACCACCATGAAGCACCACCAGACTCAGCACCGGCCAGGCTCCCTCTACCCGGCACCTGCCCCCAATTCAAGTGAGGGAACTAAGCACTCGAAGAAACCATGGACCTTTACTCAAAACCCCAGGCTAGGAACTTGGAGGAGGAAGCGGAGGCCAGGTCCTGAGGCCGTGGCGCGCACGCTTAGGTAGGACGCTGGCTCAGCTCACCGTGCCGGGCATGGCACGCACGCAGCCCGTCCCTGGAGCGCTGGGGCCCACAGGGTCCTCGGTGGGGGCGGGGAGGGAGATGGCCCACTGGCCCACAGACAGCCCACCAGGGCCTCAGCACAGCCAAAGGCTGGGGGACTGTAGAGGCCTGAGTTCCTAGATACCCGCTAGCAGCCCTGGGGCTTTGGGGCACCCCAGTACCCAGGTGGAGCACGGGCCCACGCACCCAGGAGCCGATCTGGCACATCGAACACACAGATCAAGGACAGTGAGCACAGGAGCTCATTTTGAAGGACCTTGGGCCCTCACAGAGCGAGGAGGCCAGCTCAGGGTCGCCTGCCATCAATGCTCTGTGGACACTCCTCACACATGGAATCCACAGGTGCTGGGAAGGGGGGGGCTGTGGGGTGGGCACAGTGCCATGGCCCTACCTCTGGGCAACTGCCTGTGGGTGTCCATCTACTGCCCCTGCTTTTCTCTGGAACCCCTGCCCCTCTGACAAGGGCTGGGCAGGAGGTGCTGGGCTTTGGTCCACCCCGTTGGCACTGACCTGGGCAGGTTTCTGGGTGGACAGCGGCCCTTGGGAGAACGGCTCCATGCTGGGACTGGAGGTTCCCTAGAAATGCCCGACGCCCCCACTTCCCGAGCCCTGAGCTGTGCACCCAGCACCGGCATTCCCAGGTGGTGGGTCCTGACTGGCCAGCACTGACCTGTGGCCACTCACAGGGTCCCCTCTGCAGGGACGGGCCCCTGGCTCGTGGGGCTTCAGGTTCTTCCCAAGTGAGACAGCCCGGTCCGGCCGGCACAGGCACCGCGGCGGGGGCTCGGGGCCCGGCAGGCATACTCCTGCCTGCGTATGTGGAGCTGTGCCCACCTCGGCCCCCCGCACAGCCGCCCCGCGGCCCTGCGCACTCACCGAGCTCACCAGCAGCCTTGATGTCAACGTTGTCATAGCCGCTGCCTATCCGCACGATCACTCTCAGGGCCTTGAACTTCTCCAGGTCCTCCCTGGTGAGGGTAATGGTGTGGTACATCATGGCGCCAACGGCTTCATTTAGAACCTGTGATGGGGTGAGCAGAGCAAGGCTGGAGCCCTCGCCCCAGCCCCATCACCCCTGCACCCGCTGCAGAGGACGCAGGGTGGGCATGACCGCTCCCCCAGGCGAGTGGCCCGTGGTTGCGCTTCGGGGTCTGCCTGTGACTCTGGGTGATGGGGGGGGCGGAGCGGAGGGTGAGAGGGTGCAGCCCGGGGAGACCTGAGGGACCCCTTGCTGAATGGCAGCCACCTGACCTGGGGTGACCCCGGCCTCGGGGTGGGGGGTGGGGGCCCACCTTCTCGTGGATCTCCTGAGTGGACTGTGCGTCACAGAAGGCCACAGTGGCCAGGTCCTTCAGGATTGGCATCTCCACGGTGCAGTCTCTGCCATCGAGCAGCGCCACCAGGGGGCGGGGGTGCAGGGGGCCGTTCATGATCTGGGGGCGGATGCCTGTGAGGATGGGAGGGTGATTTGGTGGGCGGGCATGGTGGCCTGTCCCACACTGGGGGACAGTGCTCCCCCTTACCCACATCCATCAGGTCTGCGGGACCCCAGAGCTCCCTCCCTACTCCCTGAGCGGACCACGAACCCACGAGGCCGCCCAGGCTCCCCTGGGCTCAAACACCACAGGCTCCTTTGGAGTCGTGGGGGAAGATTCTGGGGCAAGCCAAGGAGACCCAGGGGGAACATCTGTCTGGGTGGACGTCTGAGGGGGACCTGGGTCTCAGTGAGCAATCTCAAGTGTAGCGAACAGGAACCACCGCAGAGCTAACTCCATCGCCACGTGGAACTTGGGCCAAGGAATCTGTTTAAGACACACCAGCCTCGGGCACCTGCTGCCAGTATGAGCCGGGCCCACAAGGGGGCTCCCCCTCCCACTCCAGCACCTTCCAAACAAACACGAGGGGGTACAAAATGAAACCAGAGGGACAGGTCATGGCTCTCGTACCCCACGGGAGCGTCCTGGAGAAACAGGCACCCTGGGCTCAGCTCAGGGCCCCTCTTGACCTGGCCCGGTGGTGGGGAGGTGTGTGTGAAGGCCAGCAGCCCGCTGGGGACTTGGGAGAGCAAACAGAATCTGCCCAAGGGCCGCAGAGCGAGGCGCACTCCTCAGGTACCAGGACCAGTCAGAGCGGTCCTGGGTCCTGGCGCTGCCCAGAGACAAAGGACACTTGTCCCCACAGCTTGGGGCGGGGGGCGGTGAAGGGAGCACAGAGCAGGGGCAGTCCTCCCTGCATGCTGCTCCGTGCAGACCAGCACGGCTGCTTACGGGAGGCTCAAGGGGGCGGCAGGGACGCCCCCAACCCACAGAACAGAGCGGGGGCGCGTGCCCTGGGCCACATGGCCACACGAGGTGCACGCACCAGGCTGCCTGCAGAAGCCTGGCAAAATCCATATGCTGGCAAGTCTTGGTGTCTCCAGAGGGACCGTGGCCCCAAGATGGTGCCATTTTCTCGACTGATCTGATGCGTAGTGTCCCAGGCTACAAGTCAAAGCGAGAGAGCTTTCCGTGCATCTTATGCTTTCAGAGGTCAGGATGAACTCTGACAGGGGCCGCTGCACCGAGGCCAGGCTCCGTCTGTTTTGCTTCCTTCTTCCTGTACAGAATCTACTTGTCCTTGCCGCTGGTGGCTGCCTGGCCCACTGGCCTTCGTGTGACCACAAGGCATCGGGTAGAGGCTCCGGCCAACAAAAGCAGGACCCGTCTGCCCAGGCTGCACTCAGCTGCGTGCTCTCCCGAAGGGCTCGTCCCCTGGCAGCCCTGCCATGGCCATCGGGGTGTGGGGGCCCCAGACCCATGAAGCCCCCATGTGACCGCCAGGGCTCATCACGCAGCGACACGCTTGTGTAAGAAGCGGAGAGAAATCCCCACCTGGAGCTGTGTCTGGGTTCCCACTAGCACTGGACGTGGAGGTGGGGAGGGTGTCCCCGTGGTGCCCACACAGCCCCTGCACAGTGGCCTCTGCCCTGGGATGGCACTCCCACGCCACAGCTGCTCAGCTCGGGACAATCACCTCTTTGAACGAGGAGCCGAGGAAAGGCTTTTGTCCTGGCCTCACACTGGGCCAGGGCGCAGGTTTCCTCGGGGCAGCTCCATCCTGAGCTGGGACTCACGAGGGATCAGTCCCTCCCAGCCTCTGAGTGGCAACAAAACCACTGCTGAACCCAGAGCCTGGATCCCCAAAGCAGGACGTCCAAGTGAAGTCGAGCCCCCAACATCCACTGTACCAGGTGGGAAAATGGGGGCTCCAAGGCTGTTTGCCGGGGGGCTGGTGAGGCCTCTGCTAGTGTTCTTTTGGCCTAACTAGCAGGTGGGCTCCACAAGGGGTCAAGGTGGGTGTGTGTGAATGGAGAGACTTCCCCAAAGACCAAGGGTGCTGTTGAGTCAGGAACCCTGGAGACCAACCGCCTTTTACCCCTGAACTCTGCAGAGGGAAGTGAGGGGCAGTAATTCACATGGTGGCCTATATAGCCTCTCATTTCATTCTCATCCCTTTTAATAGATGAGGACCCTGAGGCACAGAGTGTTAAGTGCCCCCTGGAGTAGGCAGCTGAAGGGGGGGGCAACCTGATGTGCACACATTAAAGCTCCTACCTCTGCCCTTCCCTTTGGCCAAGAAAAGGGTGAGACTTTGACCGAATCCCAAAGGGCCCGTCTTCTTCCACCAGATTCTGCCCTATTCCCACAGCTGCTGCCAAGCCCAGGGCGGGCTCCCATGGGACTGGTGGTCTTGGACTATGGGGGCAGATTTACCCACCTGCCCCAGGCTGTCCCTCCTACA
The DNA here is from genome assembly GCF_037043125.1 of Eumetopias jubatus. Classification (NCBI taxonomy): domain Eukaryota; kingdom Metazoa; phylum Chordata; class Mammalia; order Carnivora; family Otariidae; genus Eumetopias; species Eumetopias jubatus. Next base: position 7,688,494 of record NW_028274823.1, on the reverse strand, counting down.
GGGTACAGAACATCCTGACTTGACTCCAAAGGTGCTGGCAAGAGTGTTAATCAGACAGTGTTTGCAGAGTTCATTGATCGTGGTAAGAAATCCAACTTGTTAATTAAAAAGCAACCACAGAGGAAAATGACGGGCAGGCATAAGACAGGCATCTAGAGTCATCCAAGACATCTGGAGAGGCTGAGGGGCCTCATCACAAGATGTCCATCCACAGCATCAGTGCATGGATCCCGTTACCTGGGCAACAAGCTCCAGGTTGCCTAGCGATCGCCCCCCTCCCTGGCTTGGGTCGCCTCCTCTTTGGCGAAACCCACACCCTTTGCCCTCGTTCAGGCTGGGCATGCAGAATGCAGCTGAGGCTCGTCCGTGAGAGCCAAGGGCTCCCAGATGAGGCCCTGGGCTGAGATACGGGCTGCAAGCCGTGTACGGGAAAGCAGGAAGGGGAGAGGCACAGGGGGTTCTGCTGGGGATGCATGCTGAGCGGAGACAGCAGTGGTGAGATTCCCGTGTGTCCTGCACGAGGTGTAGGGGGCCGCACGAAACCCCAGTACTGAGGATGAGACAAAGCTCAGCCAAGGCATCGCCGAGGTTCGCTTCTTTTGACAAAGGGACTGCACCATACATGCCCCTCAGTCCCAGAAGGCTCGCCTACCTGCACACCAGAGAATCCAGCAGAATTCAAGCCACACCCCGCCCAGCACCTGCTGTCCCTACAGTCTTGCAGAAGTTGGGGCAGAGGTCCCCACAAGACCCCAGGAAACGCCAGTGAGTTGAAGTTGTAAACAGACTTTCTATCTTGCCTCACATCAACCGATGCATCTCTCAGGGCTTCTGACAATTGGAGTCATTTTTAGTATATTAGGATGCAACCAACATGTTACTGTAAATAACCATTTAAGGGACTCTGGGAAATGGGTTACCCCAGCAGGGGCCGCCCTTAGGCCTGAAGGGAGTGTCCCATTTCCTCTGCAGCCAGGGGAATTTGGGGGAGAAAGCCAAGGCACAAATATCTTTAACAAGAACGGACTAAAAACTGAGGTCTGTGACCAAAAGCTAGGGTAGCCATCACTAGACACTGCTCAAACCCCGAGACCGACATTCAGAAGCCCATTGTGTTACTCTTATTCCCATCTTACTAGCCAGGGAGACAGAGCCAAGAGTGACCACAGACCACACCAAGGAACAACAGGGAATGACGAGAGCCACCTCACACAGCCCCAGGGACCCAAAAGAGCCCGAGGAAACACGTGCTGATGATGAGGGGCTGAGGGTCCTGGTGGCCCCCTAGTCAAAGCGACTACTCCCTTTCTGCAATCTTGCCTTCTATTTCAGGACAATTCCAGCTGCCGTTGGACACATCCACAGGGAAAAAAAAAAAAAAATCTATCAGCACGTTCCTTTCAACAACTTGTCCAGCACTGACTCTGCAGGGCAACTTCGACTCCACTGGTGTCAATTACTTGCTGGTTTCAGGCTCACCTCCGCACAAGCAGGGCCGTGTTCGCCGTCAAGGATGCAGTGCCTCAGCTCGAGGCCACCTCCCATGGCCGTCCTTGGGCCCGGTATTACTTACAGCTGGAACTGCACATAAGAAACTGTGAAATTAGACATCCAGTGGAAAACAAAGAAGACACCAGGCCGCGCTGCTGGAGTTCTGCTAGGAGTGGCCGATGGTCCAGGGGAAGACGAGTCCATAGGCCCCATGGATTCCGAGGGAGGAAAGGGAGGTCCCCAGGGAGGACACCGGCAGCTCTCTGGTCAACCAACCTCAATGCCACCTTATCTGAGCAGCACCAGATTTCTCAGGAGCTGCTTCTTCCCCGGGCGACATGGGCTGACAGGGCCGCAGTCGGCCTAATGGGACAGGCGTCCCTAAGCAGAGTGACTGAGGGGGAAATGGGATGATCCTGCCACACGATGCGGCCTGTGGTGTCGGAGACCCATTTTCTGGCTTTCCTGGACGCTGTGTGAGGTTCAGCTGACATGCTTCCTACAGAACTCTGCCTTGTTTTTGAAGATCTGAGTTGGTTTCTGTTGCTTGCCAACTTAAGAACCAACCTGCTGGGGGCTTTTTTTGATTTTGCAGTTTCAAGATTTCACAAATGAAGCAGTTTTACCCCAAAGCAAAGTGGCCACAATAATCATGTTTGACCAGCAGCCAGAGGCCTCTTTTGACAACTGACCAGATTTTGCTGAAGCATCCCTACACCACAGCCCTCGAACACCTGTGCTGGGCCGGCCAGGATCAAGGGTGACAGTGATGAGTGACCGCTCCACCGGCTCAGGGTCACCCCTGTTCGCCTGGCAGGGACTAGCCAAGTATGCTGGGATGACCAAGGAGGGGAAAGGGCCTGCCAAGCAGCATGGATTCGCACCAAGATCTTCACTGCTGCTCCGGGGCCAAAGAACACGGGCTAGGCCTTGCAGGTGGGAACCCAGCTGGGAGCCTCTGGGGCCTGAAGGCAGTTGCTGGGATTCTCTGGGCCAGGCACCAGCTGTTCTGGCAGCTGACGCTGGAATTAAGTACCTGGGAAGAACCAAGTGATCCACGCAGGCCTTAGAAAGATCCGAGATAAAACGCACTGTCCTGCATGCTTAGCCAGTGGCCCCAGAGCCCATCAAATGGGTCTTCAGCTCCCAGATCTTGCAAGGTGGTCTGGAAGGCAGAAGGGGCTCCTGTCCTCATGGGCAGGCGTTTTGATGGGGAGAGAAGATGCAACCACACAGTCCCAGCGGTCCGGCGGGGGTGGGAAAGGACACTCAGGTCTGCACTTACGGCCTCTCCAGCCACGACCACTTCATGGGGATCTGATCATGTTGCCCCCGCCCCAAGAACAACTTCTCCTTAAATGCAGGTGCTCCCCAATTAAAAAGCCACTTCCTGCAACCCTGCACAAACCAACCCTCATTGGCTGGGCTCAGCAGTCCCTATTTCTACAAGGCCAGACACAGAATCAGATCTAGGGTCTGATAAGGTGCCTATTTTACAGGCTTGCATTCCCACAATCTAGAGCTGAAACCCATGACTGGAGCCAAACTGGGGGCCGGATGCGGACCTTGGGTCATAAATGAACCTGTATCTGAGACTCGGCATTCAACTTGCAGACATGTCCGCGCTGTGTGGGGGTCCAGCATCTACCCCAGTGCACGGGGTTCCAGAACCCCACCTAGGGGAGAAGGCTGTGGAGCCTTGTGTTGAGACAGGTCTCCCTTACTTGTAAATACGGTTCATCCATGTAGTAAAAACTGTTCTACATTGTCAGCCACGGGGTCTCGCCCACAAGTGTCACGCAGCTGGCTAGAGCTTGTTCAGAAGGTGGGTCTGGACAGCCAGCAAAGGCACGGTGACCGTCCCCATGTCTAGAGGCCTGCGGACAGGATCCACGCCCACGGCAGCTGCCCTTGCCTCTCACGAGAAAGAACATGGGAGAAGACGGAAGTGAGTGGCTTCAAGACAGCAACTGTAATAAAATGTGTGTTGCTAAGTGTGGCACTATTTTCAGGTTAAAAAAACACAGTTTCTGTTAAGAAACCTCATCTTTGTGTCCACGTCACTGTCTGCCTTTTCGTTGGGCAAACGTGCATTTCTCGGTGGTGTCCCCATCCTGCCCAGGCCGCGGGATGATTTTGAGAACTCGGCGATGTGCACAGATGTGACCCCCACCGCGAAAGGAGAACCCGACATTTTCTCAGGGGGTCTCTCCTTTCGAGTCTCGTCTTATACCTGGACAGGCTGCTGGGGGAGGCCTGCTCGGCCCGAGGGGCGGTGACGACGCCTAAGTCAAGTCGGTTCCGGAAATCAACAGCAGCTCGTAGCTCCTGGGCTGCTCGGCGGCGCGGACTCCCAGGAGCGGGGTGCAGCCTCACTCCTTTCCAACTGCGCACCCTCAACAGGCTCTGGCACGCGGGCCTGGCTCCGGTCTCAGGGCCCGCAGAGGAATGAGAGGCTGCTGCAACCCCCAGGAGCTCCAAGGGCACAGGGAATCCGGCTAACGGAAGAGACAGCTTTTCCTCGAGCTGCTTCGCAACCAGGAACACGAGGGCCGACTGAGGAAGGCAACTTTTCTAGCATAGAAGTTAAATCAGTGCATCTCAAAATTCAGCTCAGGCTGGAACAGAGCGCCCTTATGCACCTTGGTGTGTCAACAGCGAAGAGGAGAAAGTAAAGCAAACCTGCCCCAGGAATGCAAACACGCACGCACTCTTCCCTTCCTGCACTCATGGCAGACATCACTAATGGACCTCAGCACTTTCAGCCTCCGAGTCCCCGATGATCACGATGCCCCAGCGAGCCCCCCTGCAAGGCTGGGTGCCATCTGCCTGCCAATCCCCTCTAGAAACTGGGAAAGGAAGGTGAAGGTCAGAAGAGAGCCAGGAGATGTAGGGAGGCTGCAGGGGAAGGAAGAAAAGGCCCACGACCCAGGCTCAGACCTCGGTGAGCAGCTGGACCTCCTATGCCACCCCTTCCAGGCCCGTGACTGGGGGTCTGCGACCTCCTCTGTTGCTCTAGGACCGCCCTCTGCTCTGCTGGGCTCCACGGCGGGTGCCTTGGTTTGTACCCACCTCCTTCACCATGGAGAGCCTCCGCTGTGTCCTGCACTGTTCCGGGACCACCCGGGGCCACCTGCCTCCTGTGTTGAACGCAGCCCCCTCCCAACATGACCTTGCCGCCCCCTCGCGGTGGAGGGAACTTCCCCAGCCCTGGAAATGGTCTGGCCTTGGACTTTGCTCTGAACTACGTCACGTAGCAGAACCAATGTGGCGTCGGTTCCATGGCGAGACCCCACGGGGTGGGCATTGGGCCGTCCACGCTCATGCGCCCTGCGGTGAGACACCTGGGAGGAAGGACCACTGAGCAAGCCCTGCCGGCCCAGCTGACGGGGGGTCGGGTGGGGGGCACTGCAGACTGTCCTGCCACAGCCGAGCACAGAGCTTCTGCGAGCCAGGAGGCCCCAGATTCAACTCTGAGCATCGTGAGTGAACTGATGTGCTCACGAGGGCAAGGCCGGGTGTGTGAGGGTGTGAGCCCTGCGACCTGACAAAGATAGCAGCATGGACATGACCCATGCCGAGGCTGCAGAAACCCCTGGAAGCTGGTCCCCAGGCCTTGCCAGGACGGATTGTCTGTTTTTTAAGATCCAGAAGACTTGTGCAGGGTCGGCGCCCCAAACTGGGCTGAGCTGTGGGCATGTCAGTCATGGGGTTCATAATCACAGGCGCCCCTGTCGGAGGGCCAGGGCGCCTTTATCGTCCCCCAGGGAAGGACCAGACTGCTCCGCCCCCAGCAGACTCAGAGGGGCCCTCCCCGAGGCCCGGCCACCGGAAGTGGAGACCCTGGTGTGGCCTTTTTAAAAAGAGCATTCCTGTCTTTTCACTTTCTGGATGAGCCCCCAGCTCTTGGACTTCCTTGGCACACCCTAGAACCCCCACCTGATGCTAATAAGCCTTATGGTCGGGGCCCTAGGAGCCTTGTGCCAGGTTGCGCCCCCTGTCTGGAAGGAAGCTGTTCAACCTTTCACTCCACGGGCACCGGGGCCCGGAAGGCGAGAGGGTGCAGGCGGCGCCTGGTGGGCGAGCAGCAGCCTGCGGGCAGTGCGTGGGCCCAGCTGCCCTGAGCTCCGCAGTGTCCCTGCACCGTGCCATTGAGGACCTTGCCCGGCAGAAAATTACTTAACTCAAACATGAGCAAGGACTAGCCCCAGGCCAGGTGCTGGAAAAACAGCAGGAATCAGGAACAAAACAGAACCTGGCTTAAAAATGCCACTGGGGAATAAAAAGGAGTGAAGTACTTTCCAAGATAAGAAAGTGGCCACGCCATCCCGTGCGGACCCCCGGCCACTCCAGGCGCTGCCCCAAGTCCCTCTAGGGACAAGTGGCACGACCGGGTAGGAAGAGAGCTCAGCGCAGACACCGTGCCCTGGGAGCACCTGCACCCCGGATGCAGTCGGGCCCCCCGAGGCCGTGTTCTTCCACCGGGCTGTGAACACACATCAGCCCCGCCTCGCACACGGCACTGGGCTGACTGGTACGGGCCTGAGTTCTCTCTCAATAAAGCGAGTGTGGGGAGACCCGGCCTCACCAGGCCCTCTGAGCTGCTGGGGGTGACCCCCACTAAGGGGACTGCTCACAGGGCTGGCTGTGTGCCATGGAGGGGCCAGGTTTTAAGCCACTCCTCAGCTCTGATTTTAGTGTTCTCTCCAGTTGGCCGGAGGTTCACCCGAGAGGTGGCCTCAGGATAAGGAGATTAGCTTCTTAAATAAAACAGGGATCTTAATGAGTCATGGCCCTCGTAGTGAGGTGGCTTCAGGCCACCTCCTCTGTAGCTCAGGTCACAGCTGGCCAGAAAGCCGGCCAAGCAGGAGGCCCCCAGGAGCCTGGGCCATTGCCCCCTCCCCACCCGAGGCTTGCCGGGTGATTGCGGTCAGCCCAGTGCACACGTGTGTGCTGACTTCTGGAAGCCAAGCAGGTGTCTACACTACGTGGTTCCCACCACATCATCCAGTTCAAAGAAGAGGAGAACCTTCTGTACCTCCAGAAAGACAAGCATTCATGGTTGCTTTAACTGGTCCCTTAGAGCAACCCAGGGAAACTGAGTCAGCAGTCTGAACTATACAGTGTCCACACCACAGTGGGGGCCTTGAACAGAGAAGAGGGACAGAAACTTCTCCTTTTTCCAAGAGAGCTTCACAACAAAACCAAGAACCATTGATCGCTTGCTTGAAATCCTTCCCTTGGACAGTCACACGCGGCCCCGGGGGCTGTTTGGTAGCCCAGGTACCGCTGCCTGGCCGCACTCAATGCACCCTTTCCAGAGCCGCTCCTGGCTTTGAGGGTTTGTGCCTGTCACCCTCAGTCCCCAGGGAGCCTTGTGTTTCCGGTGAATCCCTCTGCCCTGAAGAAGCTCCTGAAACAGGTGCTTTCCACCGGGGGGTGGGCCTGAACACCACCACTTAGCGCCTCCTGACTGACCGGCCAAAAGAAGCACGGAGGAGGAAGTGCCTGCCCCAAGGTCTCGGGGAAGGGATGGGCTCAGGGCACGGAGGTTCGACCCGCTCAGGGCCACAGGGACAAGACCGGAAACCAAGCAGGCCACTGCGGGACGCATTTCCACAGCAAATCGGCCAAGGATGCCAGGTTCTGCTTCCGTTTATGGTAAAACGTGCTTCCTGTTCTGGATTTCTCCAAAGGGCAGTCTCACGTGGGTGGTCCTGGAGCGCAGGGAGGGAGGATGGGATGGAGGGAGGTGGTCTAGGCAGACACTGGGCTTGGGAACAGCCGACCCCCTAGGTTCAAGGACTCACTGGCTTCCCATCCGGGCAAGGTCACAATTCACCTCCCAACCTTCCCAGCATGCCTTGGGCACTGGCCAGAGCCACAGATCCCTGGCCCGGGCCGCATCTAATCTGATGACAGGCAGGCGATCCCAGCTTAGGAGATGGGGAGGCCTTCAAGTTCTCTTCGCCACCGCAACACTGGCCATTTGTCAATTACACATGGTCATCAAATCAAGAATCCTCACCCCTTCTCACAGCAGGGATGGACCCTTCCCTTGGGGGTCACTCTGGATTTTGTGGCCCAAGAGATGAATCTCAGCGTGGTAAGCGTCCTCCAGTATGATCTTGTGGCACCAAAAGAAGAAACACCCCTGCCCCTCCTTTGGTACCTTCCAAGCTAGGACCTTGCCCGGGGCCCACTCAAGTCCCTCTTTCTGCTGGTTGCCCCCAGAGCCTCAGACCCATGGAGACTAGAAGGATGCATCCAGACAAGTCCGAACACCGGAGAACGGTGAGCAAGCTGCAGGTGCCTGATCCCTACCCCCCGGGGCCACTCTGAGGGACACGAGGTCATTCCGCAAAGTGCCCTAAGACCCAACATACACCCATGGGCCTCGTTGATAAGAAACCTGGTCCAGAAAATGCCTGCTTGGCTCCTGACCTCTGCCCCTAAAGGCATCAACCTCTGGACATCCCAAACACATGCTTTCCAAGACCTTCCTGACAGGAAGCAACCTACTGGTGACCTCCCCACAGATCCCAGCTGCTCTGCACCTTGAGTCCACGGACCTCTGGCATCACAGACATGCAGGCTTGGAAGGAAGAAGTGCTCCCCCCAAGGCCTTAGGGAAGGATGAGTCCAGAGGAGTGAGCTTCGACCAGCTCAGGGCCACAGTGACAAGACCAAGAGCCATGCCTGGCTGTTCAGTGTGGTGGATCTCTCACAGCCAGTCACCACCAGCCTTGGGCAGACGGGGGACAGGGGACGCGACACAGTTCTGTCACTCCTAAACGGTAACTGGAGAGATGGTCAAGCCATCAGGCCTCAAGATAGAGGACGGAGGAGAAAAGCGAGGATTCGCCGCCCAGAGCTCCCCACACAACTATTTTTCCTAGAAAATACTCTTGAGTGTGTAGGGTGTTTACCAGTTACCATATGTCTGTTTCCTTGGGCTTTCAATTAGCCTGGGGAGGGGGGGGCGTGTTCCACATCCTTTGGCAGAAGCTCTGGGCAACCTAGCCGAGCCTGGAATAGCTTTACAGAGTGGCCCCTGAGAACACCTCCTTGCTCACCTCCTGTTCCTGCGCTGAGGGTCATTCATCATTTAGCTCACTCACCGCGCCGGACAACACGCCGGCAACGTACAAAACCATCCTCACAAGTGGTATGACCCACACAAAACGGTAAACAACCCAGGCAGCACTCATAAGGTCACTGCTTCTCTACGACGTGGGCTTTGCCACCGCGAGAGCCACGTCCCAGAGGGGAGAGCAGCTACTAGGGTTCGTGTGGGTGCCAACATCAGCAGTCACCCCAAAGGCTACAAGCCAGGCACACAGTTCTCCACAGCTCAGCCTGCTCCCGAGCCGTCGGACACTGGACTCTGTGCCCCCGTCTGCCCGGAGCACCCGGCCACCAGGACGTGGGGCTGGGGAACACGGGCCTGGCTCCCGGGCCCTCCCTGGGCATCCTGCCCCAGCCTGGGGAGGGGCGGCACAGGCCCCGCTGGGTCCCCAAGGCCGAGGGGGGAGGCGCTGTCCCTGCAGGACTCCCGGTAAAGGCCCTACCTGCCGGCGGTGTGTGCGTGTGTGTGTGTGGGGGGGGGGGGAGTTTCATGTGAGTACTTCTCAAGCTCTAAAAATGTGCCTATGGCAACAACAGAAGGGGATGTTTGAGAAAAATAAAATGAAATAAAGATGAGAAAAGAAGGGATGGTTGCCAAAAGAGTCTGGCAGAGGCAAGCTTTGCACGCCTACTTGCTGGCCTGTGTGCTGTCGGCGTGTGTTACTGGCTCACGCAGGGCTGACAGGACTCCACAGGAACCCCAGGAGGCTGCGGTCAACCCACCAGAGCAGGGACTCTCCCACCCCAACCTCTCTCCAGGGGAGCACTTACGGGGGCCTGGCACCCAGCAGGGGGCTATGGCACAGTCCGGGACACGGCAAGTCAGGGACGGGGATGTAACGGGGCCAGGGAAGCCCTTGGAGGGGTGGGTCCCTGACCAGGCTGAGGACACCCCGCACTCTTTTTTGGTGCCTGGAAGGGCCTTTCCTTCCAAAGGCCAGGCAGCAGCAGCAAGCAGCAAGGCAGGTGCTCAGGCGCCCCGTGACCGCAGAACAGCCGTGAACGGTGCTGCCCCTACAGGCCTGCAGCCCCCGCGTGCCGGGCAGCCCGGTGTTTCCTGCTCACCGCATCGGCTGCTGCTTCCCTCCCGGACTCCGTCGGTGCCCCTGAGGAGCAGACACCGTGCTTTCCTCCTGAAAGGCCCCTGCAAGAGCCTGGCGGACCCAGGCTTATTCTTCTGACCACACTGCCCAGGCCCTGTGCCCATGAAAACAAAACAGTGCCCTGTTTCTTAGCTACGACAGCCACCAAGGCTGGGATGGGAGATGGGAGAAGCCCAAGGCTTTCAGCTAACTCTGTTTTTCATGTGGCCCTAAAACCAAAAAGAAAAGTGATGCTAAAGACCCTGTAACGGGCTTGCTATCTGGCTGCCCTCGGGCCCCAGAGTGGCCGGGAAGCTGATTTTTCCCAAGCACAACAGCTGGTGGGATATCCCTTCCCTGCTCTTCTCCTCTGTAACTTCTTTTTCCTTAAAACCTAATGACTTCTAAAGTGTTCCAGGCTCAAAGCCCAGTTCACAGGGAAACACCAGAACCCATCACAAAGTCATAGTTATTCCATCAAATAAAAAGCATCTAAGAGAGAAATCCCCAGTGGGGAAGTTGGGTGGGTTGAGAGGTCAGCTTTGAGCACCGTACGTGGAGGGAGAGTGGCCAGGCCCACACGGTGCAGCTGGTGACAGTGTCCACCTCTACAGGCACAGCCCCCTTCAACGGAGGAAGATCGCCACTTCCTGTTGGACTTGGCCATGCCCGCGGCGGGGCTGACCCAGGGAAGAGGCAGACAGCCTGGAGAGGAAATCAGAGGTCAGCTGCAGGCACGGCAGCCGCCCCCCCCACCCCCCCCGCCGGCCCCAAACCCGCACATGTGAGCTTTTTAGCAACTGCGACCGCGTGAGGCCCGCTGAAAATCTTAACATTTTATAAAAATTAGAAGACGATGCACAGGAAGCGGTCATGAGTCACGGAACCCCTGAACGGAGAGGGGCAGGCTGGGCCATAATGGGGAGCTAACAGAGAATGCAAACTGCACATCTAGAGCTGATGCGGATTCTTTGGACAGGAACAACACCTCGCAGCCGCTCTCCAGAGCCAGGGGCTCATCAGTCCCATCTTGGGCACAGTGGGAATTAAGTGATCTCATTTCCCTCTTTACTTGGGTTGCTAGGAAGCCTGGAGAGACATGCCCACCTCCTTGGGCACAAGACTGCAGGGAAAGCTCTGCATTCTGGCCTCCCACCCAGTTTCCTCTTTCCTTAATATGCTTATTTCTCCCTCTACTCAACTCTGTGCTTGTGTGTTAGAGCCATTCCCCAGAGGGAGGCTTAATCCTCTTAGGACCAAAGAACATTTACACTCCATTTAAGCACACAGCAGAATTCATTTCCTTTGCTCTCCCGAAAGGCAGCAGGGTAGGAGGAAAGGGGCTTGGCTCTGCAGCAGAGCAGGGGGCAGGGCACCAAGCTGGGCCAGGAGCAAAGCCTCAGGTCTCTGGGGATGAGTGGAGCCCAACACCCCAATGTCACACTTGGGGAAATGAGCCTCAGAGCACCACGGGACTCCTCTGGAAGGAGTTTACTTTACCCTATTCTTGCTGACATAGACCTCAGCTTCCAGCCTGGGCTGGTTTCCTCTTCCCAGCTTGACACCACTGCTGATTTTTCCATGCGACCCTGAAGCCCTATGCTTGGTGGTTCATCACGGCACAGTGACGAATCACAGGTTCGGAGTCAGACAGGCTGGCTTCAAGTCCCAGCCCTGCTGTGTGACCTGGGGAGAGTACTAACCTCTCTGAGCCTCAATAGTGTTCATCTTAATAAGGAATTACTCAGGAATTCAAATGCTCCATAATGGTGACAATCACACTGTAATTTACTGGGCTGATTTGGTCCTGGATGCTCTCAATGCTGGTGAACCCCCCGCCCTGCTAGCGCTTCAGGTACTTGCATTTGGGACCCAGAAGTCAGAGTACCCGTCCTGAGCCTTCATTTCTTTGCACAAACAGCCTGCCAGGATCCTTCCTCCCACAGCAATCTTGTTTAAACAACAAGTTCTTTCACTCACATTTGGCAAACCCTTCCAGGGATCAATTTTCAACTGCTCTCAGGAGAACACGTCTCCAGAGCCGCCCACCTTCTCAGTGGGGACGGGCGTTTACAGGTTTGATTTTATGCTCTCCCAACAATTTGGCAAAAAAGTTGTTTTATTCATACACTGCGTACCGCTATGTGGCTAAATTTAACTGCAGTGTGTACCTTCCTGTTCCTTGAGCAGTGGAGGGAGCAAGAAAAAGTGAACAGACTGTTTTTTTCCTTTACATGAAAAACAACTAGAAAGTTCTCTGTGAAGCCAGCCTCAGAATGGGGAAAACACACAACAGCGGCATGTCTGTTGGGCTCTATGCTGCTAACATGGGCTAATCAATTACGGACTGTAAGTGTTATTTCTATTTCATAAATCTAAGAAACAAACAACCCCCCCCAAACGCCTATGAAACAGCTTTAGAATTCTTGCTTCATGTAACTTTGGGGACAAGAAATTAGCTCCAAATGTCTGAAAATCTTCTCTTTTAATATATGCTGGTTTTCTTTAAACAGTGTCTATCTTCTTTGGATGATCAGTTGCCAGATGCAATACATATAATATGTGCCTCCACCGCCGCCCAAGTCTGGGCCCCCTCACCTAGCTCAGCTCCCCTGAAAGCAAAAACAAATGCGTGCTGGAACAACAGAATATCCACATGCAGTAGAATGTAGCTGGAGCCCTACCTCACACCCACATACAAACTGGACTCAAAATGGTTCAAACACCTAAATGTAAGAGCTAACATGGTCAAACTCTAAGAAAACACAGGCATACATCTTCATGACCTTGGATTATGATACCAAAGGGCAAAGCAAGCAAAGGAAACAAGTACATAAATTGAACTTCATCAAAATTAAAACTTGTGTTTCAAAGACAATATCAAGAATGTGAAAAGACAGTCACAAAATGGAAGAAAATATTTGCAAAGCACATATCTGATACCAAAAGCCAGTGAAGACTTCTTGCCTGCTTCCTGAGCTCCGTGATCCATGAAGACCCAGGTCAAGCACTGAGGTCAATGAAGCCAACTGGAAGTTGGAGAACCACAGCGTAGGGCAATGATCATATAGGGATCAAAATGGCTAAGAGATACATGAAAAGATGTTCAACATCACTACTCATCAGGGAAATGCAAATCAACATCACAAGATACCAACTCACACCTGTTAGAATGGCTATCCTCAAGAAGACAAGGGACAACAGGTGCTGGTGAGGATGTGGTAAAAAGAAAACCATGTTCACTATATTAATGGGGATGTCAATTGGTCCAACCACCGTGGAAAACAGTATGGACATTCTTCAAAAAAAACTAAGATTAGATCTATCATACGATCCAGCCATTCCACTTCCAGGTACACATCCAAAGTAAACAAAAACAGGATCTCAACAGGTATGTGCATCCTCGTGTTTATCAAAGCATTATTCCCAACAGCCAAGATATGGAAACAACCCAAATGCCCATCAAGATACGAATGGATGAAAAAGACAAGAGGTACATACACAACAGAATACTATTTAGCTGCAAGAAAGGAGGATATTCTCCCATTTGCAGCAACATGGGTAGAACCTTGAACACATCGTGCTATGCTGGAGAGGTCAGAGAAAGACAAGTACGTACAATATCACCTATCTGTGGACTGTAAAAAGGGTAAACCTGTAAAAACTAGAGAGTGAACTGGTTGTTACCAAGGAATGACCGGAGTGGAGGCTGGGGGGTGGGGGTGGGGGGGGCGTGCACAAGACTGATAGTGTTTCAGGATGCAAACTTGCAGCAAGTGTAATCCAGAGACAATGAATACAGACAATGATATTGTATTATAATTACATAACCCAATAAATACTGCTACATCTGCCATCGAGGTGCCTATATAAATACCAAAGTAACATGCTGTACCCCTCACACTTATACAACGTTACACATAAGATATAATGCAGTTAAAGAACATAGGTCAGGTGAAAAAGTAGCATGGTGAAGGGCTCCATCAGCTTCCCCTTTTCTTGGGTAGATAATCCTACCAGTGCTCACCCCCACTGTGGATTCAGCTCAGCCCCTTGTGCCACTAACTCTGTAAAAACTTCCAGAAAAATTTGGCCCATGCTGTGTGGTTGGGACTGTTGCCTCTTTTAAAAGACTTTGGAGAGGCAGTCATCCCTGGGGGAGTCTAAGGGTGGAGAGAGATAAAACAAAACAAAACAAAACAAAAAACCCCCACACACACAAACTATTCTTTGGAAGCCAAAGCCGAGCCTGCGAGGTCACTCCTCGAAGGCAAGGCCCGTGAGAGTGGGTGAGGCCCCACTCTCTCTAAAACAGGAAGACAGAACGCCCATCTAGAGAGAGGGCACGAACAACCTGTCCCGGGCAACTTCGGGCCTGCTCAGGCCACATGAGAGAGGGTCTGGCGACAGGAGCTCAGACAGAGGTGGCCAGTCCCAGGGTGGACTCGGCTCCATGTCTTCCCATGAGGACACGAGTCAATTCCTTTAACTCTGCAGGAAGCACAGCCAGGACTAACCTCATTAACCACCTTCTCTGTGTCCGGCACATTAGGCAGAAACCCCGTGGTGACCCTGTAGCCCTCCAAGAAGGCCGAGGGAGCCCACCTTACCCAAAGGGGTGGGGGCTTCTCAAACCCAAATTCCCAGACCACACTCCTTGAATGATCACTGACACACACCCCTGCGGACGGGGTCTGAGCCATCAATGCGGGGGTGGAGGGTGCACTGTACAAGAAGTTGACAAATCCCCAGACACCCAGTTTTGTGAAAGGCCCATTAAGTTTTCATGGGACTTAGGCCCGGCAGAGTGGCCCTCGCGCTCCAACCCAGCCGGTGGCAGGGTCTTCTCCAGGCTGCCCGACCACAGCCCACTCGGATGCTGTCCTCCATGGACAGAAGCACCAAGTGTCCAGCCAACATGTCTGAGGAGGCTGCTCTGAGAAACCCAGAGCTGGGGGACAGGCCTGGCCTCTAGCTCTGCAGTGCCCCTCGGCCCAGAGTACTGTGCCCAGCTTCAGAAGTGACCAAGAGATGATAATGATGAGAAAAGCACCATTTCCAGAGCAGGCCCAGGCTCTGGCCAAGGCCACGCAGGTTTAATGACCTCAACACTCAAGTTACCTCTTCCTAGGCTTGCTGCATCCCCACATGCCCATGAGGCAGGTTCAGTTCCCACCTTCCTTGGACAGACATGGAAGTAGAAACAGAGAAGACAATACGGTCACCAAAAGACACACAGCATACATTCAACTACCTTATGTTCCTGGGCTGAAGTCCTATTCCCCGGTGTGCAAGGGTTTTCTAGCAACCCAGTAAGAACGGAGAAATTCACGCTGCCCGGTAAAAACAGCTACAAGAACAAAGGTGACATCAAGTTCAGTCTCCGAGTTGAGTCTGGTAAGGAGAAAACGACCGAAGTCCAAATTCTCCTGGACACTGAGAGGTAGGAGATGATCATTCCCACTCTGGGAAAACAGCAGTCAACAGCGAAGGCCAGGAATGACAGGTCAGTCCAGTGACCTCCAACAGAGGGTGGGGATCGTGGGGGCCCTAAGAGGGTGGGGAATGGCTGCACCTGGGGCCTTGAATGCAGAGACCAGGAGCAGGTGACCCCCGAGGGGGCCACCTGCATTTGGAGAAACATGAGCCAAAGAGTCACATGTGACTCCAAACACATGCGCAGGGGTCAGCCTGAAGGACGGATCAAGTGCTTGCCAATTTTATGGGCACGGAACACGTTTTAGGTGTTTTACTTGCTTGGGAAGCCTGAGCCATCAGCAGCTCTGACGTGCACAGGTGCTCCCCGAGCTTTATGTAAGGGAGGTGGACCGTAGAGAAGAGGGTCCTGGCCAGAGAGAAGTCTTGGCTGAGTGGCCTCAGACAAGTCCCCTTCCTGCCCATGGGGCTGGAATTTCTTGGCCATGGAGGTATAAAACAATCTGCAAGAAAAAAAGAAAAAAAAAAAAAAAAAAAAGCCGGGAGATGCCCCAGGGAGTCACAAAGCAGCACTGCCTTGCAGGCCATGACTCGTGCGCACCCGTCTTAGCTCCCTCGTGCCACCTGGGGCCGCGTCCTCGCCCTTGGCCTGCTCACAGGCCAGTCTGTGAGTCTGTCCGCAGTCTGGTAGCTGCTCCGGAGTCTGTGCTCGGCTCTCAGCCCTTCCCTCCAGTGTACACCATGTCCTTAGACAGCCATTCCCAGCTGTCCCAGGCTCCCCGAAGGCCCCCATGTGTGTCCCGTTTCACAGGGCAGCACCCCCCACCCCAATACCCCAGGCCGCGGTCTTACACACTTGTGGGCCATCGAAGGTCTGACCCGGGGCCCGGCACACAGCTGAGGAATCACGGAGCCAGAGCCAAGCTCCCAGGCGGCCTCACCCGGTTTGTGCTCCGTGTTCAGGGGTGTTAAGGGTTGCCCTACTTGCTCTCCACCTCTCTTCAGTCAAAGGGCAAGATTTTGCCAAAGTAAGGCTCTGCAGCAGAAGGGCTGATACCATCACCCTGATTCCCCGCAGGGCCAGCTCAGGGTCATGGTCCCTAGATCCCCATTCCACCCCTCCCAGGCTGGCTCTACTCTCGGGCAGGGGATGGGTGTCATCAGCTGGCTCTGGGTGCCTTTGGGGCCTCGTGGTAGCCTCCCTCCCACCTGACGGTTTGAGTCCTCACCCTCAAGCCCCATGCATCGCCCCTCTGTCCTCCTACCAGGACCGACCCTCACGTGCAGAGGCTCCCTCCAAGAAAACCAAGGACAGGGAAAGAATCCCCAGGTGTGCATGTGCCCAATCCTCCATTCTGATTCTGAGGAGACAGGAGATCTCTCCTAACCCAGCAGGCCAGGTGCCCACACCATGTGTTGGCACCTCATCAAATGCCACCACACACGTGACCAGCCCCGATAACTGGGAGCACGGTGACAACCACCCGTCTCCCCACAGCCCCAGCGCCAATGGGCCTTGGATGTGCCCTGAAAGGTCCTTGGGCAGCGGCCCCAGCTACTAGACAGGGATCACAACACTGAACGAATCCAACTGCATCCAGAAAAATGCCTGGAAGGAAACAGACCCCCAGACAGAGCAGGCCACGCGGCATTTCTCACTTGAAACCGCGAGCGCCGGCTGTGTTCGCGGTGACCCGTGGCAGGCGCTGTGCCCTGCCGTCTTTGGGGAAGACAAAAACATGGGCTGGGTTGCAGTACTGCGGTTGACAGGATGCGCCCCGCTGCGCGGTCACAGACAGGGCTTCATGTAGTGCGGGAGAGGGGGCGGTGCCGGGTTGCAGCCACGGCTGGAAGGTTCTGCGGCCTGTGCCACAGTCAGCCAGGTCAGTGTGTAAGGGACAGCAGGCCCACCAGATGCCGACGCTCACCCAGGTCCGATGTGCAGCTAATCCCCCGTCACATGGGGGCTGGCGGGCTGCACAGGGGGCCCTCTTCATCTGGCCGTCCCCAACTGCCTGGTCCATGGGCTAGCAAACAGCCTATTATTTCCACCCACAAAGCCAACCAAGGTGAAGCAGGCAGTTCATGGACTGAGAAAAGCAAGTAGGTGTTAAAACACCCAAAGCACGTTAAAGTAAAACCAGGCGCTTTTAAAACCAAACACACAACCCACCGGAAACCTACAGATTGCCTCTCCCAAGGGAGAGAAGAGTCGCATTCTCGAGCATTCCCTGCCCCTCCAGATCAGAGGGAAACCTTTCTGAGTTAGGTGAAGACCAAAATGAACATTAGCTCATGCTGGCTGTGCCGTCAATGACCGTGATGGCCAAGCTGGATTTGAGGACGGCCATCCCCCAGCACAGGCTAGCTGGGGCTGCCCCACGGGAGCTCCGGGTTCCCAGACTTTAGGGCCAGGGTGCTTCCCTTCAGCGTAAATGCTACCCTCCTGGGGGCAAAGTGACCACCCAGCGCTTGGTGATAGGAGCCAACACATCCAAATCTGGCTGTGGAAGCTACCCCCCAACATGCCAGTTCTACAGGCTGAAAGCTCTGGGAGAAGAAGCCAAGTTCCTACCCCCGGGGTCCCCGACACCACTTCAGGGGGAGGGTCGGAATGACACACTGAGTGCAGCAGAAGGATCGAGGAGAATGACCGCTACGGGACAGATCGCCGGACAGAGAAATTTATTTGCTGGCAGACTTCCGACTGCAGGCTTCCTTGGCACTGGCTGGCTGCCACGCAAATGAAACAAAAATCAATATCCTTTGGTCTGCAAAACAGTGTGTTAACAATCATACTCCAAACAACTTAAATAATACCCCTCAACCCCATACCCAAATAACGGGGAATGTTTCTGTATAGAAGGCAGTGCAAGATAAAGAGAAGAAAGAAGAAAATAAGGAAATTTTATAGGTCCTCCTTCAGCAAAACCTTTCCAGGACTTCAATGAGGAGATAATCTTTCTGTGATTATGACCAAACCCTCCCGTTGCTTAGCAACACATAATTAAGGAATATGTTTTCAGATCCGCTTTGCAAGCCCGGCCATTATCAGATGAAATTACTGGAGCAACAAATGTCATTGCCATGCAAATTAGTTGGTTGCAAAGAAGGAATGTTTGCGAGGGAGAAGGTGCATACGCTCTCTGCGTGCCCATCTGAATTTCTCCTGCTGCACGTTGATGTTGATTAGAGAAAGTCGGTGGGGCAAAAAAAAAAAAAAAAAAGTCAAATACATTGTATGATCAAACTTAAAAAAAAGCCACACTAGCCATTTCAGCCGCCTGGTAGCCACGAGGTCAGCAGCCCCACAAATGTGATAGAAGAGCCAGTTACAGCCCTCCAGGGTTTCAGGATCAGGCCCCCACAGCTGGCGAGGGGGTATTTTCAAAAAGGTACATCTTATTTTTCACACCAGTCCCTCCACCCGAGAGTTCTAGTTATTCAGAAAAAAAAAAAAATGCATTTGAAAGGGATTCAGTTTTCTAAATTGGGGTGGCAAGAAGAATGAAAAGAAAAAAAAAAACTGTCGTCAGTAAAGATTTGTCAGTAAGTTGTCAGTAAGGATTCTACAGTGAAAACACAAAGTAAGTGTTGTTCAGAGAACGTCCACCTGGAATTTTACCCACAATACCCAAGGAAACACATGTAATAAATTAAACTTGTCTTCTGTTGTGAAGAAAACCACCCAGGACGGTTCTTTCTTTCTTCAACTTGGAAATCTATCGTTACCTACAAGTAAACAGAATTCCCAACTGTATTTCCCAAAATGAGACTACGTCTGTCTTTGAAACAGGGAGTTCTAAGGAATTTCGTCATCTTGCTTTGTTTAACACACAAGCCTGGAAGCACACCCGATTTTAGTCTACGGTGGTTCCAACCTCGGATACTGTGCGCAGACCCTTCAGAGGTGTGTCTCCACGCTACAACGCACTTCTCGTGGGAAGTGAGTGATGCACAATTTGTGGGAGGCCCTGGATAAATACCCCCGCCTTCTCCAGAGTCACAGAAGGTGAACTGGAGAATACGCCACCCCCCGTGAGCCGATGGTTTCATTCTGTTCTGAACGATTTCTGGGTTTCTCCCAGAAATACAGTTGTGTTGCATCACCACAAAGGGAGAGTCACTAATCAACTGGGACCGAACCAGAGAAAGGGAAGGCCATGCAGCTATCCCAGTGGGTCAGCCTGAACGGCAATTCTGTCTCGCCCAAAAGAACCTGTATTGGATTGGCTAGCTGGCTCCGTGGGAGCGTGTGTGTGCATCAGGCTGTAGGGTCTGGTCTCTCCAGGCATGACGAGAGAACAGCAAAAATGTGAGGACCCGCTGTCCTGTGCTCAAACCTCTGCCTGCACTGTCCCCTCAACGTCCCAAGCGAGTAAGGGCAGGGAGGGTTCATTACTTGGTTCCGGAGCAAGCATGGTGGACACGATGATGGGGGCCCCCGTCCGCCGGGCCACCTTCTGGTAGGGCGGTTGAGGCGTGCGGAGGCTCTGGCTGGCTGGCGGCAGCGTGGCCGGCTCCACGGGGACACTGGGCTTCCGCAAGAGCTGGGGGCTGCCATGGGGGCTGGACAGAGGAGACGCGGCCACGCCGCGATCCCGCTTCAGCAGCTCCATGGGCACCGTGTATGCTGTGGAGTAGGCGGTTCTGGGGCCCGGGTGAAGGGGGGGGATGGGGCCTGGGTGAATTAAGGCCACTCCGGCCTGTGGGGGGTATGTGGGGCCCAGCTGTGCCGTCAGGGCGCAGGGGGTAGGAGAGCTGTACCCAGAGTTGGAGGGGAAGTGGGGGGCTTGGGCGCCCACCCCCGGGGCAGAGTAGGTGGCCGCCGTCTCTAGGAGGTGCTGGGATGGTGCGCTGGAGGGGCGGCGAGCCAGGTCTCTCGCACGGGGGGATGGCGCCTGCAGGGGCCCCATGGGCTGGGGCTGCAAGGCCGAGGCGCCCAGCGAAGACAAGTCACCATGGAGCTCGCCGCGATGGCTGAAGCTGCTGGAGCGCATCCGGGGCGAGGGGCCCCCCCGGCCCTGCCTGCGCAGCTGCATCTCGGTCCTGCAGGTGCCGGCCAGGCGGCTCAGCACGCGGGCTTGGCCCAGGTTGGGCGCAACGCACTTGATGTCTGCGTCTTCCATGGTGGCCAGGACGGCTGGGGAGTCGAAGCCCTGCTGTAGCAGGGCCACCAGCGTGGCCTCCGCCACCCCCTCAGCCCGCAGGAGGGCCAGGAACTCGGGCAGCGTGCTCCTCCTGCCCCCGAGTCCCTGGAAGGAGGACAGGTTCGCCTCGTAATTCTCATCAGCCGCCCTAGAGGAGGCACTGCCCCGGGCAGGCCCGTAGCTGCGGTTCAGGGTTCCTGGGGCCACCCCTGGGCTGCTGTCCGAGGCACTGGCTGCGGCGGGGTCCACGACCAGGCAGGTGGGGGCTGCCTGCCTGGCAAGAGCAGAATCCATGGGCCTCTCGCCGACGTCGTTGTAGAGCTGGCTGGCCGGGTAGGCGGGGGCCTCAGTGGCGTACCTGCCGACGGCCAGCTCCCCTGCACACCGAGTGGGCGACGGGGCCCGGCTCTGCGTCTGCGGCCCCTGAGCCATCCCTCTACCCGCCGGATCCCGGTACAGGTGCCCGGCCTCCTGCAGAGCAGGGACGCGGCCTTGCACCTGATCCCACGACATCCTGCTGCCCGTCACTCCATAACCAGGCAGCGACCGGCCAAGTCCCGGGTCGCGGGGGTGGCGAGCCTCCTTGGGCGCCCGAGTGGCTCCGGCCGCGTCACCGTAGTAATCCCGGGGCAGCAGACCACCTCGGCCAGACATCACCGCCTGTCTGCTGTCGTAAAAGGCGAAGTTGGCGACCGGGCTCTTCCTTCCAGCGACAGAGTTGAAGAAGGCCTCCCGGTAGAGGTAGGGCTCGGCGGCGCCCTGCGGCTCGTACCAGGGTCCTGCGGTGCCGCCGTCCGCCAGGGAGCTGCTCCTCGCCGGAGCCTCGGCCACCTCCCAGGGGCCCTCGCACCACCCTGCTGCATCCCAGCTCTGGGACCGGCCAATATGGACCTGGCGGCTGGGGACCGGCATCGGGAAGGAGGGACGGCGGCTGAGGCAGGGGAGGATGCTGGTCTCTATAAATCTTCAGTTACACACATCACAACAGACCCGCTGCCTTCTAGCCCTTCCCAGACGGCAGGAAAGACCAACTGGGGGTTTTCTATTTCAAAGTACGGCCTGAATTATTAATCCCCTGAAACATTAGTAGACAAAACACAACTCACGGTAACTTCGCCTCACTCCCCAATGGCAGCACCAGTCCCAGAAAGGAGGCTGCGCCAGGCTTGCCGGGCCCCCTCCCTCACGGGGGGTGAGCTCACATGGACCTCGGCTCTCTCAGCGTGGGGATTAGGAGCTAAATAAAACCCGTAAAGCTTTTGTTCCATGTGACATCTCGTTAGATGGAAGAACACGGCTGAGGGCTCCAGCCAGGCCTCCGGACCCGCAACTGGCAATTACTTTCACACTGAAGCTCTGGCTTATCTCCGTGGTCCTCACCAGGATACTTTTGGGATGAGCACTGCCTCCCCCCACCCCTGCCCGAGATGGCCTAAAAGTGACAGAAGGAAAATAGGAAAAGACCGCTTTAATGTCAATTCAATCTTAATCCACCCTGATGAAATGTTAATCCATTGCACACGGCTAAGAACAAATTAAATGTGAATAGGCAGGCAGGATAAAATGGGGGTGGAGGGAAATCTCATGCACAATTCTAGAACACGAGGTGCCCTGAGAAATGGGCCAGGTCTGCAGCCAGATGCTCCGAGGACTCTGGTTACCAATCAAATGAGTTACATCGCTCAAGTCCAAATGGATTCTTTATTATCGTAAAACACAGATTCCCTTCATGCTGCCAGGGATAAACAAACAAAAAAACACCTCTGTGTGTAATCTAGAATTTACCATTTTAAGACCGCCACAGAGGTCAATGACTAAACCCCGACATTATGAAGCAAAACCGGGAAGCGGCTGCAACTGAGGTGTGCCTCCTTTTAAATCTGTTCACAGGGAAAGCGTCATTCCAGCAGGCTCAGGCCGGCTTAGATTTTGCAGACGATTTTCCAATATTCCTATGGATTAAGAGTTTTACCTCCCTCACTAGGGGCTTCGGGTGCAGTCACGCAAACAACAGCAGTTATTTAATCTAGATAAAGGAACGCCCCAATCAGGAGCAACAGAACATTTCCTAATAATAAATATCGAAGGGTCTGAGAGAAGCAACACTGTAGACGAAGCCACAGGCTCTGCTCCTCCGACCGTGGGAGCCCCGAGGCACAGAACTCACAACAGAACAAAAGCTCGTGATCGCGGCGTCCAGTGCGAACGTTTAGAACTGAGATCATGTGCCTATCTGCAGCCGTGAAACCCAAGAGTGGGGTCTTCACCCACATCTCTCTCAGTGTCAGATTCAATCAGAATCTTTCACTTAAAAATCCCAGTTGCTAAAAAACTTTTGTTTGAACTGAGTACTGAAAATTTACTGTGGGAGAGGAGAGTAGGTACAAATCCATTTCCAGGAACTGAAGGAACATGGTAATACAAGACAGGTTCAGGGGGGCCAGTGCTCCACCCCATCTCCCTGTGTCCTGATGAACACACATACTCAACTTGGGACAAGCTCTGTTTATAAATCAGCACTACTCCCCCAAAGCTGGAGCTCTGTGGCCTCCCACTGACGGTTGAGGAACCGGCGGGGATGCAGCCCAGGACCCCAGGCTGTTACCTGAACACCACCGCCCCCATTTCTGACTCTAAAATACCAACAAAACCTCGAGTTATCTGGAAAAATTCCCTGGCAGGCGGAGAGGAGACCCAAATCCTCCTCCACCTCCTGGGATGCATGGGAAGGAAGAAAAAAAAACAAAAAACTAACAAGCCACACTGCCAAACGCTGGGTTTCCACGTACAAAGGATGGCTGCTGGCGCCGATTTCTGTATTTCCTCTGCTGGTACAAGCACTACCACGGGCTGAAAGGCCTGGCTGGGCAGGGGCCCGAGGGAATGGGCCTGGCCACACCAAGACAGCAGTTCCGCGTCTCACCAGCAGCTGGAGGATGTGCTCACTTAGAAGATACAGACAGGAGGATGTTACAGAGCCCCAAACCAAATGGAAACAAGGCTATCTGGTTACAGCTGATCCGTCCCCGGAGCGGCTGGCCCGGCCCATCTCGTGCATGTTGTCCCCTCCTCTGGGCGCCGCTCAGAGCTTCCCCCCCTCTGGAAAGGAGCGGGCCGGGGAGGATGCGGCGTCTCACTGGGGCCCCTTCTCAGAAGGAGCCCAGAACACAAACTTGTGGGTCAGGCGAGACAAAGTCAGCCGTCAGCAGACACTCTTGAGCAGCTTCTGCCCACATCTACCTCGTCACCTCTTCCCCTTCAGTCTTGGGTTTTGGGGCCAAAAGGGCCTGTTAGGCCTCTCAGTAGGGAATGCACCCCATTGTCACCTCTTCCTCCACCACTTGCCAGAGAACGTGTCTGGCTGGGCAGGATGGACAACCGCAGTCCTTACCCTTCAGAGGTGACCAGAAACCAGGCATCTTTGGTATCGCGTCTTTCTTACAGTTTCCTTATTAGAGGATGTCCACCACTGTGAATGTCTGTACCAGGAGGGCCCCGTTCTAGGTGCTCCGCCCATAAACAACTCTATAAGCAGGTATGACTATGTCCCACCCAGATGCTGGAGATGGAGCTTGGGTGCCCTGCCCACGGCAACAGGGTGTGGGACGCAGGTCAAACCCCAAAGCTAATGCTCCACTTTCCAGAATCCCCTGCACTGACCCTGGGTAGCTCTGCCCTGGCGCTGGAAAAGGAAACCTGTTTAACACAGTAATCCTATTATTTGCTTAAGATTTTCCCAAACTCCCAAGTATTGACGAGGTCACCTACAAAATTAACTACTTGAGTATTGGAAAGTCACTCCTGAACTTGGACTGTGCCAGCCAGCCTTCCGAGTGGGGCGCCCTGCGCTGCTGCTGGAGCCGGGGACCCCCTGCCAAAAGCTGATGATGGAAACTGCCCGAGGCCTCGGGTCAGCCCATCTGGCCATTTCCTTTTCTTCCCATCTTGTAATAAAGGAAACATAACATTCAGTGGCTCTAGGGCTCAGGGGCCCCGCTCATGTTGCACACACATCCCTTCCTGGGTGCATGGACCCCGAGAGCTGTGTGCACAGGATCTCTTTGCAGTGGGGGTAGCTCAAGGGGCTCATCTGGCTTAAGCACATCACGTTCACAGTTCAAGTTCTCCAATGGAAGCAGGACTGTCTGGAAGAATGTGTACCCAATAGCTCCTAAGAAACCACGAACGGGTTTTTGAGAAGGAGCGGAAGGTGTAATGCTAGAGGCAGGGCAGTAGTGGGGGGAGAAGCTGCAGGGTGGGCGCCACCCTCTGCACCAGAATGAGGAGGCCCGGGTCTCCCCTGCCATCACCCAGCCCATTCTGCTTGGAAGCCACCCAAACTCACACAGCCCCGGCTCCACAAGGCACCAAATATTATGACAGATGTTTTCCTGTGTTAGGTAAAAACACCTGTAACTGGACTCACACTTTCCTAAACACTCTGGCAGATTTTTTTTTTTTTAAAGCACATTGCAGTCTTTTAGAAAGAGCCACTTTTCTGAAAATCTCATGTTGACTAAATAAAGCAAGATGGGACCAATTTCTGAAAGAGCAATGAGTCTCACAGACTTAACTCTTTAATCCTGGAAAGAGTTTCACTACAGAAAATTTCATCGAGTAAAAAAAAGCCATCTTCTGAAAACAGAGAGACACAAGCCAAATTCTCTTGCAGATGAAATGAACCCAAGCGAAAGCTGACCATACAGAATAACCCCCGGGGCTATAAGCAGCACCCTCCCCGAGCCAATTCTTCACTTCCCTGTGCAGTGCTGAGAGAGGATCTAGAAGGTTCCAGAAGAACAGGGAAGAAAATCAAGGAGGGGCCGGCCGGCCGGCCGGCCGGCCGGCCAGCCAGCCAGCCAGCCAGCCAGCCCTTCCACGGAGCAGTCCTTGGGCGAACCACCAATAAGCATTTCATGTTCCAACCACTACGGTGACCCAGGAAACTGCCTGAAGAAAATGGGAAATGGAAGGCTAGCCTCACATTTGTTCATAAATGAATTCCGTATATATCAGGTAGGAGGTGGAGTCGGCCAATCTAAAGTCTGGACTCACCTGAAGGGCCCCGGTCTGCCTGCCCATCCCTCAACAGCTGTGCTGTTTCCGGCCCGCCTGGTGGCCATTGACGCTCGCCCCTCCTCAGGAGGCAGCCAGGCCCGGCTTTGGAGCATTGCTGGCTGGCCTTCCATTTCTTGGTCCTCCTCTAGCCCTTGAGGCCACGAGACCATGGCAGCTCCGAAAGCGAAGGCAGGAATGAGAACCCCCTAGAAGCTTCCCTGTGCCTGCGGGATCCCAGGACGGAGCCCCAGCAGTGCCCGCACCTCTGCCGTCCACGGGCGGCATCTCCTGGGGGACACTGCGGAAGTCAGCGGGCTACGCGCCGTTTTCCCGCAGAAACAGTGCCAAAAACAGTCCTAGGACATCCTGCTTCCTACTTTTCAGTGTGTACAGCCTGTGTTGGTTGTTTTGTTTCTGTCAAGTGTTTTCGAGTTTATGTTTAAAAACAGCTTCCTGCCTGAAAAGTTTTCTGTCTTGTTCCCCCAGCACCCTGATCGAAATAACTTACTTGGCTCATCTCAGGCAGAGGGGCTGGGTGACCCAAGTGCGCTGGTAAAATAGCAGACAGGACACTGTAGTGGGGTTTTAAGGCAGCCTGCATCCACATTTTCACGAATGCAAAGAGAAAATCAGAATGTCTGGACGTCATTTCAGTCCTCAAAGGAATGACAGCACCGACTATCCTGGGATACGTGATGCATGTTCCCCATTTCTTAGTAGAAAGACGGAGGCTTCAGATCATCAGTGCACCCCAGACCCGAAACGGCGCCTTGTAACCAAACCAACCTTTCCAAGATCAGCACCCTCAAAACAGTCCCAGCCAGCATGTACCTCAAGATCTAGCCATTTTAAAAAAGGGAAAACAAAGGCTCGCACGTTGCTCCTATCTTGACTTCTTAACTAGATTATAAATAAGATGACAGCTGTGTTATGAAAATTAGCTTTGATTCCCACTCATGATGGGGTAAAAAGTCCTCTCCTCTTTCAGGGCGTGGTTGGGGGGTGGGGGGAGAAGAAAGTGTGTGCTGGGACACTAAGCTGGGACACAGGCCTGGGCAAAAAGCCACAGGACAAAAATCTACCAGGAAAAGCTGACAACTCCCCACACAAGGTCTGCTCAGGCAGGTGCTAGATGAAAACCACCACTTCCTTCCTTCCTCTCTGTAAAAAACCTCCAATAACAGCAAAAATCCTGCAAAATCTCAGCATCTCGGGTAATCCTCAACCCACCCTGACGCTGCCACCCCTCACTCCATCACAATCTGTGTTTTATGTCCCTTCCCCTGTATGGGGTTCAGAATATTCCCGAATTCCTTCCTCTCACCTTTGAGAATGCCCTAATCATTTCCATTCACCAGGGCCCCGCTCAAATAACCTACCTCCAGGAAGCTTCTTTCATTCACTCTTTGTCCCTCTGTCCATAAGTACAAAGAAATCGACCCCTATTAAGGGGAGACCACCGAAATAATCCAGGGAATACATCAACTGGCAAAGACAGCCCATGGTTTTCTCAAGTTGACAGAACCCTGTCCCTCCTGACATGTCCTTTTCTCCATCACATGCTTGTTCCTTCAACACAGTGACCAGACGGGTGTGACCGTACAGGGCACAGGACTCGATGGGGACAGCCATTCCTTGCCCTCAAGGCACGTACTGTGTGATGGGGAAAAATGACAGGTGTACGCAGTCACCAGGACGCGGTACCCACACCCACGCTGAGGCATAGGTAATGAGCCCAGTCCCTCCAATGAGTAACATGGCAAGAGGGACAGGGAGGAGTGGAGATCACTCGGAGCAGGTGCACATGGATATGCAGAACACGCCCCCCTCCTCCCGCGACCTCATAGCCCCGCTGGTGGTGCCGAGCCGAATTCTTGCCTGGACCCGGCTGCGCACCTGAAGCCTCCCTGGAGACAGAAAGCATGCCAAAGACCCTGAGCTTTGTTATAGAGCAAGAGCCCCATTAACGTCAGGATGTTCATAAAATCATGGTTTGGTGGCCTGAGTGTAAATCAATCAGAAACAGGAGCCTCATTTCAGTGTATCCCTCGTAGGTTCTGAAAAAGGAGTCACGGTACAAAGAGCTGGCAGCCAAGCATATCCTGGGGTTCTGGTTTCGTAGTCCCCTCAAATCCCTGTAATTGGGACCTACCCAAGCCCAAGGACAGCCTCCACATTTGCGTGCGGGCACTGTGTGCAGGTCTCTGGCTCTGCAAAAGCCAGGACTGCTCTGCTTGCCCTTGGACCTATTCCAAGGAGACTAGGCCTGGGTCCGTTGGAACCCTGGTTCCTGTGAGGTGTTGACTGAGCCCAAAAGCAGATAGCCTTTCCTCAAAGGTGCTGTGACCAAATGAAATGCACCCAGAGCAAAGCAGGCTGGGGACTCCGGGGCACCCAGGAGGTTTGATCCCAAACCCGGACAGAGACAGGGTGCTGCCAACCTGAGGGAGGGCAAGACCCACTGTGCTGGGGGAGAGGGCAGAAGCACCAGCCACTAGCTAAACACCACATCCCCACACCCCAGGTGGAAGCAGGCGGCCCTGACACGCTGCTCGTGGAAACATAGGGAGTTAAAAAGAAATCCGGCAGCTGCAGCGAGAGAGCCCGCTTGGTGAATCAAGTGCAAAGAAACGCTGAAGTCTGCATTTTACAGGTGAGTAGCAACAGAGAAGAAAACACTTAACCTGATTTTCATCTGCAGAAAGTGAGGGCCTGACTGAATGTGCGCAATTCTAGGAACCCAATCCCTAGCTGACAGACAGCGGACACCCCAGGGGAGGAGCCATGACCAGATAAGGGAAAATGTGGATTTTTATCCCTTGCAAATAACTTCCATTAAGCTTCAACTTGACCACACTCCCTTCCTTTACTGATCCCTTACATGGAGCGCATGGTTGCGGTCTATTTGTCTATGCTTGGAGTTTAAAGTCATGTCTAGTTGACTATTGTATATTTACATAGCTAATGTAATTATCGCTAATCACATAATTACTAGAAATGTGCATAATTGCCTGAGCCAAACATATAATTATAACGTATAGCAACATTATGAATCCCCCTTTTAAAATCCACATTTTGGGGCTATTTAAGGGTATTTATTAGAAACGATTGTGGACTACCTAGAGATGGCCTGCTTCAACACAGTTTCTGTATATAGTGCTGGTAAGTGCTTTCAAGACCAAAACACGTACAACAAAATAGCCTACAAACAGAAGACAAAGTGATTCTGGTCTGAGTCTGTTGACTCCTGTCTTGTCTGTAGGGAAATACCAGCCAGTCCCGCTCCATGGGCTCCCGTGGGCGTGAGCAGTGGGATGAAAGCGGCTATGAGGGAAGATCCCCCAGGCGCCCCATGCCTCTACCACCGCAGTCATCTGGAAAACCTGGAGGCTCGGAGACATCTTTGCTTCCAGAACATTCTGGGACCATGAATAAACGTTCTTAGGGCCACACTGCATCGAGATGTACTACTCTCTCACGGTGACATGCTCAACCTGCTGAGAAGAGGAGAATGCCACTGAAGGACGGTCTTCCTTTACCTCATCCCTGCAACATTTTCTGACTCCTCCTGTCCTCCTCGGTGACAAAACTGACATAGAAAGACTCCCAGAATGTTAGAACTACTCATGTGTTCAACGGATAGCAGTTAGTCTCTATTTTTCCCATGTCCATGCAACCAGCCCACCTTCTCACCTCCTACCTCCATGCTCATGAAAACATCCTAGAGACAAGACATACCACATAGGATGGTTTATTTAAAAGAAGGTTTCCATCATTCATTTTTCTCCTGTCGAGGAAGGGGAGAGTCCTGTCCTGAGTTATGTTACAAAGGGGGTGCTAATCACAGCTCAACTGATGCAATCACCAAGACCATTTTTCCACGTGTGTAAGACGTTCCAACAAAATAAAATGAAATATCTACATTTTCCAAATTGCATTCTCCATAGCCACAGGAAAGGATGGTGTTTAGTGATTTATTCTACCATAACCCATAATAAGATGTTCTAACAAAAAGTCATCAGCAAAGCCATTCTGGTATATTACCCTTCCACAAACCCAGAAAATGCTTTCCAGAAAATGCTTTTCTGGGCTACTTTTGCAATACTGAATGATAGTAAGCCCTCTTCTCTGACCAACAGATATTTGGGGCAAAATTACACCAGCTCTGCCATGATGTAGTAACACAGTAAAACTCTGATGGTGCAATTCGCAAATGCAATATATCAATTATGCCAGCAAACTTAAAAGAGTGGGAAACCAAGACCTAAATTATACACCAAAAAGGGGAGATGGCAGCCTGGCCCTGACCAGTGACTGTTATCACACCCTGCTCCGTAAGAATTCTTACACAACAGCACTCTAGGACTGTTTGATACCAGGCATTAGAAAGAGCAGAGAACTATAAATATCAAAATAGAGCGGTCGCTTTAAAAAGAAAGATTAAAATCTGGCTTTTAAGTCAGCTTGAAAGACCATTATTCCAACTGATTTGGATGGAGTCCCAAAGACTGGCTGGTGAGAAGCAAAGGTATACTCTGCACTGTGCTGAAAGCACGATAGGAACATCCCGTGGTGGGGGGAGGGGGAGGGGAATGAGAAGGTGCAGCCGGAGTCAGATTCCCCCCTCTACCCCGTTTTCCCTTGGCGTCAACTCAGAGCCACAAAAGGCAGAGTGGCTAGGAGTGGCCACAGGGAGACCTTGAGGTTTCCAGGAGGAAGAGGCTGGGCCTTGGAAGGCAGGCAGGAATTCTGGAGGCAGCATCTGTGCAGGGATAAGGCTCAGATTCCACCAGACTGGCTAGGCTGGAGCAAAAGTGTTCATTAAAGTGAGGGAGGGGGAAGGAGTGGGACCCAGGAGGGCCTGTCTGGCATGGGGTCCCACAGTCAGGGTTTGCGCTGGGGTCTTGAGGTAGGCAGGAGGACAGAATTCTGGAGATTTGTTCCCAGAAACCAAGAGCCGAGATGACAAAGTTCCTATGAGCCCAGAGCGGCTACAACTGAGCAAGGCAGCTTTCATGCTTTTAATCATAAAAATCAAAAACAATGAGCTGCAGGAAATCCCGGGGGATGGGGCGGACATTAGCAGAGGGAAGGAGACTATAGTTTGCAGGGCGCGATGGACTTTCTAGAAGAATATTAAAGAGCGGTTAGCTCGGGTTTACAGAACAGATACTGGTAACAGTCAGAAGCCAGGGATGCAGACGCATGAGGCCTTCAGGAGGAAGAACTGAATCCACGGAACTGATCTGCGAGAAAGGCCAGATAAACAACAGCAGACTGCCCGGGTTCGGGGGCACACAGACCGACTGCTCTGTGCCTCACTGGTCGCAGCTGGGAAATGAGCACCACCTGTCCCGGCCTGAAAAACCTGCTAAGTCGGTGCCTCAGCACAAGGGTCAGAAATGAAGCACCTTACAACAGCTGTTATCCGGAACGGGACAGCAAACCAGTGTCTGGGGTCGTGGATTACAAGTAACACCCGAGTAAGTGAATTTTGCATGTCTGTTTTGATGGCACCTATTGAGAAATTTTAAAAATTGTAGCTGCAACCAGCTCAGGAATGTCGTTCACGGATGAAGTGGATACTGAAATTTCAGTTACAAAAAGCGGGTGGGAGGTTGATGGACCATGCTCGGGAGGGGGGGGGGGTCTAGCCCTAACAATATAGAGGGGAAAGGCCACAGGCTCTCCAATCCCATTCTCGTCCCTGATGGGGTACATCTAAATAAATCCTGGGATCCTGGGGTGGGGTGGGGGTGAAATCAGCAAAGGCATTCTGCCCACAAGCCTTGCAGAGTTGATTCACTACGTTTTCTGAACAGTAACCTAAAACGAAGCACCTTTCCACTGGAGGTCAAAAGTAAATTTAATAAATCCCCACATGATCGGGTGAACCCAGATGGTGGGACACGACCAGCCAAACAGTTGGCCTGGGCTCTTCAAGGAGTATCAGTGTTTCTGCAAGTCAAAAAGGCCAAGAAAAAATGTTTAGACGAAGGTCACCAAGAAGACATGACAACTAAATGGGTCCCTTGATAAGTTTCTGCACAAACCAAGCAGCTGGAAACAGATGCGCGGGGAAAATGAAAACAGGCGGTCTGTATTAGGGAATGCTGCAGTGAGGTTCAGTCCCCTGGGCGGGGGGTGGATTATGGCACTGTGTTTACATCAGGAGAGGTCCTAAAAGGGGACACATGCCACAGGTCCTTAGGAGTGAACTGCCGCATCTTCAACTTTCGTTTCGATGGTTCTGGAAAGTCCACCCATCCATTCGTACACACACACACGTATCACTCTCTGTACATCCATAGAAAGCGAGTGACAGCAAATGTTCTCAACTGGTACATGCAGTTGAAGGGAGTCTCAGTGTCCATTCTAGTCCATCGATCCTTCTGTAGGTTTCAAACTTCTCTCATGTTTAGCAAAATCTTTAAATCCCAAACCCCCGACACGGCAGCAGAACCCAGGGCTGTGGGAGGGCCAGTGAAGAGTGCTATGCTCTGGTGTCACAGAGCTCTTGCCGGGCACACAGTCACCCGGTACAACACGTCCTTGATGCCTCCACCCTGTGCGGCTGGACCAACTGTTCCATGTGCGCAGCTGGTGGGCGAAGCAGAGTGCGAGCGCATGCAGGGTGGGGGAGCTGCGGAGCCCACCCTGCCGGGGGGGGGCGGTTAGCAGGGGGCTCCCCTCTGCCGCCCCCATCAAAGACCCTGCAGCCAAGTCACCGGTCACAAGGCTGGGCCAACCCAGTGGGCAGTGTGGCCGTGGCTGCCAGGAGCGCTCAACCCCACGCCCGAGGCCGTGCGCTCTGGATTTCTTCCCACTCCATAATTAGGAGGGGATGGTGTTTAATCAACATCTCAGAGGTTCGTCCCCAGGTTTCCATTAGATTTTAATTATGTTTATTTTTCCTTTCATGAATAAAACACTTCCAGACATTTTCAAAGATACCAGGGATGTGAACACATAATGAGGGGCAACGCTGGGCTCTTCAGGAGTATCTTGGAATTCATCACTGTAAATATCTTAATCGGAAACAGATAAAAAGTCCGGAAACCTCAGAAAGTGAAAAAAGATGGCCCTGTTACATGGTGTCCTCCCATCTGCAGGGTGACCTTAGGGTGTGCGCAAGAAACAGACGGAGGGCCACTCCCTCCCCCGGGAGCCAGGCACCCCTGCACGCAGGTCAGGTCTGGTGACCATGAGGCCCAGGACCCGGGTGGGGGGTGCTAGGGCCGGGAGTGGTTTCTGGCTGCAGTGGGTTTCAGTCTGAACCGGGAACCAGGTGCCCACGGGTCAGCGATGAGCGGGGCGAGGGTTCCAGGGCGGGACTACGCACCTTTGGTTACAAACCGCCAATCACGCTGGCTCTTACCTTCACAAATTCTGTCCAATCGCTGTCGCTTGACTTTGTGCTTATCCACAAGGGCCATTCTTTATCGAACTTTGCAACTCTCTGATTCAAAAGGCAAAGCGGTCCTCTAAGAACTTAGGGGAACGCGCAGGAGTCTGCGGGCATTACGCCACTATGAACCCTGAAACAAGGAGAAAAGAATCCTTACTCTCTGGACAGCCTGGGGGCAAGGACAACAGGTCATTCAGGATTTTACTGCCCCTTCCTACAAGGGGACCTGCCACCAGCGCTCGCTCTCCTCCCTCCAACACAGGAGATGGAGGTTGTTCCAGTCCGCTGTCCCGGTCTCCCACCCTCCGTCTCAGACAGGAAGGGAGCAGACGCACAAGACAATTGTTACTTGCGTCTGCAAGCAGTAAATGGCAGCATCTAGAGCTCCTGCTTTTAACTTCAGGGCTGTCCACGCCAACTGCCGACAACCTGAACTGTTAATAATTCGTACTCCGACGCCAGAGACCACACTATGAGGCCAGCTGGGCCCGCCCTGTGCTGAACACAGAGGGGCGGAGCCTCAAGGGGGGGGGGGCAGAGCATCAGGGGAGCAGGTCCCAGGCCCACGGGCACTGAGATACAGACACCCAGCTGGGGCTGCAGGACAAGTTCTCTCTCCTTCCACCAGGCAGTTTACGCGACCTCCCCCCCAGAGCCGCTGCTCAGCACGACACCTGGCCCTGTCCCCACTGTAAGAGGATGGGACAGGAAGCCACACGCCACCTAGCCACTTAAGCGAAGTGTGTCAGGGCCACCTTCCTGGGCCTCCTCGGCACCTGGAGGGAGCCACAGGTGACATCGTGACGGCTGAGTCCAGGCTGCTGGCCTTTGACACAGGGCAGCGGCGACCGGGCCCATGCCCGTCCGCGGCGTTTTGGGCAGAAACGAGGCAGAGGAGGGGTGGCTCCCATCTGGGTTGAGGGCTGCGGGAGTCTCCAGAGGGAGAGCCACATGCCACCCGAGGAATGGGGAGCTGCTGCCCAGCTCGTTTGTGGAGGGAGGCTGGAGGGGGCTGTGTTCTGGAAGGCTCTGACCATCACTTCCTGCTCATCCAACGTACCAGTTGAGGCCACAAGTCACTATCTGCCCCCCACAATGTCCGAGCCTTTTTGACTCAGTGCTGTGGTCTTATTTTAACAACACGCACACGCATGGAAAAAGTTGTCCTTAGTCACCCAGCAAATGAGGGGGGTTAGAAGACAAAAGTGAGGCTCCAGGGTTAATAATGAGGATTATTATGTATGGTCATCAATTATGCAAAAACGCTGGGAGTTACTTTATCAAAGGTCAGAATACAGGTCTGACTGGGAGAAGGCAGACTTCCTGGTAGTTAATGGCTAATTTCCCAGCAATGAGGCGCACCCCAAAGATTTATGGCAATAATTACACGATTTTTTTTTTTTTAAAGAGCTAGGGGAAAAGCACAATTTCCAATCACATAAATAATGCAACATCCCAGGGATACTAAGCCCTATCCAAACCTGGGGAGTTCCCCAAACCTGCACTGGCCACACCAGACTAGGCAGGGGATGAAGGTTGTCCGAAAGCAAGTGGGTCAACCAACACTTGGGAGGTCCCCGGTGCAGACGTGATGGACACGTTATAAAAAATTCTGCTTTTGCTTTTCCTGGGCTTTAGGAAAGGCAACATCGCAAAGGAGCGAAAGGGGTTCCTAACTCAAGCAAACTGGAGACAAGAGTCCCAGACAGAGGGACAGCAAGGCCTCAACCCTGCACACGAGTGCCGGTGCTCACGAGACACCCATGGGGCGGCCCCGGGCCCCAGAGCTCGGCCTGGCAATTTCCACCTGCTTGGGTCCCGAGTTCTGCTCATCGAGCTGCAGTGTGGCCCCTCTCCTCCATGCCCGCGTGAAGTCAGAACCTCATGTTAGCCGAGGGGTGAGAGAATTAATTAGTTAATAATTGTGAAGTGCCTTAGAGATGAAAAATGACAGCATTATCATCCTAGGCAAGCCAGCTTTCACACCCTCCTCCTCCCATTCCCCAAGTGAGGCCTAATCATTCTTTTTGCTTTCCTTTGAATTTTAATTTGTATAATTAGATGGAGTCCTGAAAAATTGATAAGTAGAATCTCGATTATGCAATCAAAGGAAAGATCAGGCATCGGCTTACACAAATAGTCTGCGTCCTATTATTTAAAAAAAAAAAATGAAGAAAAAGGGCAATGGACTCCCACGTCTGGGTATTTTTGGGGCTGGGTGTGTGTGTGTGGGGGGGAGGTGGGGGGTCTCTATGCTAGCTCCTCTGCGGAGCCCCCTCCGGCTGTGGCACCCACCCAAGCTGACAGTGAATTTAGACTCACAAGGCCACCGGGCAGAGCCCGGTCAGGACCTTGTGGCAGTGACCGCTGATTCACAGAGCCCTGTTCCTTTCCCCTCAGTATCTCTTTTGAAGCAAGAATGTATGAAATGTGACATTTTCCTCCTTGGCTCTCCCGGGGAGCAAGCTATTTATGAGGACTTAATTAGCATACCCCTCTTCCTGATGACAGGGACAGGCCCTCCTCAGAGCAGAGCCGCCACGAGCTTCAGTCTCTAGCTGGTGTCCACACGGGGATGGCCAGCACACCGCACCCTCCACGCTGGCCCCGGGCTCCCCGGGCAGCGCCCGCTGCAAAAGCCACCATCCACCTTTACCTTATACCAGTCTCCACTCATAAATCAGGCCCTTTTCTGCCCCCGAATTGATCACCACTATCATCACTCAAGTCCGTGTTTAACAACAAATCGAGGTACACATAGAACAGAAAAAGGAGGGGGGATGGGTCCCACTGTCCCTCTTCGGTGCAAACCAAACAACTTCGAACCACAGTCGTGGTGTTGTCGCAGGGGGGAGAATTCTAGAACCTACTTGTGTAATGACCGAGGGGAAGCAGGCTCTGTGCATGTTAAAAAGGGATGCTTTTACGTTCCCTGCCCACGGTAGCCAGCCGTGGACACCGCTCCCTCCGGCTGAGGCTGGGGGGGTGGCCTCAGTGGAACTCAAGAAGGGTCAGAAGGCAAGTCAGGTCTTCTCACAGGCAGGATCACCAATGCCAAACCTTACAGGAAAACCACTGTCGTCTTCTCCCCCAAAAGGGAGATCCTAAAATTGCAGGGCAAACCACAGAAGGGCCTACCTGACCTTCTATTAGCTCGAGATGAGGGGTGATCCAGGGCTGAAAGGTCTGGGGTCAGGGAATCTGGCTCACTGTAGAAGGAGAAAGATGCCTGCATGAGAAAGACACTTAGATTCTGGCCTCCACCAGAAAGCAGCCGCAAGGGTGGGAGATGGTGGGAGATGTGCTCCCCGTGGTTTTCCAAGAGAAACTGGAGATTTAAAAGGGGCGGCAAACAGGAAGTGCACTTCATTTTACGACCACTTGCTTGTTTATCAAACACAAAACACCCAAAAGCGAGTACAAGAGAAATGGGTTGTTCCCCTCATCCAACGAGGTCTAAAATCTGGGTGGATTGATTTTTACTGAATAGGACCATTAACAGCCCACCTGCCTAGACCAAACTCCACAATGCGCAGAAACCCCGAGTCCTTACTCATTTACATTCGTAAAATCACAAGTTTTAAAAAATGCCCTCAGTTTCTTTACTCTAATTCCTAGTCTCCATAAATATTAGGCAGACGATAAAAAGTTACAGCCAGTAATTGATGTCTTTCCAAATGAAAATTTTTCTAAAACCATGGCGATCGCCTTCAATTCTTTTTAAGGAAATCTACTTAAACATTATGTTAATAAAGAGAGACCAAGTTGTATGATGGGTCCTCAATATATTGCACTGTTCTTGCCCGCAAGGGGACTAGAGTTTCGGTTTGAGAGGTTGAGATGATCCAATGCAAGGAGAAAAGGCCCCCACGGCCCCCCAAAAGCGTGGGTACAACGGCTCCCACCCCGAGGGGATGATGGCACCACTCCTCAGGTCTCCTTTGCCCCATCCTACAAGGCTCTAGAGATGTCCACAGGCTTGCTCACCAACCTGGGAGTGACCCAGCAGGGCAGCAGGCCAGGTACCTGCTGGCAGGCGCAAGGTCAGCATATTTAACTAGTGCCTTGACAATGCTGACCCACCGAAGCCAACTGCCCAGAACACTCTTGACTCTTCATCGAGACCCAGTGGAGTCAAGTGGTCCTCACGCTACTGCCAAAAGAACCTGTTCCAGCATTTTCAGAGGCCAAACTGGAACAACAGATTTCCCTTCTTGGGGAGACGGCTGGGTAGAATCCTCTGTACAGGGGATCTGGGTTTTGTTCGGTAAAGTCTATCTGAAGAAATATTCTATAGGGGTCAGGGATCAACGGGAAAAACATTGGCTTAGCCTTTGGGAAGTGGTTGACATAATAGCACAATGAACAACAAAATTATTAAAACTGCATTTTAGGGAAAAAAAGGAAGCTTTGGGGGGAAGATCAATCGTGGGAAATAAGCTCACTGAAGTCAATTTTGTAAATGTCTCAGACCTACTACTGATCTTGGATTATTTCCTCAGTAGCTTTGGGCATATTTAGGGTTTTTTCTTTTTCTTTTTTTTTGAAAGGGGAAACCAATGGTTCAGACATCAAGTGGCATATCATAAGGTGTAGAGGTGACTCCCAGCCCCACAGCCCCCACCCCAGGCCCAAGACAGAGGTAAGCAGCAGGACTAAAGCCTCACTCTGGTTCCTGGAGCCAGACCTGTAGACCATTTGGTAAGGCTGCTCACCTTTCCCCCAGGGAACTCCTGGCAGCCCAACCGAGGGTGACAGGGTCACACCCTGGTCACATGCCCTCCATCAATTCCATGGGCCCCACCCTCTGATCACCAGAAGTGCACAGCCAGCATCAAGTGCCATTAGCACAGGCCCACCACATTTTTCCAGCACCCAGGGGCCAGGTAAGCTTCAGGAGTCAGAAGCATTTGGATCTTTAAGAAGCAAAAGTGCTGGGCGCCTGGGTGGCTCAGATGGTTAAGTGTCTGCCTTCGGCTCAGGTCATGATCCCAGGGTCCTGGGGTCGAGTCCCACATCGGGCTCCCTGCTCCTTGGGAGCCTGCTTCTCCCTCTGCCTCGCTCTCTCTCTCTAATAAATAAAATCTTTAAAAAAAAAAAAGGCAACAGACTGCTTACACCGTATTATGGTAGACCCCCCAGATCAATCATTAAGATTTCTGCACCAGGACACAAGAATATGCTCACCCAACCGGATGAACATACAGGATAGAATTACCCTCAACAATTCAGGCCAGGTAAAAAATCTGCTGCCAAATGGGTTACCAAAGAATTAAAGGTTCCAGAACTTTCTACAGTTTGGATGTGAGGCTAAGGAATTGTGGGCCTGGAATTTTAGGCTTTCCGTCTGGCCCCCCAGCAAAATATCCTCTGGGGCTCTGAGGGAAGGAGAAAGATGAAGAGTGAAGGGCCTGTAAGGTCACCAACCCAGAAGGCAAGTCTTCTAGCACGAGGAAGCCCAGGGCCAGGGCGTGAGTCCTGTGAGGCCAGAGGCTGCCCCCAAGAAGGAGCAAACGTCAAAGCCACGCTTGCGCTGAGACCAGCTCCTCGG
Organism: Eumetopias jubatus; assembly: GCF_037043125.1. Taxonomy (NCBI): domain Eukaryota; kingdom Metazoa; phylum Chordata; class Mammalia; order Carnivora; family Otariidae; genus Eumetopias; species Eumetopias jubatus. The sequence goes on along the minus strand of NW_028274823.1, from coordinate 7,650,190 downwards.
CCAACAGTTTCGAGTGAGTCCTTCTGCTTGGTTTACGATGGTTAGCACATGAAAATACCCTTCCCGGCGTTAAACGCAAAACACAAGAATTCTCAATATTTTCACTTGCTAACAACTATCCCCAAGAACAGAGGACTGGAACAGCACCAATTCATGATTTTCCTAATTGGTTGTTTTGTGTCATAATGAAAATTAAGTGTTGGTTTTCCCACGCTGAAGGAAATGAGACTCTCCCGTGTTCAGAATTTTCACACATTTTTAAAGCACTTCACTTACAAGTATGCTGCAAACATTAATATATTCATTTTTATAATAAAATGGTCTTTAGAAACAAAAGCAAACCGAACAAAAAAGATAAAGGCAAATAAACAAATTTTCATTTAAATTAAGAAACGTAAACCACCACCTTTTATTCCCATGGTGCTGAGACCAAGGAACCATGGGAACACAGACGGAATTGTTCCTTCCCCAGTTTTCTGACCTCTCCCCTCCCTACCTCCAATCAACCTTAAAACCAGGTATGACAATTCCCATCTGGAGCTGAGACGTTCGCCTAGACAGGGTGAAGGGAGGAGCAGCCTCAAGTTCCATTATGACCTGATAACTCCTCTTTTGTTACATACTGAATGTAAGAAATTACTGTAGATTATTGGCATCTGAGCGAATAAAAGTGAACACCGTATTAGAGGAAGCAACCAGAACTTTCTCATGAAAGGCCTGCAGAGGGGCCGTGGGCATGGTGAGGATTTTGGGGTGGCCACTCCAGTGCCCCAAAGGTCACCTGAAGGTGATGTTTGCAGCCGGTGATGAGACAGTCCACCCGTGGCATTTGCGGTGGTTCAGTGCAGAACAAAAGCAACGGTAATTAACGGCCACTAAGGGCCTGGACCTGGAGGTCAACCAAGGCAGGAGGCACCAGGTGACAGCGATCTCAGAGTGTAAGCTAACATCATGCTTAATTTTAAAATAGCCTACGGAGGGGTGCCAGGCTGGCTCAGTTGGAGGAGCATGTGACTCTTGATCATGGGGTTGGGAGTTCGAGCCCCACGCTGGGTGTAGAGATTACTTAAATACACACACACACACACACACACACACACACACACACACACATATATACATATATATATATATATATAAAGTTATTTATTTGAGAGACAGCAAGCATGAGTGGGGGGAGGGAGACGCAGGCTCCCAGCTGAGCAGGACCCTGGGATCATGACCTGAGCTGGGCAGAGGCTCAACTGACTAAGGCGCCCAGGTGTCCCAATAAACAAACTTTAAAATAACCTATTGAATGGAGGGTGGGATGGGGGAGGAATAGGGTGGAGAGTAAAGATTTAACACTTCCAAGGCAGTCTGGATTATTTGCTTATTCTAACATATGAATTGCATCTGTATTTAAATGCCTAATAAGGACAATTTTATGGAACTAAGTTGGCAAACAAATGGCAAGGTCTTGAATTTTTAAAAAAATCTTAATGTTAGATTTTGAAGACCTCTGCCTCCTCGGCTGCCCTCCTGGAACATGCGCCTTCCTCAGGGGACACAACTGTTTTGCTGCCCCTCTGAAGATTCCAGCCTGCTTGTCTCTTCACACCGCGCAGTCCAGAATCCGCATGTGAGGGGACGCTCTTTGCAGTCTTGGCTCATTTGCAAAGCTAATGGGAAAACCACCAGTGTGAGGCGAACCGTCTCCTGGTCTAACCCCTCCCAGGAGGAGGCCTGGCGCCCAGCGATGGGGCCCTCTGGCCGGCAGAGGGCATTGCTCGCCCGGCGTGGCCTTCCCAGGCCCCAGAGTCCCGAGCTGCTATGCTGGGACTCATCCTGCTCATTTCAACCCCAACTTGGACTCTACCAAGAACCTGGAGAAAATGAAACCAGATACCTCCAGAAGGAAAGGTCTGAGCTGATTTCAGGATGGCACACGGCACCTTCCCTCAATCTCCAGGTGCAAAAAGAATAGATACCTCCAACCAACCTTAAAACCAGGGATGTTTTTAGATTTAGGACCATGAGCACCTGGGAAAAACAGAACCCAGGCAGGCCCCCCACCTTCAGAGCTGAGTGAGCCGATGAGGTGGGTCACGGATCCAGGAAGGGCAGAGCCACCCTGAAGGATGATTTTCCATTATGCCCACGCTTCTTGTTTAAAGACAAGAGGAATCAATGGGGAATGAGCCATAGTGATGAAAAATGAAAACAACTTGGCAGGGATGTAGTTTCTAAGGAGAGGGAAGAAGAGGTGGAAACTGAGCAAAGGCGAGTCAAGGTTTCCACCATGAAGCTCAGGACCACGTACACCTGGTTAATTGGTAATTGTGCAATTCTCCTTGACCCCCAGCCTCAGTGTGCTTTGAGACACGGATGACTTCAGGATACACAACTTTTTCAGGAGACACTAACTGAGAGAGGGAGGTCAAATGAATTTTTCCAACCACGTTCAGGAATGAATTCTGACCAGCAGGCAGTGGCCTAGAGGCAAGGCCTTCTCCCTGGGCCCCTTAAATGAGCACAGCAGAGGGAGAGCTGACCCCCCGCCCAGTCTTCTCCGACCACCACGTTCTAAGAAGCCCACACACGGATGCAGTAAGTCAGCTCCCTCTCCACACCTGCGGGCACCCAGATGGTTCAGGTTGGTGGGGGGAGCTGGTTTCGTTCATGGACGCTGAAGTAGGGGTGACGCACATGCCTCATCCAATCTCCACAGCTCCCTAAGACCAGCATCCTCTCCTAGCCCCATTTCAAAGCCAGCGTTGCCATAGCAACAGGATGCCGCTGGGCAGCATGACTTGGCAGGCCAGGTCTTTGAAGAACCCCCCCAGTCAGGCGCCAGGGTGTCCCACCTGGCCCCCGACTCAGCCTTCTCCAGGAAGCGTCCTACAAGTCTCTCCTGCTCTTTGCTCTCTGCATCTGACACAAGCCCCTCCCCATCATGTTCCAAAGCACACTGATTTGGAGCAGGATCCTCTACTGCCCACTTTGGGGTAGACAACCCAGCACGGCGTGTGGGTCACCTGATGGTCCAGGAGAAACAGAGGCTGCCACGCATGGCCCACCAGCTCCGAGGCTGGCAGGAGAGGGGATTCAAGTCGGTCTGTTGGAAATAAAGTTATCAATCTGAACGATGGCTGGCTGGGTCCCTTTGTTCGCTTTCAAAAAGCTGGTGTCTGGAAAGATGGTATCTAAGAAATAGCTCAAAGAGTTCACTCTGAACCTGCCCACCTGCCTGAAGGAGCAGGGTGAGCCAGCCTCCCAAGTTTGGTGCTTGAAGGGATACAGTAGCCAGTCGAGGACCAAACCAGGTACACCCCCGAGCAACCCTGCAGCCCGGCCCGGCCAAGCCCGGGGAGAAAGCGCCCGGGGAAGGCCCCGTCACACAACTCAGCTTATGGCTGCCCCCCCTCGGAGGGACCCACACTTCAAGACTAGATCAGCAGGCACGTCCTGGGACAGGAGTGTTCCAAGTGCCTGAGGGTGGCCCATCCTTCATTTCAAATGAGGTGTGGCTTACACAAAGGCAGGTATCAGGAAAGTCAACTCAGACCTCAGGAACAGAGTAAGGAATTTCCTTTCTGACGATGGCTCTTCCACATCTGGATCTTTACAAACACCCAAAGCCCATGGCCACATTTCTCTACGGGAAAAGCCACTTGCTGGAGCCGTAGGGGCATCTGCAGGCTCCCTTGGTGCCCCGTCTCAGGCAGCAGGGTTAAGGAAATCGGACGTCCCTAACTCCGAAAGTCTTTTGACTGAAAATCTGTTCTTCCCAGACCTTCTCTTTTCAACCTGAGTCACAAAAAGGAGAAATCTTAATCTTAGATGTCGCTATTTAACAAAATGAAATAAATCCATTGGCCGCTATTCATTTTGCTCGACACTGTTTTAATATGGAAGATTGGGGGCGAGGTGTACCGGAAACCCGGGGGGGGCGGGGCAGGCTTTGTATCCACGACTGCAACCAAAGGAGGGTGGCCGGCTGGCAGTCCGGTTGGGGGAGAAGCGGGTGACACTTATATGTCACACAGATTCATCTTCACTGATCAAATTCAAGAAGGGAGCCTCTAAAGAGCTCCTTTTGTTTTTTTGTAGTAGGGTATTCCTGGAGAATTTCCCTGGTGTTACGGGGGGGCTCCAGATCTGTTCTCCAAGTCTTTGGTGGGTAAACAATACAATTTCTACATTTATTGTAGCCCAGAATGTTCTGAACTATGGCTAAAATATCCCTTGGTGTAGAGAGCTTGTTTGAATAGGAGGCGGCGGCGGCAACATTCACCGTGAGAATGTTCCGGAGGTGTGAATCCTTGTCCTAATGAACTGGGTTCTTCACAAACAGGGTCACCATGGGATGGTTCACGTGAATACAATCACCTGTTTAGATAATTACCGCTCACCATGTGCTGAAGCCCAAAGATCCTAATTTTACATGAAATCCTATTGAAGAACTCTTGACAAGGTGATCGCCATTGAAAAATCCGTTTTGAGCTGACTTATGAGGGCGCTGTACACTTTGGAGCCCCAGGCAAAGAACAGAGGAAGGGAGGCTCAGAGAAGGTGGGATATCTGGACACCAAGTTTATGTCCCCGGACCGACAAAATGTGCAAATGGCACAAGATGTCATTCTAGGGGAGGGAAGGCAGCTTCCTGAACGCCCATCCTTGCCGCCCAAACTGCGTTATTTATGGTCTTGTCCGTATCGGAAGACCCCAAAGCTTAACACATATTTTCAGCTGACTGCCCACAGTCACATCAGGTGTAAGTGTCTTGTTCTACGGACTGAATTATGCCCCCTCTCCAACAACAAAAATGACATTCAAGTCAGAAGCCCCAGTACCTCGGAATGTGGCCTTATTTGGGGATACAGTCTTTACAGAGGTAATCAAGTTAAACCAAGGTCATTAGGGTGGGCCCTAGTCTAGTAGGACTGGAGTCCTTCTAAGAAGGGGAAATTTAGACAGAGGGACCACATGTGTGGACACACTGAGGAGATGACCATCTACAAGCCAAGATGAAAGGCCTGGAAGAGATCCTTCCTTCCCAGCCCACAGACGAAACCAACCCTGGTGACTTCCTGCTCTCAGACTTCTGGTCTCCAGAGCCTCGTGCCAATGCGCTTCTGTTGATTAAGCCACCCGGTTGGTGGTACTTGGTTATGGTGGCCCTAGCAGACTGATCCATGCTTACTGATGATATTGGACATGGCTGCCCCAATAAATCCTCTAGGATCTTGCACCAGCGATGCTCAGGGAAGCTCAGGACCACCTTGGCGGGGGTCCCGGCTGTGCAATTTGTCAAGAATCCTGGCTTTGTTCACAACACCAATGCCAAGTCAACCTGAGTCCAGCCATGTGCCCGAAAACTCAATAAATGCAGACACCCCCCTTGCCCCAGGTGCTGGGCCCCAGCGGCTGCTATCCCGAGCAATCAGAATGGGCCAGGCTGGTGAAGGAAGGGGCTGCCAGCCCAACCCCCAACTCCTGCAATACACAAGCTGTCACCTCCTGAAAGAGACCTGTGTTTTCAGGGAGAGACACAAAGAGAAAAATGCCCTAACCTTCCCTTTAAACTGTGTTCTGCTCCCCAAATCTGAGAATGCACTGTTTCGAACACATTATGGTCACTGATACGGTAGTTAAACAGGAGAAATAAAAAAAAAAAAAAAAATGATACCCTTGTACTGCACTGGCACCAGATTTGCATTACCCAGAGGACAAGGAACCCTAACAGAAAGCCACCAGAATACTGTCAATCCTCAGCTGCCCATGCTGACACGAGGTCTGTGATCTACCTGCTTCTGTGAACTCCGGGGTACACGACACTCTCCTCGCGTCGGCAATGCCCATAGGCCTGGAGAACAGAAAGCCGGTGGCGGTGATCCCTTATCCCAGATGCTTACAGTACATTTCCAGGCTGCGTTCAGCACGCACGTAGAGTTAACGGAGGCACCCCAGGGTCTCTACTCTAACTCATGCTCACCCATAAATCTGGGGACATTAAACAAGATCTATCAGGGGCCGGGCCCACATTAAGAATGCAGCCTTCCAGGCCACCCTCGGCACGGCAATTCGCTGGATAAACAGGCCCTCTTGCTTTCCTATTCTCAGAAGTGGTCCTTGAACTGCGGTTCCTATTAAAGTTGAGCTCTCCTAATCAGAGGAAAAAGAATGCAGGTAACATGAAAGGCAGTCTGCAGAGTTTCAGAGCATACACAAAGCCCATTCCGGCAACGTGAACGACACATGGGAGCTCTGAGATATCAGCAAGCCCCACCCAGAGCCCAAAGGGCAGAAAAGGCATGGAGTGGAGTGGTGCTGTGGTGTGCGCGCACACACGCACGCACGCGCGCACACACACACACACACACACACACACTTGTGTGGGCCTTGATGTTTTCTGGGAACCATGGCATTTCTGGAACATTCTGAGACTTGAGAAGTTACCAAATCCAAACTGCTGCCTTCACAGATGAAGAATGTGAGACTCAAGGACTCTGGGTCACTCCCAGCCCATGTTTCTGCTCATCCCCTAGGGTCCCCGTGACACTTCTCACCCAGCAGCTGTGCAGAGAGGCATTATTGGTACAAGAATCTGGAAACCCAGGAGCCAGCTTGGGCCGTGCAAGCCAGGCTGAAAATGTGTGTGACGGCTACATCTCATTTAGCTATACCCACAGTCCCTAAACCACAACTAACATCCCCCCCCAACCCCCCCCCCCCCCCGCCGCCCCCGGCCAAGGTGGAGCTCTCCAGACCCAAGAGGGAATACCCACATAAGTAAGCCAACAGATCAGCAAAACAAAGACAGACTAGTTTGTAAACTCATTAGGAAAACAGAGTCCAGGTACAATCACACCCAGCCTTCGGAGGGGGGAGCTCCCACAGTATACAGTCTTGAATGGCTGCGAGGTTTGTTATTTGAGCACCGGTGAACACTTGCAGAGCGCTTAATGTGTGACAGGTACTGTTCTAGGTGCTTTCGGGAGTGAAGTCATCCACCACACATAGAAGCAGCCCGCTAGCAAGTTCCACTCTGCTGAAGTCAAGAGATAATTTTGCAGTCTACGCTGCAAACACACCCAGCACCACCTCAGTTGTCAAACCGGCTCTGGATGACTTTGGGCAAGTCTCCAACATCCCAGGTAATCAGAGAACAGAGGTGCTCCCCCAGCCCAGACTCTTTCAGAAGAGTGAGCCCAGAGGAAGCCCAGATCAGGGCCCAAGGGGTCAGGGACTATGGCTCAAGACTCCCTCCCTCCAGTAACTTGTCTTTTTTTTTTTTTTTTTTTTTTTAACATTTATTTATTTTAGAGAGAGGGAAAGCATGCATGACAGAAGGAGAACTGGGAGGGAGAATCTCAAGCAGACTCCCTGCTGAGCGAGGAGCCCGATTCGGGGCTCAATCGCAGGACCCCAAGATCGCGACCTGAGTGGAAATCAGGAGTCAGATCCTTAAACAACTGCGCCACCGGGCGCCCCAGTAACCTGCCAGTCTCCTAGCTGTGCTTTTGCTGTGTGAGTTTCAGGTAAAGGCTAAAATACCAACACCACCTTCCAGCCTCCAGGACAGATACCATGTCTACTTGGGTGGTGGTCTGCTCTCTCGGACTAGGGATGTCAGCTTCAGACTTTCATGGGTTTAGGACCTCCGACACGATGACTCCCAACCCTTGCCATGGGCAGTGACTTGTCCAGGTCACACAGGCTGCCATGATGTCACCTACTAGGGACCCACCTCCCGGTCACACCGTGGCTTGCAGCGTTGGATGAGCTCTAGTCTTGGCACACATCCACGTGCAATACCTAGAGATTCTGGAAGGTTCTCTCTCACAGGGACATGGTGGGTCGTTTGTTGCATTCCTGGTTTGTGAGTCTCCATTAGACCTTTTCTTCAAGCCACAGCTTCCTTCAGGTCACGGGGCATCGGATGCTTCTGGCTGCTGATCTGCCCAGCGCTGCAGGACCCGGATGGGCTCAGCTCCCCAGGCCAGGTCCAAGAGGCAGAACAGAAAGTGGCAGAAAGAACAGACGGGGTGATCTTATTCTCAGAGGGAAACTCAGGATGGGGTAAACGGAATTTGAAAAACAAAACCTGGGAAAATGGCTCCACTAAAATGTGATGAGGTCAGCGAGTAGAGAGCGCCCTAATGACACTTATAAGAAAAAACATCTGTCGGTGTCGAAAGGTCGGCAGGAAGTGAGTGGGATTTACACGGGCCTGACTGGCCAGACCAGTGCTCCTAGAAAGAGAGACACACATGGCTTGACTTAGCCCAGAGAAACAACAAAAAACCCCTTTCAATTGTCCTCTGACCAGCCCCCGCCGCCCTCTGAACAAGAGGCCAAACTCTGAGCTATGAAATCCGTCTAGGACCCTGACTGGCAATTACCTCTTTGTTCATTCACTGATCAGCCACCGAGGCTAAAATATTTCTGAATGAGCAGTCTTAGGGGGAATGACGTTCTTGGTGTGTGTCTGTGTCACCGCTCCCGGCCACAAAATCTCCAGTTTTACTCTTTGGTTGGAAAACAACGTGGGTCTCTTGAATAGCAAATGTTTCAATAAATCCATCATTACAAAAAACCAAAACAAGAGGTTTCTTTGGAAAAACAGGAAGTCCTGGTACATAACATGGCTTAAAATAGAGCCAAATTCATTTGTTGACAAAACCTCAGCGTACTAAGCCTGTTGGCCTGATTTGTCCAAGATCCAACTTACCTTTTAATCCCTCCTTGAGAAGCCCATCCTGTTCCCTCGGGCGACAGGCTGGCCTGGTCTTTGTTATTGCTCTGACACAGGTCACAGAGCTGGAGCCCGGCCTGGCCGCCTGCTTCCTGCCCACAAGCCCCGAGGACAGGCTCACGAGAAGCCAGCTCAGCCACTGCAGGAGTCAGGCCTGGTGCTTTTCATAAACCGGGGGCCCACTTCAGGTTTCTCTTTGGGACCCCGTACAACATGGAGGCCTTCTGGAATTCATGTTCTGTTTGTTCCTTATGGATAGGTACAGAGCTTTAGAGATGTCCTGATTGTTGAGCCAAAACTCTGGGCTACTACCTGAGCTTAACCCCTGGGCAGCGGGCAAAGCAGGGTGCCTGGCTTCATCCTCGTCTGAAAGAATGAGCCTCTTTCTCAAGGCCAGGAGGGAAGGAGGCCAGGAACTAACTTACTGTTTCCGTTCTTCCCAGAGGTGTCCGACTTTCGAGAATTATAGGCGCAAGGAATCTCCCAAAGACATGACACAGAAAGTTCTTCCCTGGGCAGATAAAGCTACCCCCTGCACTTGAACCTGCATCTGTACATGCGGCACGTGTCCACAAGATGCCGCCTGTACACACCATCCATCCCATCTACCTGTCCTTGCCCCTGAAGACCAGCCCCACCCTCTCCCCACTACTTTTTGACTTTCCTTACTAACCACCAAGCACAAGGATGGGCGTGTTAGTAGAGCAGGGTGTGCGCCTATCATAATTATCCCCTTGTTAAAACGTGAAACCACATAACGCACACAGGAAGATCGCATGATCAAGTCAGCCCAATGCTTACAGACATCCCGATCACCAAACTCCATTTCCCCAGATCTGGCAGTCTTCTAGGACCCTTAAAATGTTTCTTCACCACCGGGGAGGGTATTAGGAGGTTTATATAGTCTAGTTTAAAAACTGTACTACGGGGGCATCTGGCTGGCTCAGAGGAGCGCACGACTCTGGATCTCAGGGTTGTGAGTTCAAGCCCATGTTGGGAGTAGAGATTACTTAAACACACACACACACACACACACACACACACACACAAACAAACTGTATACCACAGTAAGTAAATTTTCTACTCAGTTTGCTGACCCAAAAGAGAATTAAAAAAAAAAAAAAAGTCCAGAGGTAAATAGAAATGCTAAGTCGTTTCAGGATTCTGCTGAGTTTTGGTTTGTTAAGGAGAAAACCAGCCGTCGTTGCGCATTCTCATTGAAGAAGTGAGAATTTAAACTTCAGTTTCAGCTATGTGGACAAGTGTATTAAAAAATGGGAAAAAACATACTACGTAACTTCAAAAGATAACAGGATTTGGGGCACCTGGGTGGCTTAGTTGGTTAAGCATCTGACTCTTAATTTTGGCTCAGGTCATGATCTCAGGGTCGTGGGATTGGGCACTGCATGGTGTGCTTGGGGTTCTCTCTCCCTCTCCCTCTGCCCCTCCCTCCACTCATGCACACTCTCTCCCAAAATAAATAAAATCTTAAAAAAAAAAACCCAACAGGATTTAGATGAAATTTCGTTTGCACCCCAACACTTGCCACCCCTGACCCGCCCTGATTACACAGCCATTCCGGACCCCGAGGAGGGCCGCAGCCCGAGGCCAGCATGCCCTTCCAGGCGACTGGCCACCAACGCTGGAGCGCACCCTGCCTACCCTCATCCTCGGACTGCCAGGGGTCAGAGAAGAAGGTGCCGGCCTTAGTCGGGGCTCACTGGGACCCGGAGGGCTGGAGAGCCAGGAAAGGGCACATCTGGGAGCCCTGTGTGGGTCTGGCTTTGCTGCAGGTGAGATGGGGGGGTTTGGGACAGACGGGGGCTTACCTCGGCCTTCACTGGTGAACCCCATGGCCAGCACCCCCGGGATCGTGCTCCGCTGCCCCAGCCCCTGGGTGCTTGGTTAGGGGGCCAAGGGCACAGAGGTCTCGTCCACATGGCCCTCAAACATATGCGGCAGCACACGGCCACTCAGTTTTAAAGCATCGTGTGCTATGTTTATGCTCCCCCGAAACACTGCCAAGGGAGTCCACAAAAAAGGACACGTCCGCGGGGGCCGCTCTGGCTACTCGGGCTGCCCGTTTGTACGCAATGGACTATACCTACACATCATTTGCTACCTTGACCCCGAGGCAGAGGTCGTAAACTAAATCACTGGAAATGATTCGAGTACTTTGTTTTAAAAAAAAAAAGAAAAAAAGAAAAGGTCACAAGTGGCTTTTAACTGGAAATGCCATGTTCTTACTCTCCACCCTGCCGTGCGCGTGCGCGTGCGTGCATGTGTTGTGTCTGTCTGTCACAGCTCACCTGCAACCCTGTTCTTAGCAAGCAACCAACTCGAAACTGCTGGGAAAGAACCGGCCATGCCCACGCCCTGGAAGGGAAAGTTCTGGAGCCGATCCTGGCCCGTGATTATGTGCAGGGCAGTCATGCAGGAGGAGGGCCGAGTGTATCCTGTGTGGGCAGAACCGTGACTGAAGAGGGGAGGAAGCCAAAAGGAGATTGCGGATGGATAAAGAAGTTTCTCACAGTCAAGAAAAGGCTGCCCCCCAGGTGTGAACCAGGCCCCCTGGAGAGGAGCTCCCCACCCCAACTTTGGACTTGGGAGTGTCGTCCCGGGCTGTGGGCCTGTTGGGAGACTCCCTCACGGGCAGCAGTGCTAAGGAGAAAGGGGATGGGGGAAGGACGTGCAGTTTCCCGTCTGTAGAGGCTTTTATCCCTGTTCTAGAATCTTCTGGACTGTCCAGGAGGCGTGCCCAAGGGGACGCGCAGCCAGCCCCTATTTGATCCACGCTCCCCGTGGCCCTTATAATCCTGAACTCTCACGGGATTCCTGCGGAGGCGAACAGCCGTGGTATTTATCATTTTATTTTCACTCAAAACATCCTTCCTGGGACCATCCCAACAAGCTGAGCATACTATTTTCAACTAAGGCCCTGGCATTGTCTAGGAATGTTTTCAGGACTAAGCAAATTGCTAAAGCAAACATCTTATTTTTGTCTGCTAGGCCAGCCAAGCACTGAAACAACATTTCCTGATCAGACCTCCGGGGGAACTGCCCCCTCTGGTGGACCCGGCGGCACCAGACACGCGGTGCAGGGAAAAAGCTCTCACTCCAGACACCTGGGTGGGGGGCACCCACACGGTCCCCGGGGGTGGTTTCTGCTTCAGGAAGGAGTGAAAGTTGGGGGGATTCCCCTCTCCTCCCCACTGCCATCTCCAAGGCACAGCCACTGTTTGCAAAGGAAAATAGGGGCCGGGGGAGTCTATACCCCTCACCTCTAGATAATTAGGTCACCCTGAACAAGAGAGAAGTGGGGTTGGCATTGGAGTGGCTTATCTGAATTTTCTTTAGGCATGATAATGCCATTATTGCTGGATTTCTAAATGGAGGCCTTATCTTTTAGGAATATAAACTGAAGTGTTTACCATTGCAAAGAAATGACGGCGAGGATGTGCTTTAGGACAGCCTGGTGGGATGTGTGGGGGTGCGCACGCAACGAGAGCGGCCATCAGCTGCGGAGGGCCCGAGCTGGCTGCTGGGGACGTGGGTGTTCAGGACGCAATCTTCTCTGCTTTTGTAGATTTCAAAATCTTTGTTTTTATTTGTTTTGTTTTCATCTCCCCTTCTGTAAAATGGGGACATGTCCTCTACTTTGCAGAGCTGTTGTGGGTATCACAGACCGTGGAGGCTGGCTCTCCACTCACAGCAGGGCTGTGGGTGTTGTTAGTGACGGGGGGCACTGAGCACCTTGCAGCTTCCTGGTGGGGCCCAGAAGGGCGTGGTGTGAGCACAGCTGTGCCTAGGTGATGGTTCTGGGGTAGCACACTGCAGGCCGGGGCCCCTACAGGGAAGACGGGGGCCCAAAGGCAGCCTCCCACAGCAGCACTGGGCCCACCACACTGGCCCCGCACAATCCCACGGTGGTCGAAGCAAGAAGGAACAATGAGCAAATTATCACATCCTCCTTCTCCTTACGAAGAGATCTGGAAAGCTAATTACGCGTTTCTCCGAGCACATCTTCATTTCTGATGTGGAACCAGCGTGGTGGATAGCTCTAGTGAGAGCAACATCATACTTAGAAAACTCAGATTATTTGTTACTTCGGAAGCTACAAGCCTGCAGAGCACACACACACATATCTCGAGGCCCTTCATGTGGGGATGGGGAGCGAAAGTCGGCTCCCAGCCTGGCTTTGGCCACGTGAGGAAGCAGCGAGAGAGGACAAGGGCCATGCGTGCCAGCACCCCCGCCCGCCGATTCCCTCGCAGGCCTTCACCCACTCCTCTCTAGCTGTGGCAAAACTACCACGCTCCTCTCAACGTACACAAAACCAGGGTAAAATTCTAGGCCTCTGGCTCCTGCCAAGAGTTAACAATTAATTGCCACATAAAATTGCTGACTCCTACCAAATGAAGCTCTACGATTTATCAACTCGCGAATGGCGCAAACTCAATAGCGGTTTAAGTCCATCACCTGAGTTATTGCTGTGTTTGGTTATCGGCGACAGCTTTACTGGGAATGAAAGTTTTGCAAATTCATTCACGTAGCACAAAGTTCCAAAGTAAACCAAGGTGTCAAGCAGACACACAGCATCCCCACAGCTCTGTCACACTGGTTCTCAAGGCCAGACAGTGTATGGAGGACAAAGTTTCCCTAAACCCGGCCTGGGGTGGGGTGGGGCCCCAGGATGTGCACCTGCAGCGGGGTCACACACCCCACTCCCACAGCATCACTGTAAGTAAGGGTGCTGCCCTCGGACACCCCAAGCTTTAGACCCCGTTGTAATTTAATCATCCAACTCCGCCTTCCTGTAGGAACCCAGTGATTTAAAATGCATTAAAAAAAAAAATCACTGCCTACTGTTTTATTTTCATCCAGGGCAATGAATTTATAAATAGCTTGTATGGTACAGCAATTAGATGGAGCCCAACTCTGTGAAAGCCACATGTTATCGACGAGGGGCAGGCATTACCATGCTTTCAAGGGCAGAAGACACCTTTGTGCTAGCAGGAGCCTTTGCCTGTGAGGCTGGGGATGCCCACCACCCCGTGGGCTGCTTTGGTTTTCCTCACCCTCATCTTGTGCTGTTGGGACAGTGGTGGGTTGGTGTTTTTCCGATTTTGAATTGGGTGGGGCATAAACAGGTAAGTTTCCTTCCAGTCTACCCATCAGGGAAACAGGCAAGCCGTTCTTCCAAACTCCCCAAATTCAGGCTTTTGGGGGAAAAACCAACTTTGGGGGCATGCTTGGGAGAGGAGTTCCCTCCATGCTCGAAGTAAGCACTGGAGGGTCACCGATCCTTCTTCAAAGCATGGGAGCTCAGGGGTACCTGGGTGGCTCAGTCCGTTGAGCGTCTGCCTTTTGGTTTCGGCTCAGGTCATGATCTCAGGGTCCTGGGATCCAGCCCCAAGGCACGCTCCACGGGGAGTCAGCTTGAGAATCGCTCTCTCCCTCTGCCTCTGCCCCGCCCCCCACTGCATGTTCACGCAGGTGTGCACACATGTGCTCTCTCTCTCCCAAATAAATAAGATCTTAAAAAAAAAAAGTGGGCACTCCAACCCTCAAGAGAGGAGCACCCCAACTCAAACAGAGAACTTGAAACAAAAATCAGAAGCCAGTTTCTTGAAAACCAGAGAGGGTATTAGTACGGCCAGCTGGCTGATTTTCCCCATTTCCAACCACTCCAATTTGTCTTTTGTCTCCCCGACCCCTCCCCGCCCCAGGAGTGAGGAAGTGGGGATGCAGCCTGAGGTCTGTGGTCAAGGTCACAGGAAGACAGAAGAATGAAACCTTTCTGGTTTGGTTACTCAGCTCAAAGCCAGTTTTGTTCTTTTCTTCTTTCTTGGCCAAGTTCTGCATATTTAGGGTTTTAGTTTCACTGAGTGTCCCCACCCCACTGGTTTTACTACTTAATGAGCAGGGCCGATTCTCCAATGATTATCTGAAACACCGCCCCCAGGTAAGCACTACGGCTTCATGGACAACATGAAAGCAGGCTGAGCTGGCAAGGAAATGCCCAGCACCAGCATACACAGCCAGCTGTCCCCACTGCCGGGACGGGAACCCGCCCTCCACGTAAGCGGTGGGTCACTCAGGAGGCAGCTTCACAGACCACCCAGAGATCTCACCAATTCAGCTGCTGGGGCCGGGGCGGGGGGCGGGGGGGGGGGGGGAATCAGGCTCCTGTTCACACAAACAAAATTCGTATGGAAAGCCACTCTCCCTGCCATGAACTATGATCTGGAATGTTCTTTGACTCAGGGATCTGACCCTTCCAGAAAGGCCAAGCCAGCATCAGAACCCAAATGGAAGTCCTGTGACTGTGGGACTCTGCTTGAGCTCAAAACCCAACAAGGGTTGCCAACTTTGTTGGCATGACAACTCACTGCGCTGTACATTCAGAGTTTATATGCTTCTCTGTGGGCATAAGAACACTTAAAAAAAATTTTTTTTTTTTAAACAACCCAGGGGAGGGTCAACAGTTTAATTCAACTGATGTCTGGCTATTAAGTAACTCCAGCAAAAGACAGGAGAGGAACCAGGGCCACGAGGCAACTGGTGTCACCAGCTGTACTCCCTAACACCCCCGGGGGCTGGGAGATTTGGGGCAGGGCAGCTGGAGAGGGTTGTGGCATGGATCAGTTAAAGGATGCTAGACCAGTGAAATAGTGAATCCACACCCCTGTGCAACCAGCACCCCCTCACCCTGGGTTTTACTTCTGTGGGTCTCTGAGCTGGGAACTAAGCGAGGGCTCTGGACAAGTGGGAAGTCCCGTTAGAGGAGGAGTCCACAGCACCCACACCAGCTGGATCTGGCCAGCCACGGCAGAAATGGAACCCTACCAAGGCCTAAGACTAAATTAATATTTGTTCAGTCTCCGTTTGAAAACAGGGATTCATCTCTCTCTTCTAGGTATTTGGACCAGCCTGGCTTGTTACAGAAGGTTGTCAAAAAAAAAGGGGGGGGGTCACCATCCACCTGACTCTGAGCACCTGGCTGTCCAACGGCTGTGCAGTTAGCTACCCCTCTAGCGTGTAATGGGCCAAAACCCGAACCCCAGCGGGGTGAGAAATAATGCTCTGGAGGCAAGCAGACCTACAGATAGCAGGACCCGCAGGGCTGTCTAAAAACCTTCCGGTCAGAATGTTTCGCCTTCTCACTTGTCAGGTGCACGCCCAGTGCTGGGTGGTGTCAGGAGATGAATAGGGTGGGGAAGCAGGGCTCCCTGCCTTTGGGGTGCAGTCTTTCTTTTTAAAGATTTTATTTATTTGACCCAGAGAGAGAGAGAGTGAGCACAAGCAGGGAGACTGATGTGGGGCTCGATCCCAGGACCCTGGGATCATGACCTGGGCCCAAGGCAGGCGCTTAACTGACTGAGCCACCCAGGCGGCCCTGGGGTGCAGTTTTCACAGGGGAGGCAGCACCAGAAAGTGGCCAAGAAATGCAGACAACCTTGGGCGGCAGCTCTTCCGTCCATCTGTCCCACAACGCAAGGTCTGAGTGCCACGTAAGTGCTGGGAGGACAGAGTGCCAAAGCAGAGTTTAAAAACTCTAGCTCTCCCACTTCACTGGAGAGCCGTGTGACCTGTCGCCTCAGCCCTCTACACCTTGGTTCCTTATCCATAAAGGGAACTACCAGGACTTGTAAGATATAAGAGGAAGGAAGGGTCCAGCGCGCGGCAGCCCTCGGTAATGGCTCACATACACCTCAGGGGGACCCGAAGAGATTGCACAGCTCCCAGAGGAGGTCGGTGCGTGCCTGCAGACAGCACGTGCAGTGGAGAAGCAGGGACCGGCCAGCCCCCCCAGAGAAGCCTGCAGTGAACTGAACGCAGGCAAGGCCGCTGACTCCTGGGGTCCCCAGACCCAAGATCTGAGGGAGAGAACCTCACGTCCTCAGCTCACCAATGAAGTGGGGCAACTCGTTAGGGGCCGGCAAGAGTCTTGCCCTTCTTCCCCTACAAAGCCCATGAAAAATGGCTTCCACGTAACCCATAACCTGGTTTACTCATGAGAAAACCATCCAACAGGACGCCTGCGTGGCTCAGTGGGTTAAGCGACGGCCTTCGGCTCAGGTCATGATCCTGGAGTCCCGGGTTCGAGTCCCGCATCGGGCTCCCTGCTCGGCGGGGAGTCTGCTTCTCCCTCTGGCCCTCCTCCCTCTCGTGCTGTCTCTCATTCTCTCTCTCAAATAAATAAATAAAATCTTTAAAAAAAAAAACCATCCAACACACCACAACAGAGGGATCACTCCACAAAATACACGAATGTATGCCTCAGAACTGTCAAAGGCACTGCAAGAGACAGGATGACTACATGTAACGTGGTATCTGGAGGGAATCCAGGTACACGACAAAAAAAAAAAAAAAAAAAAAAGACACCAGGCGATCTGAGTAAGAGGTGGACTTCAGTCAATAACATTAATATTGGTTCATCAATTGCAAAAAATGCACCATGCTAATGTAAAATGTTAGTGATAGGGAACCCGGGTGTGGAATAAATGGAACTCAATGCCACTTTCTCAGCTTACCTGTACATCTAAAAGTGTTCTAAAAAATAAATAAATAAATAACATCTATTTAAAAAGAAGAATTGCTTCTGTAAGTACCATTTCTCAAACTTCTTGCCACTTCCACACTCAGCCCATTGTAGCTATCAAATCATGGTGCACGTGTCCTAAGACATGGCGTGCTTCAGCCGGGGTGGGGTGTCAGCTTGCTTTCCCTGACCATGGGGCACCGGGGCCCCACCTCTGGACCTGCCAAGGGCAGGGTCAGCCCCTGGGAGCCACTGAGCTCCAGACCCCACAAGGGTCTGATCGGTGTCCAGTCAGGTCCCCCAAACTCCTTGCCCACTTCCTCAGGAGGCATCACTCCAGCAAAGTCGGAAGACACCTGCTACTGAGAATAACCAGGTGTATCTCACCTGGGCTGGTGTGTCCAACAAGAAACCAGAAAACAAAGTGAGGAGAATGACAGTCTCCAGGTCAATCGGATCACATGGCAGCAGCTTGCATCAGCCCGACTGCAGGGGATCTGAGGTGCTTTATGCCCCAATGACTTTCCTGGTGTGTGGAGGACGTATCTGTCCTGTCGACAGATGTCCACGGAGCCCCCGCTGGATACAGAAGAGCACCACAGAAGGACTGTCCCCAAATTCAGGAATCTGAAATTTCATCTGCCTTAAAAGGACACATGTACAGAGGGAATAACGTAAACCAGAAGAAAAGTTATTTTGTACTTTTACAAACCTGCATCCCATTGCCCTCAAAATAGTAAGTTGTAAAAATCCAAGATGCAAAGAAAATGTTATTTACGTTTTGGGTAACTAAGGTTTAGTGACTGATGAAAAGCAGAGTATTTCCTCCTAAAAGATAGGCTACAAGTTTCAATGGAGCATGAAGCACAGTAAGGCAGCGAGCATCCGAAGGGTCGGGAATTCGTCTGCAGACAGCACGGAGAATGCCCAGCATCCCGGGAGGAGGAGGAGGAGGGGCTCCAAGAGCTTCAATGCCCTGACAGAGACAACTGTCCAGGCTCCTCAGATTGGCTGCTCGCACACAGAGGCTGAGCAGGGTTACCAGCACCTGCCAAAGAGAGGGCCCACTGCTGTTGGGTCCTGAGTGCCCGGCCCTGGGGAAGAGGAGATGTGGGACCAGGAGGGCTTAGAAGGTGTTTATTGCACCACCAACTCCCTCGCAACTTGGAGGCCAGGCTCACTCCCCTGGCCCAGCAAGGGAGGCCTGGCGCCTGAGCTTCTCCAGTGGGGCCGCTTTCAGTCTCTGTGATGCCCAGGCCCTCTTCAGCAAACCCACCAGCAAAAATAGTCTCCCTCTGCACGAGGCCTATGTTCTCCTCTGGACTCCACTGCTTGACCTAGAGGACTCACCTCATCTCTCTGACCACCCCCGGCCCCAGATCCTGATCAAGGGGATAAGCCCCCAGAATGAAATGCAGGGATGGCCACGAAGGGCCCAGGCAGAGCAGGTGCCTGCCGTCCTCCCGACAAACAGCCCCCAGGGCCGGGTCCCCCCAGCCTGACGGTGCTGTGACCACCCACCGGCTCCCAACCATCACGGCCCTTCTGCCAACAACACCCACACTACGTGGCAGCAACATCGTGGAAACTCCAAAATCAGAATCGGGTAAGTCTAATCTATAAAACATACTGAACAATGAGTTTCGCCCAGCATGCACTTGCTCAAAGTTTCCATTTAGACAATTCTATTTTCCAGCACGGAATTCCTAAGCCGGGACATGGTCGCTTCTGTTTGTTTTGCTATTTAATCAGGAAGTGGGAGACTCTGTGGACCAAACCCCCTTTTCGATGGAGGTTCTTAGGATCTTTTGTCATCTGCCTCCTGACACCCCCCACCCCAAAGTTGAATGTAAATCAGAGGCAGAGTATCTCCTTTATTACAGTGCATGCACACACACACCTGAAGGAACTGAATACTACAGAAATATGAAAAGTTACTCTCTCTAGATAAAACCACGTGGACTTTAGTTGATAATAACGTATCAATACTGGTTCATTAATTATAACAAATATATTCACGGAGAACATAAATGATAGGGAACATCGGGTACAGGGCATACGGGAATCTCTGTATTATCTTCTCAATTTTTCTGTAAATCTAAACCTATTCTAGAATGTAAATGTAAAATATACTGAAAAAATTTAAATCCTAAGGGTAAAGTGATCCACTGTCCCCAGTGCTGCAGACCCCCTGCTGTTGGCAAGTACCTGCCCCCACCCCTTGCTCTGTGTGTTCGAGCAATCTTCCATCAGCATCCAGAGGCTTCTGTGGACCTGTGCCTGCATCGGCCTGCCCCCACCTCAGCTCGGGTGGACAGGCTGGGCAGCGGCGGTCAGGCTCACAGAGCCCAGGTGAGGGGGCCTGGGGTGGGGGAGGCTCCATAAACCTGCGGGCTTGCTGAAGGTGGCCAGTCCTTGGCACCAGACTAGAGGGCCAACCAAGGCTTCGGGGGATGAATGGAAAAACGAAGATATAAATGCGGAACGCCACTGACGGAGGAAGTGGTAAAGGCTGCTAACAAATCGGTCGTTTGTGTAGTGAGCTTGAGCTGATGTGGAACAGGAAATTAATCCAACATGCTGAAGACTTGCAGTCCGATTCTTGGAACCAGGCAGGGGGAACCCACCCCAAAAGTGAAGTAAGACCAGAAACACGGCAGTGAAAAAAACTCACGAGACTCAAATTAAAACAGAGCTAATGGCCAGGACTGCTGGCCAGGGAGCCTGAGGACGGACCAGGCAGCCAGGTTTTAAAGAGCTCTTTAGAGAAGCAAGGCTCACTAGAGCCATGAGGGAAATAATGGCAAAATAAAATCCGTGACAGATTAGACGATAAATCTCTGAAACTAGAGCGAACAGCCCAATATTTTTCCAATAACTTTTCCTTCAGTAACAAAACGGTCAGCAAAAATCTACTTCGTAGATACCCAGAAATGGATGCCCCACTGCCAAATGCTTCCAAAACAGAAAGACACCACACCTTTGCAAAGATGTCTACCAAATGCTATAACTGCCAGAGCAGGAAGCGGAGTCGGGCAATATTTTACTGAGGAGGACGAGCCAAGGCAGGCGGCTGCATACAGATGCAGAAGTCCGAGCATTTGGCGGACAACGAGCGGGCAGGACAGACGCCTCCCCTCCACACTCTGTGGGTGGTCGGCCCGGGGCTGGCATGTCCACAGGATGCATAGCCTCCTTAGGGCCTGGGCCCTGAGTATTTGTGGCCAGATACCAACCCCAGAACAGAACCCAGGTGCGGCCCTATTTGTCCTGCAAGAAAAGGCAACCGGCTGGCAGGGGGATGTCAGAAGCAAAGTTAAGATGCCAATTTCTGGGTCCACTGCACACCAGCCTTCCACTTGCACTCCTCACGGTATGTAGGGAGAGCAGCCCCCCAAATAACACCCCCTTCCAGCTGCCAAAGGGAGTTGCTGGTGCCCTAAGTGACGATCCAGACATCTCTGGAGGGGACAGAGTGGAGCAGACACGGAGCAGCAGGGGGTCTCTCCCACCCGGCCTTCCAGGGCCTGAAAACCCAAATCAATAAAAAATCCAGTCTCAGAGATTCGGTAGATCCCCCCGGACATGTGCTTCGGGGCTAATTATCTCGCAAGCGAGGCCCCAAATCATTAACAAAAACATTGATTACAGTTTTGGCAATCATTACTTAAGCCACTACTTAAACCGTTGGATGCAATAAATAGATATGACAGAACGGTAAGCAGCTGAGAGCCCACCTCCAGAGCCCAAGAACACTGTGTCGGAAAAAGAACACAGCCCTCGCGTTTCCAGACAGGCTGGCCCAGCCCTCACGTTCAAACCCTGCCTGAGAAACCATCCTCAGGATTCCTTCCTGGTTTTGCAATTCCGGGGGCCACTGTGTCAATTTCCGAGAAGTTTTTCTTCCTAATCTCTATGTTGGCAGGGCCCACAAAGAAGCTCAAGAGCATCTGATTTCTTCAATGGCTCCCACATCTCTTTCAAATGGGCTCTTTACATAAAATGGACATATTAGTGGGATCGGGAACCATATTTTATGTGGCAAACAATTTTCTGTGGCAAATCAACTGCCTCGATTCATACATTGGATCCGCAATACTGTGGCTAAGACATGTTTTCCTAGAAGAAAAATAAAAATTAAGTTTCTTGTAGACTCTAGGCTCATTAGGGTTTGTCCTACACGAGGGCTAAGCGTCTGGGCTTGCTGCCGTGGCGTAAGGGCCCACGGGCGGTGGTGACAAGTACGTGAACTGAGACAGCTTTGTGCAGCCAGGGCCGGGCTGGAGGCTGTGCTCACACCCCCCCCAGTTTACATGTGGAAACAGCCTCCCAGAGCTTTCAGGGACCTGCCCGAGGGATCGGGATTCCAGCCGCTGTCTCCTGGACCCGAATCCTCAAACTTGTCCAACACCCCAGGATGCTGAGGACCCCACAAGCTACTTGAAGCTTTCTAAACGTTGGCACGGTGGACATTTGGCTGGGAATTCTGTGGGGGGCTGTCGTATGATTCACAGCATCCCTGGCCTCTGCCCACTAGATGCCAGCAACATCCCTCACCCGAATATAACAACAAAAAATGTCTCCAGGCATTGCACAAAGTCCCCTGGGTGGGGACTGGGGGGTGTGTACAAAATCCTGGGTGGAGAGCTGCCGGGGGACCTCGGCACCGGTCCTCCTCATCAGGGCACAGGACAGTGGTTAGCAAGCAACGCAGACACCAATGCCTGACACGCGGTCCACGTGTGGCCAGAAGGGCAAAACTTTCCCACCAAGCAGAAGCCTGGTCTAGTCCTTCCGGCGAGGACCTCGCAGGACAAGGTGGGATGAGTCCCCTTGGGTCTGAGAACCTCTTGGCACCACGGCTGTGCAAGGCCCCACCAACCACAGGCCCTTGGCACAAGACTGGCAGGGATGTTGGGCCAGGATGGCACCTGGCTAGAAATAAGGGACGTTCTCCTAATTATCACTGTTTTTAGGCTAAAGAAAAATTTTGGCCCAATGATCGTTTGTCCTTAAAAAGCATTACATACAAATCCACGCATGTATTTTTAATGTCAATGGTCTAGTGACATCTACTACTCTGCTAAACTTTTGGCGAGGCAATGATCTTTCTTTCCAACAGTTACTTGAAAACAAGTTCAGCACTGTTCATACAGTTTATGAAATCCTGCCTTGCCACAGACTAAGGAAAAGGACTTCCTCTGCTGATGAGTCTGGGGGCCTGTGGGCAAGGAGCTGGGGCTGGTTTCTGGGGTATGGTCTTGAGGCTGTGTCCACCATCTGGGAGAATGAGCCTCAATTCACACCGGCCAGCTGGTCTCAACCTCCCCCTTCCTTTCTACACCTTCCCCCCGCAAAGGAGCTAAGAAGGTAACAGCTCCCCCAAACATTTCCCCTCACGATGGCTCACTATGAATCTTAAGGAAAAGGGCCATTTGGCCAATAGTTTAAATCCATATACCTCATGGTTCAGATGCTTTTCTATCCCTGGAAATAAGGCACACCTCGGGCCTTAGTTGTCTCATTTAGAAAATCAGGGGCTTCCAGAAGCTTCCTTCCAACCTAAAATGTTGTGACCTTCTGAGTGCCACTTTGTGATTCTGAATTTTAGAGAAATACCTCTTCAGTACCTAGAAGAACAAGCTTAAGGCTCCATTCTTTTTATTTTCCAGACAATTTCTTGAGATAATATCCTATATAACTCAGACCTGAGTCAAAAGTTGCTTTTCTTGTGTGGGGGTGGGGGTTGCAGTTTTAGGCTGTAATAGTCACAAGCCAAAGTACCAGACACCACAAACACACCACACACCAGTGGTGCCCGGTGGTTCCACTACAAATATGGCGCTCACCATGAGGAAGGCGATGGAACCACCCGAGGAGACAAGGGGTTCCATACAGTCAGCCACAGAAACGATTTGGGGTCTTGCTGGCAATGACCCAGCAAGCGGCCATAAAGCCCACGGTAAGTGCTGCCCTCTGGATACCCATGCGGGGCGGGGGCGGGGAACCAACCGAGAGTATACACTGTGAAACACATGGCAGGTGTTCCTTCCAGTCCTCCTGGGATCTTCCGTTCCTCGAGGCAGCCCTGCACGGTACAGCCCACCTCCCTGGCCCTTCCTAAGTAGAAACTAGCTCATGCCTCCATCAGCCGGGCAGTTCCTCCTCATCAGCTGCTCTGTGGCCGAGGCAGAGGTCTAACTAGGTGGGATGTCCCAGGGCGACAAAGTCCCAAATGCTCATCAACAGGAGGATGGACAAATAAAATGAAGTATATTCAGACAGCAGAATATTACACAGCGGTAGGAAAAACTGAACTACCATTCACACCAAACAGATGAATCTCACACAATGCAAGACACAAAGGGTACAAACTGCAGAATTCCATTTTTAAGTGAAAAACAGGCAAAGGTAATCTCAGATAAGTCCAAATCGTACCTTTGAGGAGAGGGATGTAGGGCGCGAGGCTCCTCCAAGGAGACTTCTGAGCTTGCCCTAGTGGGGGTTCAACAGTGTATTTGCTGTGTAAACTCTATGAGCTGTACACTTAAGATCTGTGCACTGTTCTGTTTGTATATTCTGTTTTCATTAAAATTTTAAAAGATGGATAAAGCAGCCCAAGTCTCACCACTCATTCCAGAGACTCCCTCCTTCCCCTTGTTTTCTTTCCAAGCTCCAGCTCCCTCATCCTCTCGACACCATTCCCAACACCAGAGGCGGCACCCACTTCTGGGCCACTTCCCACCTCCCCCGCCCAGACGAACGATGAACCTGAGCACGTGCATCCTAGACTCCAACATGACACGACAGGACATGCCCTGTCGGGTCGTGAGGGCCCATAGTGTTGTGTGGCCTCCGGGGAACGTGGTACAGAGGGCAGGACTCTTGGGTTCCAGCCCCACATCCAAGGCCCCCTTGCCCTGAGTCCTTAGCAAAGCCTTCCCACCTGGGGCCCGCTCATGCACCAGGAGCAGCTTATCCCAGCCGGGGAGTCAGCCTCTCTTCCCTGGTCTGGAAGGTCTGGAAGGCTCAGCCCTGAGCAAGACTGTCACCCTTCTGCTCCTTTTCCTGGGAACTTGCCACGCAGCCCTTCCTCGCTCTCCCACCCACCCTCCTTTTGGCTCCCTCTACCTCTCAGCAGAAGAAACACACGGACCTGCGAGGCAGAGCCTGCCCATGGGGCACAAGCTCACTTCTACGGGCCCTCCCACCCACTGGACGTAAATGACACATCTGGCACAAAGGAACCTCACGAAACCGAATGCCAGCCAGGTCAGCCCTGCCTCGAGCCCACAAGAGAAAAAGAAAAACGGAGCTGTGGCAGGGGTTGCGAGTTTTGTATCCACGCCGGCCAGAGGCAGCTCATTTCTCAGGAACTGCCTACGGATTTCCAGATTTCTTCCCAGGAGAGTTAGAACGTCCAGAAAGGTTTCTTCCTTCCCAGACCCTCTCTTCATCCTTTCCCCTTGAAACTGCCACTTCTGCCAAGAATCATCGGTCTTGCTGCTTCCTGCCGCTCCATTAATTACAATAACAAGAAATAACCTTGCGGTGATGTCATCCAAACTTTTACTTCCTGTAGTGAACGAACAGGTCAGCCAACCGCTCGGAGGCCAGCTGCGTCACGCCTCCATTTTGCAAAGAAAAAAAAAAACAAAACAAAACAAAACCCAGGGCTGTTGCACTCCATGAAAGCTTTTATGTTTACAGAGGCACTCACCCCAAAGGTTTTATAAGTTAAATAAAAATAAAGTGTGTGTCAGGCACTGCTACCACCAAAATGTAGCTATTGTAAGGGCAAAACAAGCCATCGATTGTGCAAAAGCTGTGAATGTAGGTTTATATGCATAAAGAAAAGCCACATTTTAAGATGCACATAATGAGATGGAGGGCACAAAGTACACCCAGTGTTTCCAGCATGTGCGAGCTGAGTCGAGGTGGAATCGGTCGTTTCTGACCTCGGCGGGGATACCGAGGCACCCATGGGTGCCATGCAGACCCGTGGGAAAGGAGAGTGACAGGCGTGGAGATGCGGCAGGAAGCACCACCTGCCGGGGTCTCCGAGCTCCACGGGACCGCAGGACAGTTCCCTGTCTCCTTCACAAAACCTGGCAGCCAACACTGATAGGCACACTCTGAACTTTCGGAAGGGATCGGAGAGCAAGGTTCTGTCCAGCGACACATTCTGGCAAGTTCTGTGCTTGGGATTTCTGACAAAAAGGGGCTCTCTGGGGGACCAATGGGAGGTCCCTTGGAAGGAAGGGGACCCGGGTTAGCTGCAGACATCCCAGCCCTCCATTCCTCTGCACCCTGCGTCTAGCCTCGGTCACCCCTACAGCACTTAGTGGGGCCACCACCTGGAGCCTCTTCTGTGTCCTCAACCCCGGGGAGCAAGGTTTCCTTGGGTGACTGTTTCAAGGGCCAAGTCTGAATCTGGACTCAGGGGCCAACCCGGTGTGGATGTGTTGCCGCGAGGGGGATGGCCACCCTGATGCCATAGAGTCCCCAGCCCACAGGGGAAGACCTGCTCAGACCGCAGCACAACTCCCGCAAGAAAAGAAACAGAAGCTTTCTCGCGGGAGGAGGCCACGTGTGGGCTTGAGTAGTAAGATCAATCGAGGGAGCTTCTAGGAATTATTTCTTACTGCAATGATGACTGGGCCCAAATAGTGCCCGTGATTTTTTTTTTTTTTTTTTGGTCCCTCGTCTGCAGAGGCCAGATCTCATTGTCAATTATTTGCAGCTGAACGCTGTGTTGTGTTCCCAGGGGCACCCCCATCACCCAGAACTAGATGTTCTGCGGCCACCCTAAGATTTTTCCACTTCCGCAGCTATATTAACCCTGTCCTGGCCAGGTCCTGACGAGCTCTAGCAGGGTCGGTTCCAAGTACCCCCGGAAAGTGCTGAGGAGACACGAGGCTGAGGCAGCGTGTTTTTCCTGGGGGCAGAGCCGGTGTTAGTTCATGAGGGAGAACCCACGAGCATTTCTTTAGATACCTTGGGGGATCCGGTGTCTCCCCCACAACTTAATTTGACCCCTTCCAACGAGAGTGCTCTTTCTTTCTCCAACTGTGTTTTTCCCACCACAGATCACGGCCAGAATACTCCTTCTAGGCTGTTCAACAAACTGGGGTTAAAGCATCCCAAGCTCTAGCCCTTGGTGAGTTTGAGTTTCTCCACCCTCCACGGGGAGTTTGAAAGCTCGGAGTGGGGTTTCTGGGTCACCTGGTTTCTGGTGGGTGGAGGGTCTGCACAGGCGGTACCTCCCACAAACAGGTAGAAGGAGGAGCGCTAGAGAATATTCTTTTTAAAAAAAAAAAAAGATTTTTTTATTTGACAGAGGGGGAGAGAGAGAGCACTAGCAAGGGGAGCGGCAGGCAGAGGGAGAGGGAGAGGGAGAGGGAGAAGCAGACTCCCTGCTGAGCAAGGAGCCAGATGCGGGGCTCAATCCCAGGACCCCAGGACCATGACCTGAGCCAAAGGCAGACGCTTAACCGTCTGAGCCACCCAGGTGCTCCGCTAGAGACTATTCTTAAGTGATCAACTCATCTGCCTGCTGCACCCCCTTCCAAACTTGGGGCACAGCCATTCTGTCTCAAGGACACGGTGCGCTTCAGACCCTCCTTCTACAGATGGAGACAAACAAATAGTGGGCTGGTTTCAGTAGGATCTGAAGAAACAATGGGGAAAGACCATTTTGAAACGGCCCATTATATTTAGAAAATTAAATCAAGTCCTGGCTCCAAACAGAAGGGTGGACCTCATCCTAGCATGCCCTTAATTATTAATTCTCCTGTAATGTCCCAATAAGAACCAAATGGCCTATTCCCAGAGGAAAACTTACTCTCATGACAAAAGACGACCAAAATATTTATAATGGTTGTTAATTTGAATAGAATCAGTTCCAAAATTAGGACAACTATTTCAATGGCGAGTTTATTGACCAGGCATTTTCTCAGATGGAAAGCAGGGAGATGGATTTAGAAACCACAGGCCTTTCTCCCGTGATGGAAACCACTTCCAGTATGAAGCACTCTGTGGAGAAGTACTTATATTCCTTCCCTTTGATTTTGAATGTTTGGGGCAGAATTTTAAAATTCCTGTAACGGCGTTAAATGCTTCTGATACTGTACCTGAGTGTTTGAGTGATCATGTCAAATAAAATGTTCTTCCAAGTTAACTCTGCTGTATATTTAGGCATTTAATACCACAGCTTACTGCAAAGTGCACAAATCATTTTAACAGAGTGTAAATTTAACTACCATGAAGGCATTTTATACTCTGCTTAACTTCTCTAAGGGCCCCGTATTTTTTGGAGCAGATAAATCAAGCTTCTACAGAGTTCTATTTAAGGGAGTAACAGTCAAACTTCTAAAGAGACACCCCAACCCCCCTAACCACCCCCCAAGGCTCCTTGGCTTCGGAGATACACACACATACATCTACACCGTCAACCAAGAAGTCCGCCTTTGTCAACTGCCTCCCCCCTTTCTAACCAAGAACGGGCAAGCCAACAGCACATCTGGGCTGGGGCAAGTGTGGGTAAGTGATCGGCCCCCTCCCTGCCCCTGGTCACTGCTCCCCTGACCTCTCTCCACGGACAGGGATTGACCACTGTAGACCTGAGAATACTGCTAACACCACAGGGGCTGACATCTGTGCTCTTCTAACTGTCCTCGTTAGAAACATGATCTCCTATGGATCTCTCCTAAAACGAACTCAGTCCTCCAGTGCCAAAAAGGTCTCCAGATGCACACAAGAAATAATTAAAAAAAAAAAAAAAAAAAGTGGGAAAAAGAAGAAACCCATGCCCACAGCAGCTGAAGTCATAAATTATTTACTGAATTGAGGGAACCCTAGCCATGGGCCATCTGGAAGGGCCAGACTTGGGTCTCACGCTGCACCCCAAAGGTCGACATGGGGGAGGCTCTTTTGGCCAGAGAGAAGCCAAAAAGCAACAGCCTCCGGATTCATGGACATGGGAACACACTTCTATGTGCAGACTATGCAATCACAAATGGATAACCCACAAATACTCAACACTGCCCATGCCCAAGTCCATACCCAGACATGGTATATAAGGGAAAGATACACAAAATCATGTACAGGATGACTTAGGGGAAAGGAAAGGAGATTGGGCCAGAAAGGAAGGAAATGCTCAATGAGACAGACACGTCCAAGGGGCATAAGATAGAGCAGTCAGCCCGAAGAGGCACCTGCTGGCCAAATATGAAGCAATCTGGGCATCGGCGTGCGTAATGATAGTCCCAGAATCTAACCTATGGAAAGAAATAAGGGCCCAGGAGTCTTCATCAAGACTCATATATAACACACAAAGGGAAAGGGGAAGCTTCTCATTAACAGTGGGAAACAGACGAATCAATGTATGCGGCAGAAATGATGGAGTCAGAGAATTAATTACCAACTGGCAACCATCATAATAATTGATTCAGGCGAGAGTTATCAGTGGATGTCAGAACCAGAGAAGCTGGCATCACCCGGGGCCCCCAACAGGAAGCACGGAGGACACATGCCCACTTCCAAGGAACTCCTGCCAAGCGCGCATCACTTGAATCTCATCAGGAGAAAACGTGAAGCAAACCCAAATGGAGGGCTCCGTCTACAAACTAACTGGTCTGTTCTCCTGAAAACATCACTGCCATGGAACAACGGCAGATGAGCAGCGGCTCCAGAGGAAAGAGAATTAAGGAAGCGTGGCAATCAAACTTCCTTTTGCAATAAAGGAGGTTATTGGAACAACTGGCAAAATCTACAGGAGGTCCAACAAGACAATATGATCAACCATGTGAATTTCCCGATTCGGACCCCTGCGCTGATATTTAGGAAAAACTTCTTTATCTCTAACTACTACTCTGTTGCATATTTGCAAGTCTTTCTCAGAGGGTTTAGGGGAAAAAAAAAAAAAACCCAAACTACAGGGCTGCTGTGTGTGTGTGTGTGTGTGTGTGTGTGTGAGAGAGAGAGAGAGAGAGACAGAGAGAGAGAGAGAGACAGAGAGAGAGAGAGAGAGAGAGAGAGACAGAGACAGAGAGAGAACACAGATGTGGGAAAGTATCATTCAGGGGTATCAGGGGGAAGAGTAATTAGAAATTCTTGGACACCCATTCTTACCACTTTTCTGTAAGCCTGAAATTACATCAAATAAAAAGTTTAGATCAATGTTTCCCCCACAGGACCTAAATTACTGAAACGTGGTGTTATTGCTCTCAAAGATAAACTACCAAAAATAAAGATTCACAGTATGTCTGTGGCTTTAGGTGAAAGGACAGGCAGGGTCAGAGAAAACAAGGACCCCCCCCCCCAGTTTTGGTGATGAATGAAGACAAAGCCAGGAGAGACCTCCCTGCCCTGCTATCTGCAGACTGGGGTCCAGGGGCCCCACTGCTCTGAAAAAGGCCTGAAGAGATCAACCAGAAAGGGCTATCCATCTCCTGAGCCCCTTCCTTCAGTCTGAGCTGGGGAGTCCGCCCATCCCCCACCCAGGCCGAGAAACAGTTGAACCCTGGGCCACATCTCTGGCATCCACTGAAGGTGGCATGTGAGGCCGTGGCCTTTGGGCTGCACAGAGAGCATGCACGTGGAGGATGCAGAACTCAAGAATTCACCAACCGTCCACACAAATACCACTTCACACGGACGTTTCTACAGGCCCCCAGTGAATGCCGGAAGGAGCCCAGGTCCCAAAGCTGAGCAGGCCCCCTGGTGGCCCACGGGCCAAGCCTGGCCCCTACGTGGCCTACAGGACTGTCTCCCTCTCTCCCCGGGGCATCAGCTCACAGGCCCCCCGGGGCAATCATACCTTTTAAAAATCCCAGGCTCCTCAGAGGCAAATGACATTCCCCCCACCCCATTTAAATGCAGCCTGACTGGTCTCTCTCTGGCAAAGACAGAAAACTGCCTGTAGGTTCCCCCAAAAATGTTTTCTGTAACTAACCTCAACTTTCCATTATTCAATTGATTCTTATAAAAATTTAATGTACCTCTTGCCTCAGGTAACATTTTCAGCTAATTCTGCCTCTCCCCTTGTGACCAGATTGTGGTGGCTAGGCGAGGCAATTCTGGGGCACTCTATCATAATTCTTCACCAGTTTTCAAAAGGACAAGGCCAGCTGGCTTCAGCATCACCTTCTACTCGTCAGATTCTCACTGCTAGAAAGTCTGGCTCAGAAGCTACTTCTCCAAGGACAGGGCTTCCAGAAAGTCAGATCTGAGGGTCCCTTCCCCTGAGCCAGACAGGGTGTGTCTGCCTGGGACACGGGGGAGGGAATGTCTCTCTGCTGGTGGCCATCCCACCAGCCTGTAAAGACGTACCAGAGGGCAGGGGTCCCTCGCCATCTCTGCATCCTACCAGCTGAAGCTGAACACACTGTTAGACGGAAGTTAGCTAAAGGTAGCACTAAATACGGCTGGGCTATTATCTTACCCTGGGACTGAAGGTTTCCATCTGACACCAAATCCACAGACGCAAGACCATGGGAGTTAGCACACATTCCCAACATACTTTCCCAACCTGAAGAGAGCATAGCTAAGTCGCTCCAAAAAAGCTTGCAATGTAGCTTCAGGAGCAAACCAGTCTCCCCAGTGTGCCGGCGCAAGAACATCAGGCTGCACCACGAAGCCTCAGGTCCTGCACCAGGGAGGCCACCAGCCCAGGCAGCTGGCCTCGATTTCTGACACTTGAGTGAGGACCCAACTCTCTGAGGCTCAGTTTCCCCATGTGCGGAAGAAGAAGACAAGACATCACTTTACCAAGCCCACCCTAACAAAACCACCGCTTAGGTGGCAGAAGACAACAGGGCATTCAAGGTCCTCTGCCCTGTATCCTGCACCAAACAAGGAGCCCCGCCACACCAGCGGCGCCTTCTGAGCGGGTGCCCTAGCCCAGGGTGCTGGGGCCAGAGGCACAGGGCACTGCAGGAGAGGCCAGTCAGCCAACCTTCTATTTGGAGCCCACAGCAGCCACAAGGAAAGGGGACTGATGAGGAAGCGCCTGGCAGAGGGAGGTGCTCCGGAGGCCACTGGCCGCCCCAGGAGGGCCACCCCCTTGGTGGAGTTCCTCATGTCCTGCTGGCACCTACCCCATAGCCTCTCCTCCTTGGGAAGGGAGGCCGCTGGGAGTGGTTCCTGAAGCCACCTCCCCAGCCCCAAGGCCCACACAAGTTCTTGACAGTGGTCCCAGCCCATGCAGAATTTGTCCGGCCAGTGAGGTTCCCAGAAGTGCCTACCACCCTCTCCCTGCCATCCTTTGTCCTCTGGCAGAACTTGGGCCTGGCAAACACAGAGCAGGTCCCGGCCCCACCCAAGGCCCCATCATGCCCCCCTCCCACCCGTCACCCCCTCCCTTCCTTGCCTTGTTGCAGGACCAGGGCTCCTTCCTGCCAAGGTGCCTCGTGATCCCGAAACATTTCCCCGCGGCTGCCCTCAGCGCACCCCTACAAGGTGCTGACTTCTCCACCTGTTACTGCCCGTGCTTGACACACAAGCCTGGAGAGTTCTGCCTTCGCCACGTCAGCAAATCTTTGCCAAAGTGTACTTCCTTTGAACATTCCCCCGGCTCTATGCAAACAAAGCCCTCTCCTTAGCAACAGCTTACTGGGCAAAATGCAAAGATGACCCAGCCTGGAGCTGCTCCAGCATCCCGGGTCTCTGCTCAGGACCACCCCCCCATCCCCCGGACCACAGCAGCAATGACCTGCTAGCCCCCCACCCCCACCACCCAGCCTGCGACGCCAATTCATCAGGAGCAAACACGAGGCAGACTGCAAACAGCTGCCGAGCTCCAAGATAAAGTTTTATTTTAGTGGCTAAGGGGGAAAGTGCAGAAAAGGCGCCAACATTTTTACTAACAGCATAATTCTATCAGGGAAAGCTCCCTCCTCTAAGATTCCCGCGC
The DNA here is from genome assembly GCF_037043125.1 of Eumetopias jubatus. Taxonomy (NCBI): domain Eukaryota; kingdom Metazoa; phylum Chordata; class Mammalia; order Carnivora; family Otariidae; genus Eumetopias; species Eumetopias jubatus. The sequence goes on along the minus strand of NW_028274823.1, from coordinate 7,617,991 downwards.
TGCCCCGACAGCAATTTCAGCTGCTGGAAAGATGGTCGACAAAGTCATTACAGCCCGAGCCCAGCTCTTCCCACATGCGCCTGCCTCTCTTTAATGGCAATGACAGAGGCGATGAGGACATATGGTGAGGGAGGCTAGCCCCGTGTGCACCAGCAGTGACAGGAAAGTGCTCGGTGGAGGACTGAGCCCCTTCTCAAGATCCCATCAACTGGAGACCATTTCCACCTCGGCGTCCAGGCAGGGCTGGTAGCTTTCCCTCTGAAACCCGGGCCAAGAGCCTCCGAAGTGTTCTGGGGGTGCACGACTGCTGAGCAGGACGCCTCGTGCAAGTCCGCTCCCGGCGGCTTCACTGCAGCCGCCTCCCAGAAGCACAGATCTGCTCGGCTAGCGGCGAGGACACTCTGCTACGTGGGGCCCCCCAGGGGGTCTCCTGTTCTGGCCTTGCCCCTTCTGAGCCCTTTTTCAGACACACCTAGGGCCGGGGCTTGGCTCTTTTTCTAAAAACTTAAATCTGATCTTATCACATGGTCCTTGAATCTGTCCGAATGGCTCCCACTGCTTGATGGTTAAAAGCAGGACGTGGTATGATGGCCAAGTGCTCGCGGCCCCACTGCTTCCCCCTCCCCCTGCCACAGCCGTGCTGCTTGTGGCTCTGGGGGCTCTGCAGGAGCTGCCCCTCGGCCTAGACCTCCCGGGTGCCCACCCCCATGCCAGAGCCCTGCTCTCAACACTCCCACCCCAGTGGTTACTCAACATGATCCCAACTTGACACACACCTCCCAAGAAAACAATCCATCAGGGTGTCTCATCCTCTGGCATAGAAGCCCAGTGACCGCTTGTCCACCCTAACCATGGAGCCCAGAATAGTCCCCGGCATGCACGGGTACGTGTGGGTGCACACACACGTTGCACACACACACACACACACTTTTTTGAATAAGCAAATCTGATGAGCACACGAGCGGGCCAGCCCTAACCTCAACCCCGAGAAGGTGGGTCCGGGCAGTCCCTCATTGAGGACAGAAGCATCTGTGAGGGCCAGTGGGCCCTTCCAACACAGGGAAAAAGAAAAGAAGAAACTTCTAGCCATGCAACCTCCAGGCACGACAACGGATGTCCTGTTGGGCCCGCAAAGGGTGAGTCTGTCTGCTTAAGGATCCCAAGCCAAATCGTGTTGTAATTCTATCAGCCCATCGCCAGATACCTTGCATCCCCTCTTTTTATTTTCCTCTGGAGTCTTTCTGTTTGACTAACCAGGGAGGGCCCGTGTCTAGGAGTGTGCCAGACACCTCAGAGGCGTTTGAGTACAGATCTTAGCTGCATCAGTGCAGACTCCTGCATCTTGCAGCAACCCTGTAAACTAGGAGAGGTGGCCCATGGGGTCGCGCTCTAGGACACAGGGGGTCTGACTCATGGTTGGGCAAGTCGTTATTTTTGAAATTCTTTAGGTTTAAAAAGAACTATATGCTTCCTGTCTCCCCACCCAGTTCCACCCTCTGGGACAACCTGCCTTCCTTTTTGACAGGACCGTGCTCTGAGGGAAGGTGTTTTTCCCCTCCACTCAACAGCCCCACGTCCCCCAGAGGCCTTTCCCAACCCCTCCATCTCAACTTGGCTTTTGGGAGCTCTTCAGAGGTCGAGGTGCAGCTGACCCCTGGCTCTGGAATCTGACCCCACACTCAGGCTGCAGAGCCCACTGAGAACAGACCTATTTGTCTTCTGCGCTTCTGCCTAACAGGACTAAAAGCCGCACGAATGCCTGTCCAAACATAACCGGCACATCCTGTGTGTCAAAGATGCAGCCAAGTCGCTCAAGAAGCTCACAGGAATGGTACAGCGGTCAGTGAGCAGGGGGATCCAAAGAGCCAAGATAAATGGAATAGAAGTTGGTGAGAGAGGCAGGGGTTGCTGCTGTTGGTTACAAAAAAGGGGGTAAGGAAAGGGGGGGGGGGGCTTGCACAGGCGAGCGGTGGCGGATTAAAAACCGGGACCCAGAAGGAAGAGTTAAAATACACCAACCATGTATCTTTCCCAATCAACCAAGGACGGGCAGCATCGGCACAGTCCCACCTGGTAACCATTTCAGGTCCTGCTCTGCTCACAAGTGCTTGCCGCTCATCACGGCTACATAAGCCAACCAGGGTTGGAGCACTGTTCATCAATCAACACGGTAAAGAGCCTAAATCACCCAGATAACCTCAGGACTCTGTTGCCTATTCCCTTCTCAACTGCATGGAATGAGGCAAAAGCCTCTGAAAAAGGTCCCTCTCCAAGAAATTACGGTTTCTGAATGCTAGAAATCCAGAGTCCTTTGTCAGGCCCAACTACGGTGAGTTTTTTGAAAATACACACAAAATTAGGAGTTCCCACTTCTCACTGCTGTGTAAGCCCGTCTACCTTCGAGAAAGGCCCCAAACAAGGAGCCCCAGTTGGAAGGGAGGTGCACACGACTCTTCTCTCCCACCCTACCCTAGAGGTCAGCGGTCAGCTCCACCGAGCAAAACGATCAAAATGGATAAAATATCAAATAAGCCATTTTAGTTTCATAGCCTATCAAATATGCCTTTGACTTTAGGCTGGGATTCGACGGTGTGGTTGCTGATACATAAAGTTGGTAAGCGGAGCGAGGAAAGCGGCGTTCTAATACCTTCCCTGAACATTCAACAGAATATGAGTAAGAGCTCCCAAAAAAGCATAGTTATAATGGAAGACTCAAAGAGGCAGAGACCCACAGAGTATTTCTGAGCCTGATAATATGCCACACATTTTTTTTTAACTTTAAAAATATTTACTCTTGACAACAAACTTTAGAACCAGAATAATTTTTTTTTTTTTTAACCAGAGTATTGAAAAGGAAAAACAAACAGTACTTAACGGGATTGTTTTTAAGCATTGGGAGTTTCTGACAAATCAGAGGTTGAAGCAAAAAATTTTAACTCAGGATACCAAATATGCCAGTAGAATTGGTGAAATTATTCTGTAAAGGCTGACCACAGCTGAGAACAGGTCAACTGGAGGCGTAGTGGCCTGACCCAAGGAGGGCCCAGGTCTAGCAGGGAGTTAGTAAATGACCGTTTTGTCAATCCAGAGCTTGTCATCCACCAACAGACTGCCTGAAACTATCCTGGCCACTGCTTCGTCTGCTTCCCTTTCTTCTGACCATGCAAAGTGTGCGTACCAGGCCCAGAGGGAGCAGATGGAAACTGCAATGAACCTCAGGAGAGAGGAGCAGGGAAGCACACAGCTCAAAGCAGCTTGGAGCCTGGCAGCCTCCCAGACTGACCTGCACAGAGTCCTAGGTCCACCCCTGACATACAGCAGGCACTTAATAAATGCCTTGACAAGAAACAAAACCGCTACTTGCAGGCTGGCTGCTCAGGGGAACCCCGTACTGGGTGAGATCGAATCGGAGGAGAATTATCTTGGCCTGTGGGCCCACTGTTCATGAGCCCCCCCCAAATCAGCCCCCCCCACCGTGAACACTTCTGGCTGGGCTCCACCTCTGCCCTTGCTCTGCTAGTGGGACACCTGGGGGCACGGCAGCCTCGTTAATGAACTCGTCCCAGGGGGCAGCACCAGTGCAATAGGCCTTGAAGATCCAACCCAAACCATGCCTGCTACAGACAGACAACACCTGCCGGTGCGGGCAGGCGGAGGGGGAAGGGGTGGGCACAAACAGAACACAATTTTCCCTTAAAAACAGCAATTTGTCAAAGGCATGTACTGGAGAGTTAGGGTATGGATGATGTATTAGGGCAGCTAAATGCAAAGAATATGTGACATGAACTGAACGATGCGCTTAATGCACCATAATCCGCATATGTGACTACAAACACGGAGCGGACGGAGACTGATCCCGGCGGTGACAAAAACCGGATGTGAGTAACAACAGATGAAATCAACATGCATAGGAAACCGGGTCTCCAGGTGCTGGTTTACCCAGTTTACAAGCATTAACTCACCGAGTCCTTAAGGAGCCTACAAAATAGGAGTGCTGTCCCTGTGTTTAAGGAGAAAACAGGCGCAGAGAAGATCAGCCATTTCCCCAAGGCCACACAGCTACCAAATGTCAGGGGGATGCTCGCATACACTGTCCTGCCACGGAAGACAATTTAAAAAGGGGCGGGGCCGGGGCTAACCTACAAAAACCTAAAACCTAGCAGGTATATAGACCCCCGCCGACAAAATCCTGTATCTGCACAGATACCCTAAGACAAAGGGCAATACTGGATGGAGATCTGTTGTATCAAATGGGGCTACAAGCATGGCAGGATTCTTTTTTGGTAAGCCAACACAAACCCTCGGTTATGTTCATACATGCTTGCATATTCTAAGAAATACAAGCAGAAAGAACAGAAACAGCACCTTGAGAATCAGGAAGATAGGATAGTCAGCTCCGCCTTTATAAATCTTGCATTGCACTGCCCCCTCCTCCCCAAGCATATGATCCTTCTGGAAACAGATGACCACCACTTTTTTCCCTGTTTAAAAAAATAAAAAAAATCAACATATACTCGTTACAGAACATTGGGATGGGGAATAGGGAAAAGAAAAAAAAAAAATCACCCAAATTCTACCAATTAAAGATAACCACTATGAAATATTCATCACGTTTCCCATGAGTATTTTCTATGGTTTTAATTTGTAAATGTACATTCAATATTAAATCTTTTCACTCTGAGACAAGCCTTCTATTTATGTTATTTCAAACTGTGAAGGCATCGTTTTTTAAAGGAATTAGCTATTTTCCCCACTGTTGGATGCTTCAGGCATCTTTTATGCCATTAAATAACACCAGGATAAGACATCTTGAGGGAGTAAAGCTTTTTTTCTGGCACCAGGTGGGGAAGGGAGATTACTAGGTCAAAGGGCACGTGTGCTATTTTGGAAGGGGCAACACTGGTTTCCATGTCTGAAAATTCTGACAATCCCCGACACTATCTTATCAGCCTCCCTCCCACGGACACACCAATGCGCGTGCACACGCACACACGGCAGAGTCTCCGGCTCCTGGGTTTGGCTCTACGGTAGAGCCAGGCCCCTGGCCGGCCCTGGAGTGGAGCAGAGGTAGTGAGCGCTCCAGTGGCAGGTGCCCAGCCTCTGGATAAGCACACAATGGTACAGACTGTTGCTTTTCCTACCAGCGCCAGATGCAAGCAGTGGCCTGCGTTTACGAGCCAGGGCACTTAAAATACCCCCACCTTTACTTGAGAGTACCCCTCGGTGAGATGCTCACGCCAGGGACGATGGTGGCGGTACCGGATCACAGTGCACCTTCCGCAGAGACAGGTGGCAGGTTAAAGGCGGCGTGCAGCCCAGCCCAGCCTGACCACTGGGCGGTGCAGGAACGGCACCCAGGGTAGGGGACCCCGGCGCTCCCGGGCCTGAGTATCTCAGTGTCTCTGCTCCTGCCTTTCTCTCTGCCCAACCTCGCGGGTAGACGGCCTGCTAGGACCAGAGCCATCCCCTGGCCTGCCTTCTCAGCAAGCACCTGTGCACTTCTAATCGTGTTCAAAACACCCCATTATTTCGAAAGACGGGTCCTTCGCTGCACCTGTCCTGTAATCGGGGCCGGGGAGGGCACACCCGCAGGAACCCTGGGGCCCACAGGGAAAAGAGAAGGCAGGCTCAGTTATCACCACGCTCACTAGAAAGGCGCACGCCCCAACCGCCCCTCCTCACCCCGCCCACCACACCCCCTCCGAGAGCCCGTCAACCACCCCTCCCGTATATGGGACAGCCACTTCAGCAGGTCCTATTTTAGGCAGATTTTCCACATTAGAAAGTAAATTGGTTAAAATCATTGTAAGATACACCTCCCACTCATGACACTTTGTTTAATTCAAAGTCAAATAGCAAAGCAGGAGAGTGGGCTGTTTAGCACATTTATACATTTATAAATGGCCTTCCTGACCAGCACCCAGGCTGCCCCGCCCCCCTCCCTTCTTTCAGCCACAGCTGGGTAGGAATTCACTGACCTAATAGCACCGGACAGATAATTCCTTGCCTGGGGGAAAGACTGGCAAAGCCCATGGCATCTGCCATTTCCAATCTATGTTTTGAGATGGTGAGCAGGGGCTTGTGCCAGGAAGCTTGGGATGGGGGGGTAGGGGGGGCAGCGGCAGGGGATGCACCCCTCACTCTCCGTGAAAAGTTGACAATCCACCTACAGCCGACGTGGAGGCACAGCTTTACGTCGGAAAGTCCGGGCCCTCTGATTCAACTAAATCATCTCATCATCTCGAAGCCTGCACTGGAGAAAATAATTGAATTAAAGAGTTGCCGTAAGTCATTCAAGTGAGAGAGCAGCCATCCAGTGGGAAGCAGAGACGGTGCTGTTAAAATCCGCCGTCTTCTTGAGATAGCAAGAAAAAAGGCAATATAACGCGGTTCAAAGGACAGATGGGACTCTCCTAATTGTCCCCAGATTCCTAGCAGCAGGGGTGGTAACTAAATGGTTTCAATTAAAAGTTAAAGAAACAGGGAAAAGCAGGCGGTAAGTTATGCTCGTGCCGATGAGACTCGGTCGGTGCAGCGCAGACTGCCAGGGCTGCTTTGTCCCGATTTCACCGGCCCACCCTCAGTGGAATACGAGCAGTGAAGCTATCGCAACATGCTGCCGTGACAAGGTGACCGATAAACCCGTCTGTCGGATGCACAGTCGTGAACACCCATGTGAGTCTAATGGAGCCGAGGGTGAGGCAGGAGCCCACCTCTCCGTGCCAGTCCCCGCCTCTCCGGAGGGGCCAAGCGCGTGCGGGCACGGGTGTGGAGGGCACGCTGTGTGCGGGAAGGCTGCAGAACCCGCCCTGGGCAGGGCGGTAGGGGGAGTTCAATGCCACTCCAGGCTCAGTCCCTGCGGCTCAAGCACAACACGACAACACGCATGGAGTAAACATCCGCTCCTTAAAGCAGTGATCTCAACCGGGGAACACTTTCCACCCCAGGCACATTTCGTGACGTCGGGACACATTTTTGGTGGTCAACATGGGGGCAGGGAGGGCGGGTGGACAGAGGCCAGGGGTGCTGAGAAAGATCCCACAAAGCACAGGACAGCCTCACAACAAGGAAATGATCTAAAATATCAACGGTGCCAGGCTGAGACAGCCCCTTAAGGGAATCTTAAAGCATCTGAAATTCAAAGAAGTAAGAAAGCTAAGAAATAAGCTGGGGTCAAGTACACACACGTTAATCCGTCACCACCGTGGGACAGAAAAGAATTCACGGCTGTGAAAGGGACAGTTGGAGGCAAAAAAACAGTGGTGTCAACGAAGTGCATCAAGTGAGCGGAGTAGATAGATGAAGGAGGGTGAGGCACCCCCACTCCCCCCAGGAGGAGCTCGGTAACCACGGTAACCATGGTGTTTGGGGCCAGGAGACAATCAGACCCAGTCTGGCCCACAGACCAGGGCAGCTGACGCAGACACTGAGGCTCCTGGCGATCACCTGGCGACCTGAGGTGAGCAGCCTGGGTGGGCGTTTGGGCGGGGGGGGGCTCTGCGCACGTTACATTTCCCAACTGTACCACCACTGCTCTGTACCAGCCGCACACCTACGAACAGATTTCAGAATAAGTACCAAATCACTCGGTGTAAGAAGGTCCCTAACGGACAAAGGCAAAGAGAGAGATGGAAGGTCCCGGAAAGCCAAGTTCAATGGGTAAGACCCTAAAACCGGTAACCAGCATCCACCAGTCCCTTGTCCCAACTCTCAGGACATAGTCTTGTCTGGGCCCAACGGTCACTAACCAGGTGGGGGGGGCGGGGGGGGGGGTCCTTGCATCCCCCTGGGAATTACAAGTCAGTCTTGTCAGGTCCTCATGGAACCTCTTCCTGGAAGCCCTTTGAACAGCAGGCCCAGAGGTGAACCAGAGTAGAGAAAGGAGGTGGGGGGTCACTTCTTTCCTCCCCCTTGTAAATACTTGTGACTTTGTTCTTTGTTCCCATTGTAAAAACAAAAACCCCACACGACGGTTATCACAACAACAAATCCGGGAAGAAGTAAGAACATTTGAATATTCCTTAATTACACAGCACCACTACTAATTAACTTTTCATCACTACAGTTCATAATTCCTGCTCATTTTTTTTTCTTTTCTGAGAGTAGGTTAAAGAGGAAGAAAAGACACTGAACTCAGACTTGAATCTGCTCTATGGGGGATAAAAAAAAGCCCAGAGTTATGAAAAGTGGAAAAGCAAACACAAATGCAAAATAAAATATAGGAATGATGATAAAATTTCCTGTGTGATTGAAGACTGAAGCCTCAGGAATCCAACAGCGACTGATCAATACTGCTTACTTCCCAACTCAAAAGCAGCAACAGAGCCACATGCCCAAACCCATAAGCCAAAGAGCCAAGAAAAAAGTTATTAGCCACTAGATTAAGGCATGTGGCTGTTTACAGAGCTCGATGTGGAGAGACGCCTGTACTTGGTCAAGTTATCAGACAGAGTTCTGCCTGACAAATCCTCTCATCTCAGACAATCATACACATTAAGGTTTAAAAAAAAAAAAGGAAGCTAACCCAGGTAAGAAATACAAAAGTCTATGTAGCATGAAATATCTCCAAGAGACTTGTTTGGTGAAATTAACTAGTGGTTTAATAGGGGGGAAAGCCTGATATACAAGAGTGCCCCAATTTCTTCAGAGAAATTAACATTTCAATCCTGTTTTTATCTAGAAGTCATTAAACTGTGCAACATGAATTATAGGAACTACAGCAGCGAATTAACTCTATTCATCAACTAAGTCCAAACACTTTAGAGTGCATCTGTAATGAAAAAATAGCTCTACATTTCTGCCTCTTCTCATTAAAGTAAACCAGTTTTCTCTCTCTCAGTATATAAAACTGTCTTCTCTTCATATAATTTATATTACCATAAGCCGGCTCACATTCTAAACTATTACACGCCTCCAATTAATTTTTGCAGCTTTTGCCTGAAAATTTAATGAGATAGTAGTGGGTGAACCTGCTGACTCTAGATTATGTGTGTGCTCCCAATATTAATGTTGGCATAATAAAATAATCTGATCCATACTTGATGAGAGTGTCCCCCGTTGCCCCCGTGGTAAAGGTAACGTGTAAACCAGGGCTACTCGTTTTCCTCTTTTAAATCCAATTACAAAATTTACTAGTCTCAAATTAAAATGCCCCCCACTCATCAACCTGGGGGAAAGAAGGCAACAGCGCCATGTAATTATCCCCCAGCTCCATTTCTATGACCATTTCAGACAGTGGTGAAGACGGATGGCTGTTTGTCTAAGACCTCGGCTCTTGACCACGGAGGCTGCACTTGTCAAAAAGCCAATCCCGAAGAGGCAGCGAGGGCGAGCGCCCAGATGAGGAATCCCTCACTCAGTCCAGCTGCAGGCATCCCTGGGGCTGACGTGCCACAAGTGGGGTCCATACCCCCACGTCTGCTCATGTGCAGACATACGTGTACCTGAGTGTTCAAGTTCAGCCAGAGACGGAAGAGGTCTCAGCCATCGTCCACTGGACTGAGGGGAAGCAGGAGTGTTCAGCCCTGGGAACCGGCCAGCGAAGCTTGGGCAGATCACCCCAAAAGCCAAGGTTGATCCTTACCTACGCTGGAAGGATGTTTCCAGATGCCATCACTGGTGGCTAAGAATTAGCCGTGGCAGGAGAATACACAGCACTGAGCCGAGCGCCTGGATAGGGTTGGCCCTTAACACATCATTTAGTTGGAATCTTTGTGTTTAACAGCTCGTAGGGAAGCTGGGGAGTGAGTGGGGCTGGAAGAGCCTCCCGTTCGGGCCCTCCCCTGACGTGGCCCACACCCCAGCTGCATCTTCCCAGTGCCGGTGAGACAGCTGGGGGTCTGCTTCTGCTGAACAGAGACACAGACAGACTCTGAGGTTTGAGCCGCCCTGCCAGCGCCAGTCCAGCCTGGAGGCCTAGCTACTGCCATGTGCGACGGACTTGTTCTTGTCTGGAGCCAACCCTGCAGGTGGGCTTAAGGAGCACTAAACCCCACAGACACGACACTCAACAAGCTCACCTGACTGTGAGCACTTAGCCCAGTGGGATGCCCCGTCTTAGAAGATGGTTTGTTTGTACACAAACCTGGGGGTATATAAAGATTATAGAATGGCTATCAAATCAACAGCTGATCAGGAACACCCAATATTAAACCTTTTTATACCCAATGTCTGAGCTGTCAGGGTTGGGGGTGCGGTGTGGAACATGCTAGGTGTGCAGATCAATCCTGGACCCGGGTTCAAATCCCACATCTGCTCCTCCAAGTCCCAAGAGAAGTCAATTAACCTCCATTATCTATTAAAATCTTAAGAATAAATAAGGATAGCTCCCCCTGCAACCCTCACAGGACCAGCCACATACACGGGACCAGACGAGGCTGTGTGCTTGGGAGTGACAGGCATGCAGAGAACACTCAGCGTGTCGGGCTTCCTTCTCACTTGTCATTGCTGCCGGGCCTCCCTGACGCTCCAAATAAAGTCACTTTCAACTCTGCTTTCCATACCAAGGCAAAGTGGCAACATAAGCCCCAAACCCCAACACTCGGGCTCACTGAAGAAACCTGTCTCCCCCAACTCAACCAGAAGCATCTCCTCCTCCTCCTCCTCCTCCTCCTCCTCCTCCTGCGGGGTGCAGCTTCTCACTCTCCCATTGGGAAAGTTGGGACTTCCCGGATCCCCAAACTACCAACAAGTTTTTATTTAAAAAAAAGGGGGGGGGCTCTTGTGTTACCAAAACCGGAGGGGAAGCAAAACCAGGGAAGGCAGCATCACCTAGGAGGGCAGAGGGTTCTGAGGACTTCCCAGGCCCAAGGTCACTTGCTCTGAACCCATCACTAGCCAGTCTGGTCTAGGCTGGACGTGGGTTATGGGGGCCCGAGACTGGGGCCAGCCATCCTGGATTCTTCCCAGAACCAATACCAGCACACTCTGGCCAGAGGCACCCTCGAGAGAGGATTCTACAGGGGCTCAGGCCTAGTTCCAAGGAACCTGGAAAAGCCCCCCCCCCCCAAATTCTACACCACCAAGGCCCTGGGGAAGACACAGTATGTCTCAGCAAGGTCACATACAGACTGTGAACCCCTTCTCCTATGTTGAGGAACGGAAGCTATTAACTGTGTTACTGGCAAGCACAGATGTTGTCTATATCTAAAAATTCCCAAATAGATCAATTAGCATATTATAAAGAATTTACTTTCATTTTTCCTTGGCAGATCATAAAAGCCCAAACGCAACACTCAGTTTGAAACTGACAAGTGCATATAGCAGAAGATGCTCTATTAAACGCAGACAACAGGAAAAGTAAATGGTGTTTATAATGATTAGCCACCTAATTAATTCTAAGAGTAGAATGTCCAAAGCTATAAATCCATTTCTTTGGTAACTGAAGCTCGACATCAAACAAGTCACTTCTGTGCTGAGAATGGCAGCCCTAACATCTTCCCGACATTTGCATCCAGCAATAGGGCTGTCTTGAGGGTTTTCCAGGGAAGGTACTCAGAATCTATGTGAAAAAGCAACAGAAATAAATACACTTGCACGCGCGCGCGCGCACACACACACACACACACACACACACACACACACACACACAAATAGCAGCAATAGATTCTGAAATGAAAACAGCTTCGATGCTACAAACATGGCTAAGTATTAACAGACTCCTAGGACAAGTGTTCCTCCCCTCCTGTGGCAATTAGCTCAGTTTAGAGGGAGAACTGCCCAGGCTCCTGACCCCGTGAAGAAATCTGGGGGCCTCTGTGTTTCTTCAACTTGGCCAGGGAGGATATAGGTGGTAGATTCTAAGACAGACCGAAGTGTAACAACATGATCACCCTCTGAAACTCTGTGCCTCTTCCTTACTTGTGACTTCAGAAACTACCTTCTGGGGCAGGAGTGGGGGAGGGAGAAATGCACAGGCAGAGTAAGAGCAAGAATACCATGGAACCAAAGTTGATAATAGATGCAGAGCTGTCCTTCTTCCCATACTTCCTGAATTTTCTTCCTAGATTGCAAATCAAAATCTGCATTTAAATAGAATATTTTTAATGTAGAAAAGAGGAAGCCCTAGGGTACAGAGGTATTGCGTTCAATATCTATGGGCACAACACTGCATTTCAAATGAGATGCAGCATTTTGAAATTTACTGAATATATTACATATTCCAAATTGTCTTCTTATTACCACTATTTTTACTCGATTCTCCTATCCTAATAGGTGTGTTTCTTTTATGACCAGGACTGTTAATAAAAGTAATGTGATATTACATCATGCTATCAACTGAATCTTGAGAAAAGATTACAACAATCCAAGGATCTCATAAGCCCCTGGCTCTGATAATTCCAGCCATTATTCAGTGTGAAATTCAAACAGTCTGAATTCATTAACATTGGTTGCTACAAATCTGCATTTTCAGACTTTGCCATAAAACGCAGGAGTCCAAACCTGGTGACCTGAATCGATTGAACAGCCTTTAGCGCGAAGTGGCCCCGCTCACAGGCCTCTCTCCGCACAGTTCTGGGTGCTGGCCCTCTCCACGGCTGACCCACCACTGCTGGCCTCACGCTTCATGCTCGGTCATGCAGGCAAATCGCAGAGACCTCGGGCCACTGACAGAAGAGGGACGACCCGCTCCCAGTGAAAGACCACATTGCTAAATGGGTCTCCAGGTTGCTGATCACATCGGGGCACAGAACCTTGACTCCAACACCTCCCCTCCCTTACTCGGCTCAGATCGGCTCACCCTCACAAAAATAAGAACTCAAATCCAATAGGCATATATGAGAAAGACTTCGGAGAACCCCACACCCTTTGTTCCTTGATGAAGAGAGATCACTGCGAGGTTGACGGTGGGGGGTGTAGGGGGTGCAGCAGGGGGTATGCCTCACTTCCAAAGTCCCAGGAGGAAACCACGACAGAACTGTCGTGAGCAAGAAGTCTAGCGTTCTAGCCACTTTTCATCTAAACGTTCACGTAACCCTGACCGCAGGTGTGTGCTCTCCAGCCGTGGGCAGGTCACCAGGGCTGACCCCAAGCCGAGGGCATGGCTAGCTCTTTACTGAAGCTGCTAATGATGGAGAGGATAGCAGCAGTCATCCCTCAGAAGCCCCTACCATGGGCCAGGTACGTGGCTAAGCCCTCCTCAATGAGAGTTTCACTGGACACCCCAACTCTTGAGAATAAGCACTACTATTCACCCCCATTCGACAGAGGGGGAGCCTGAGGCACTAAGCACAGAAAGCTCCTACCTGCCCAAGGTCAACACCATCAAGGGTGGCCCAGGTTGCCCTGAAGGCATTTCCTGGGCCCGCCCTCAGGATCCTTCCCCCCACCCATCACCAGGGCCTTGGCCAAGTCTTTGCCTCTGCAACTGGACTCTTTCTTTACCTTTCCCGTGCAAACATGCGGAAGATGTGCCAAAGCCATCGGGCTGCTGGAGGGAGCGGCTGCTAGGATGCAATTCCATGCTAAAGAGCTGGGTTGCTTCCCAGCCAAGGCGAACGCTGCATCAATCTGCTCTGTTTAAACACACAGGCAGAAGGCTTTCCGGACTTAAACAGGCCTCTGTGGTGCGGCCACTTAAGCCCGTGGGAGATCAGAGTACAAATCAATATGAATCCTCCTTCCTAGAGGAAGTTGCAACCCTACCTCGCGGTTTAGAGGTCATCTTCTGCTGTAATTAGGAAGTAGCAGGGAGTTTCGACTAAATTATGAAAAGCCAGGACTCTCAAAGTTAAGGTTTTCAACAATGTGGGGCCAGGGCTTGTCAGTTCCACATGCAGGAAATGCCGGCTTCCAAATCTCCAAAGGCAGGCAAAGCAGGCGGCCACCATGCTGGGTGCATGAAGGAATGTGATACGCAGGCCATCTGTCCTCCAGTCCTAAGGGGCCTGCAGGCACGAGGCTCTGGGAGCCAGTTGGGCCTTCTTGAGGTCCTCATAGTCCCTGCTCAGATGTGGTCACCGCAGCTGGATCCAGGAAGCCCCCATGCCCACGAGGCTACCACAAGCCACACTGAGTTCAAACTCCCCACCCCGCCTCCGAAAACTCCGGAACACATATACCTCCCCCTAGGCAGGTAGTGTGTCATGCTGGTTTGCCTTCTGTCTGCAGAAAACACTCCCAAGCTAATGCAGAACCAACCCTGCCTTCCAGACAGATGCTGGGACAGGCTCTCCCACATGGGCCCAGCCATTCCACCCCTCCCCGGCCCCACCACAGCCTGGGATCCACTCATTCAAGAAACATTCCTGTGGAATCCAGAACATGTGGACCATGTACAGAAAAATGAAGATGACGGGAGCCGTGGGCATGGCTTCTACCTCAGGAAGCTTGCAGTTATCGCTCTGGAAGGTTCCATGTAATCAGAGCACTGTTTGTTAACCTTTATTATCCAATTTCACCTGGTAGAGTCTGAAGGCATGGCATCATGAGAGACTAAACTTCTGGGGAGAATCTGAGCTAACAAGGACTAAAAGGGCTCACAGCCCATCCCAGGCTACCTCCTGTACTCAGGGAAGCCAGTGAGGACCCAGCAAAGCCAGTCCCAGTAGATGATCCTATTAAAGATGCAGAGGAGGCCAAGAGGCCAAGGGCAGCTTGATGGAGTCTAGACCTCCTGGTCCTGAGCTCCCGAAATGTGGTAGCAGCCGTGAGTTTTCAGTCCGCAGAGGCTGCCCCGACTGGCGGGACCCGAGGGGCATGCCAGTGAACCTGACCTGCCACGCCCTCGTCCCAAGCTGCCCCGGGAAGAGGGAGCAAAAGCACCAGCCAGCCATCTGAACGGACTCACCCCGCGCCCGATGGAAACTGATAGCCCTGCTCCAGCTGAATTTTTCAAGGAGTTGCAGGTTACACCCTGTCCAGGCCAACCAAGGTTTCCTTTGAGTTAAACAATGTATAGTTGAACCGGAAGAGGGAAGGCGACCACAGAAAAGGGGTTGGGTTACAGGCACAAGAACCAGATAGCTTTACCACCGAGACTCATTTTCTGCAAATCTCCCCTATGAAAAGGCAGCACGACACAGTCCGCTAAATCAAGGCCCACCCCAAACAGATCCCATTAGGAGCTGGCGTGGGGACACCCGATCCTGTCTGCCTGGAGAAAGATGGGGACTGGGAGATTGGGGTCCTCTGTTCCCACTGTTCTCAGTGTGCATTTACGAAGAAATGGAAATCAAATACCGGGCTCAGATGCTCAGAACTGCTCCTCATGCACGGTGCGTGTTTTTACCCCCGCACGCTTTTTCCTCCCAATGTTCTATCTTTTTGCCATATATAATTAATTTTAACAGCCATCTCCAAATTACCCCACAGGCTGGTGCCGGTTCTTTTCAACAGTTCACTGCTGAGAAATTGATTTGTTGGCTCCCCGTGCCTAAAGAACCCACATAATGAAATATGTATAAATGTCACTGGTCGGGCTGCTTCTGAGGATAAAGTCCAGGAAGCGCTTTCACCCCCCCTGCACAGGAGTCCACTCGTGGTGCATATCCTCGGGTATTACTCACGTGCCCCCATGCAAAAACCAAGGAATTATACTGCATCTTCTTTTAAAACCTCCTATTTATCCTTAACTGGTACAAGTCTAGGGGAAATTATCTTAATTGCTACGTGGAGAAAATGAATTGCAAATGCACTTGGTTAACCAAGAAGACTATTTTTAACAGCATGTGGCCAGCTGGGAGTGGCCGAGTTTGCCAAAATTAAAGGAATCAATTGATCGATCGATGGATGGATCAATCGAGCAAATGTGTTCTGAACACACTTGAACCTGGAGAGGCGGCGTGTGTCCCTCCATGAATACCTCGATGGGGGCACAATAGGAATTACAACCCAGACCAGGTTCAAAAAAGTTACTGGTCTAATGCATCCTAGAAGACGTAGTAACAGTGGCAACACACAAGCCCTATGCAAAAATACAGGAGAAAAACCACCTTTTCCTCTCCTGTGAATCACCCTCGGAACGTCTGATTAGAGATCCCGTTTTCCTATGAGAAAGTTCACTTCCTCACCCACTCACACATCAACATACATAATCCTTATTATGAAACTTACTGTAAACAAAGTACCATTTCCTTCCACCAGCAGAGCCCTCACCCTGTAGGCCATCACCTCCCTCCACTCCTCCCCATCCCCCCTAACACCCATGCCTCAAGCCTCGGGGAAAGCACAAGAATCTGTCCACTGACAGTTGCCTCTGGTTGTCCCAGAACGTGGGCTGCTGGTCCCCAGTTCACTGGGGGGACCAGGGGTAGGACAGCCTCTGTCTGGGGCGTGTTTGGGCATCCATCACAGCCAGCCTCCCAGGAGCTTTCTCTGGGCTCCATGGCCACACCCTCGGGGGCGAGCAGCCGCCCGAGGTCAGCCCCCACTTCACATGGACCAAGTGTGAGGGAAGGGACAGACTCACTGCACACCTGAGAACAGGAGCACACCAGAGAGCTGCGGCCCCCAGGAGTCACCACTCACTACAAAGGGGTCCTGTGATGATGTTGGCACAGCCAGTCACCGTGTTGTAGTGTTTCCACAGGGGGAGCCGGAGTTTGGGCTACACAGTGTCTCCAGCTCTATTCTCTCACAGGTCCCGCGTGCCAGCAAAGAGATCCTCGCTTTTCTCGGAAAGGGAGGTGGGCCACACATCCACGTTTCCCAGCATGACAGGGTCGCAACTCCTGCCCCACCAGGGGAGAGGGATGCAGGGAGCCATCACTCCCCAGCCGGGCCCTCCAACCGCAGTGCCATTCGGCAGAGACCCACCCTGGCCAGGAACCCCAGGAAGTACTGACAGGCTTGCTTATTCTGGACACACGGATGACAGAGTGAAAATTAAGACCCTCTGTTCCGTTCCGAGTCTCCTTGGCTGGTTAACGGCTGTGATTAGAACCAGCAGTCTCGAGGGGTGGGAGGTGGGCAAGAGGGTCAACAGCAGGAAACAAACCCACCAGGACGAGTCGGGAGGCTGGGCCTGTGTGGTGTGGTGTGGACAAGGAGGAACTCTTGAGAACAGAAACAAGGGGGCTAGGCTGGATGATCTCTGCGCTTCTATGCAGAAGCCGAGGTAGGATTTTGAGATTCTCGGGAGGAAGGAACACGGGGGGAATCAACACCTCCCAGAGAATGGCTCCCATGTGAGCTCGGATCTGCGGCTCAGGAAATAAAATCCAAACAAGACCCAAGCACCCAGAGCTCAGCTGGGGCCCTCCTCCCCTCTCCGCAGAGCTGACTGAAGCCCCACCAGCATCCCCCAGCCCCCATCTCGGCCTCCTAGCTGTTTCTCATCCAGAGAGTTCCCCTACAGATAGAAGGCCCTGTGAATCTTCCTCTGGTTTGCTGTTTCTGATGTTGGCAGTCTTGCCTCGCCGAAAATCTAGAGCAGGATCCCACATCCCTCGTGCAGGCCCAGAGCACAGGAGGACCCTGGAGGCCACGGTGCCAGGACCAACATACCCACCCCATGGTGTAGCTATTGGTTTCTAGAGCAGGACAATACTTCCCTTCTGTTTCCTCGGGAAAGAATCAGTCTTGGCAGAAACAGGGCAGAGGCCCCAACGACCAGGCAGAGGGCTTCATGGAACCCTGCTGGTCCACTCAAGCCACACTGCAGATGGCCGGCTCAGCCTGGTGCCCATGGCAGGCCCGGGTGAGGCTCTCCCCACCCACCAGGCACAGCCGTCATCGGTGCCCTGGCGTCCCCCGCTTGCCACCATTTCTGGGAGGCTTGTGAAGCGGACTGAGCTTGCACATCATTATTATGATCTGTCAGAACAGCACGGTGCACAAACTTCTCTGGGTGCAAGCAGCTGGATTCGCTGCCACATCCTTGCCAAACCACAGCCACGGCTACCCTGCCATCATTTTACGGAATAAAGGCTGAGAACTCTGATTTGCATTTCCGCGTATTTGTAGACATTTAACAAGAAAGCACCTCTTCCTCCCTACCACTTCTGCTGCGATCACAAGGTAAATGGGGGCTGGGGCAAGTGTTAATGCTCAGTAACAAAACAGTTCCAGAACAACAACGACCCGTCTGAACTGATGGAGAATGAGTTCTGGTTCCAGGAGAAATCAGCAAACCAGAGGGCATTTGGGGTTTTCATTTTAACAAGTAACAACACACAGAACGAAGAGCAAAACTACAAAAAAACACCAAGATGTAAACTTCGCATGTCATGATTCATTCATGATGACAAAATGAGCCTCTCTGCAGGAAGAAAACTGAAATGTTTCATGTGAAATTTATTTTTAAAAGGCTATAAACCAAAATAATGAAGTCTAGAATACCAGGCACACAACGCTCTTAAATGAGGACGTCCTCAAAAATACGAAGGTCAGAAAGGCTATATAAATGGTTCTGGAGCTTCGGAGGTTTGCCATTCTGAGGCTGTGGCTTTTTGTGAGTTTTGTGCAAAACATCTACTTCCTTCTCCTCTGCCCACATTAAACAAGATTTGTCTAGACCAGAGACCTCAGCAGGTGAGTTACTGGGTTGAAATCAACACGTGGTCCTTCCTCAGGCTGGAATGCCAGATACCCCTTACGCTGCTGTATATGGACCACAGGCGGGGCTGACTGGGTGGCTGCCAAAAACGGGGTACAACCTACTGGGCACAGTGATGAGCCACAGACAAGAGCTCCAAGAGCCAACACATGCCTCTAGGGATATGCGGGAAACTCCATCCACCCTGTATTTGTGAGGGTGGTCAGGGCAAAGCTAAACTCCCAGCAGGATGCTGGGCATGGGGCGTGGCGGGGGGGGGGGCACCGGGCAAATGGTTTGGTTGTAGACAGTGCATCCCCCCAGCACAATGGCCACGTTCCAACTATGGTCGACCCCAGCGTGGTCCCAAATGCCTTGAGCACCTCCAAGGTGCTGTCAAAAACTGTTTCCCCAAATTATGCCCCAAACACAGAAGCGGGAACAAGTGTATCAGGCCAATGTCTGAGCACACTTGGTTCTCAGGAAAAATCTGTTATCAGGAGCCGTGCTGCAACCACATTCTGATACAGATGCATTTATGCAACGTGAATGCTCTTCTCACTGAGATCAAAACCACTGATAAACAGGAGCCTGCAGTGGTTCAATTATCAGGTTGAGTCAAATGAAAATGCTGTTACTCAACCATTTTTGATATATATTAAAAAAAAAAAAAGCCCATTTCATCTTTTACTATGAATTCCCACATTCCTATCTTTAGAGGAAATAGTTTTCCAACCCTGTGGTGTCTATAAAATGTACCAAGTGTTACTTTCCAGTTTTGGGTATCCAATGGAGCTGTTCCCCTGGCCAGCAGGTGAGCCTCAAGCACCTTTCAGTGAAGGACTTGACATGAGGCACCACCAGTGTTTGTACACGGAACTGGATGCCTGTGGGAGGGAGTCCACTGGATTTCCATCACCATCGCCATGAGTCCCTGGAACCATCTCTGGCCCCAGCACCCAATACTGAAACCAACACCCCACCAGCCCCAGGCCCACAGAGATTCTGTAACATCATCTCTCTGCCTGAGAATCCTGGATTAGACTCCAGCACACGGTCTTCAAGAAAAGTTCCTTTTAGAAGAATGGGTGAAAAAAGAATTAATGTTGGCCTTGAAAGGCAAAACTGAAGGTCTATGACTGAGAGTGGCCATCATGACTTACGAATAAATACACCCCTTTCCCCCAAAGAATGGTCAATATTCCTAGTCTCTTGCCCTCTCGAATGCTCAGATTCTTAGAATTGTTCCAAGAACATGGAGTGTCCTCTGGTAAGCAATCCTCTCAACTACACACTCTGCTGTGGTCTTTGGTCGGGCAAGCCCTCTCGGGTCATCCCGGGAGAGGCTTCTGGACTACCACACCAAATTTAATCTTAAAAAACAGGCAGGGGATCTTGGGGACCGTCCTAGCACAGCTACTGAATTCACATGAAAGAAGACCTCCAAATGCCTGGAAGAGGCCCAGGTCCCGGTAGTTTTCGGTCAGGATCTCCAACTGACCCTACTCTATGGGGAAAGGGGGGGCACACAGTGAGACCCTTCCCTGGGCCACAAGCCTCTCTGCTAGCTAGGTTCAGGCCGTGGTTGTGCTCAGGCTCCCGCCCACTGGTGCTCACAGAGGAATACTGCACTGCAGGGCTCTAACAGAGCCCAGCTCCGAGAAAGGTGGGCCCAAGCCCGAAGGGGTGCACCTGCCTACTCTCCAAACCAGAGGCTAGATGCTATCCAACACTTTGGGCAACACTCCCAGGGGTTTGACAGAAAGGACACCGAGAAAATTTGCTCTCCCACTCTTTGTCTTGCTTTTAAATGATGCTGTTAGCTCAAGGAGAAAACATTTTTTTCCAGCAGGATAAACATCAATCACTTCTGAGAAGTTGCCATTTTGAGACGTTGAGTTAAGATGCAGGTTTTGTGAAGAATGGCAAGCGGCGTGTTGCGACTAGACTTCTGGACCTCCAAACCTTGCTCTGGGTAAAGGATTGAACTACATTGATTGAGGATTTTCTCAGCCACACTCTGAGGGAGTGCAGGCAAAATTGAATGCTCTCCTCTGTGCACACCCACATCCCCAATCAACTCCACCAGAAAAAAAAAATCACTTCACACTCAAGACATCCTAGAGGTTGGTAGCTCTAAAAAAATCCAAGCTCATTAGAGATGTGCTTCCATCAGCAAGCTGCTGTCTTTCTAAAGACGTCCATCCACCTTTTCACTCGAGCGTCTTTGGGGTGGCATGAGACTATTTCCCTAATTCATTTTTACTCTTTGTAATTAATACGTTGAGAAGTCCTAACACGACTTCCATTCTGCCTTGAGTCTCCTAGTAGTATAATTTCCGTTGACTTATCTCTGTGGCAGCAGCGAGAGCAGAAACAATCACTTTACACTGAACTATATTGCTTCAGAGTTAATTACATGTATTTTGCTTTTGATAAATGAAAATACCAGATGCAATTAATTGAAAGACAATCAATAGAATCCTGTTATTAGACATCCCAATGAAACATCCAGAGCCTGCTGGCAATCCATAGTCATCAACTAATTGAAAACACATTCCAGAGGTGTTTTAAAAAACCTGAGCTTTTACCTGGAGATATTTTACAGTAACTCACCAGTATAAATCTGTCCACAAACTATAGATCACACGATGGGCTGTCCGTCTTTTTAAGGGATTCCAGCTTCATTGGTTCAAAACCATTTAAGGCGATGAGAGTCTGAAAGTGAAATGAATTGGGTCAGTGGAGCTGAAGGAGTGATTTTTTTTTTCCCTCTGTTGTTTACATCTAGCCATTCCTTAATTGCATTTTTCCAATGCCTTCGATTCTAAGCTACCAGAGGTTATTAAATGGTTTCATTAAAAATACTATTTGTCTTGCTTTAGTCACACACCAGATCAAATTAAACAGTAGAGCACCAGAACAAATGAACCCTTTCCATCTATTCTGACACAAAGCCAAGTGTGCAAGACCAGAAGGTGATATTGTGTCATCACCGTGAAAATGTCATTTACATCTCTTTACATCTCCGAGTAGCGAGCAAAGGGACAACACAATCAATACCTTCAAGCAAAAAGTATTACCAACTGTTGGAGAAATATGGAAGTATGAAGTGCAATTCATAAGCCCATGGTTTATAAGTGCTATTAGCATAAATGCTGACAACTGTTAATCCACTGTAACTCTGATTAACGGTTGCAGTTGTCCATTAATAGAAGGCATTTTAACTTACTACTGAAATTGATTACTCAGTTAAGAATTCAATCCTAATGTTCAATAAAATTGCACTTTCTTGGCAAATGCAATATGAAATGAGGTGATGCATTAAACAGCACTCACATTTATTTTACTATACAAGGGATGAAGAGGAAATCTACTGTGGTGTCATCACCTACTTGAACCACTTCCTATACAGACAGAGTTGTCAGAGGGGCAGGTGGGGAAGGTACCCCTGGGGCAGACAGAACAGGCAAGCGCGCGGGTGAGCGTGTCCGAGTGCCTTTTCGGGGACTTTCCCATGACAGACAGGATTGCACCACTGCAGTTGTCATGCAACCAGACTGTCCATGTTTCAAGGTAGTATTTCTCAAGGCCCATGAGAAAGGAGAGGTATGCACGTCCTGGAAATGAACTGTTGCAGCCAACCCTGACCATTCCCAGGCCCATCTTGTAATCAATCAGGATTCAGATGGTTGGTTAATATTTTTAAAAGGGTATGAAATTACGGAAACCAGCTTCCTAGCTTCGCTCTACTTTTCAAACCATTCGAATCTTAGGGAGCAAGAGTTTCCTAATATACTTTTCCCCCCTTTAATTTTTTTTAAGTAGGCTCCACTCCCCGTGTGGAGTCCAATGAGGGGCCTGAATTCACGACCCTGAGATTAAGACCTGAGCCGAGAGCAAGAGTCTGACACTCAGCCGACTGAAACACCCAGGTGCCCCACTTTCTCCTCCTTTAAAACAATGGCGTCATCTCTTGGGATCCAATCCTGTGGCATAACCTGCCCAATTACACAGCAAGTCAGGGAAAGGAAAGCCATACTTGTGTTTTCTATTCAGCGTAATGAAGCAGAGCATCCGGGTGCTCCGACGTCAGCCAGCTCCCACACCACAGCTAGATCCGAGTCAAAGGCAGGCATGGTTCTGAAGAACTACTTAGAAGAAGGGTGACCTCTATAGTCAGGGTTATCATACCAAAGGTCAAAAAGTAATTCCACTCCCACACCATCTTATGCCCCCAACTTTCCAATTTAAGGAGGGGTGGGAGGGAGGGGACGGAGACATGTCAGCCTTAATTTATTAAGTGCTGGGGACGGAAGAGCAGGCACAGGCTCTCGGCAGTGCTGAGCATCTAACGACACAATTAAGTTTCATGTTTAGTAACTAAGCATTTAACTCTATCTAGGAACCATCCTGAAATTTTCAGGAGACAAGAGCTTGCCTATCAAACTCCTGTTCACCCTTCAAAACCCATCTCACTGAGATCACCTTCCTGCTCCAGCTGCCAGGCTGTTCCATACCCTGACCAACTCCAAGTCTCTTCAGTGTTAAATGTCTCGATCGCATTCATCTCTAGATTTCTCCAGGTGTGGAACACAGTCGAAAATCAAATATTTAACTACCTGCATAATGGAATCTTTCTCCTTAGTCTAGCACTGCTCGTCCTAATAGGTCACAAGCTTCCTTTTTCTTTGTTTCCAGTGCTTTGCACAACAGACACTCGAATGTTTATAGATACATATATATGTAAATGACGCATTTCCAAAAACATAAGGAAATGATATGTACATCTGACCCTCAGATGACACGAAGGTGAAGTGTGCGGGTCCACTTATATGTGGATTTTTTTTTTTCTGATGGAGAACAGTCCTGTAAACGTCTTTTCGCTGATGATTTTCTTAACAATTTCTTTTTTTCTAGCTTGCTTTACTTCAGTATGGCCTATAATACAAACAACACACAAAACCTGTCAATCGACTGTTTATAGATTGTGATTAAGGGCTTCTAGTCAATCATCGGTTACTGGTAGTTAAGTTTTGGGGGAGTCCAAAGTTCTATGTGGATTTCTGACTGTTGAGGGGTTGGCACCCCCAAACCTCATGTTGTTCAAGGGTTGACTGTATAACAGGAAGAGGTCCCTTTTGGAAAGGAGGGAGAGAAGGAAAAGTTACTGGGGAAGTGAAATTGAGCAGGGTGTGTGAAGTTACTTCTTGTATTTAAACAAAGCTTAAAGAGAAATATACTAACACGTTCACACTGGTGGGTACAGTCTTACTTTGAGCTAATGCTTCATAGCGAAACCAATTCAATAGGGAACTGACAACTTGGCCATTTAGAAGGCTTCACAGAGGAGGTGACAAATTCAGGAGAGCCTGCAGACTGCCCAAGCCAACAGGGACGGCTTATGTAGCCGATGAAGAACACCAAAAAGGCTTGGAAGACTGCCGGAATCTTGATAGCCGGTGTCCACTGTTACTTGAAGGTAGTAAGAAGAAGTACTTTCAAAAAACTGGAGCAGGAGAAAGGCTACAAATCCACAAGCCCTTGTTTCTGAAGATACCTGGGGGTGGCACCGCGTGCGGGAGGGCCGTGCACACCCACCAGGATTTACGAACTTCCAGGAGCGTGCAACAAGACGCGGATATGACTTCGCTGATCACAGTCGCCACAGCTCCTACAAAAGCAACCTCAGGAGCCCGAGCGGGCTGTCCCACCGAGTGTCCCGGCCATAGCGGGCGAATGCCAGGCAGCTCCCGTGTCTGGCCAGGGAGAAAGGCTCCTATTTTTGGCCTGTACCATCAACCTGGGTGAAGCTATTAAAGAGCACTTGGCAAATGTGTTCCGCCCATATTGTGTGGTAACAGGGGCGTGCACGGGGGCCTCAGCCCACGCCCGAGGAATGCAGCACCCAGACGCTGAAGGAATCTCAGCCAGGCCACGTCCTGGGGCTTTCTACACACAGGAAACAGACAATTCAGGACACGTTGCCTAGAAGGATCTTCTCCTCCTGGGTTTCTAGTTCCTTCTCACAGGAAGTCGGGCAGATGAAAGTTACTGTTAGGGATATAGTAAGACTACTTTTCTGAAATGGAATGAGAGGAGCACCTGGGAAATCTGCAAAGGACCGGAGCAAGGTCAGGCCTACAGAGGTCAGGCGGGGGCCGAAGCGCTCTGTCCTGGCTCATTCTAGGAGAACCCGTCCTGCCTGGACTTCAACCGTCTTTCCCAACGGCTCTTGTGTCCTGCATGGCACCGAAGGCCCTCAGGCATCCAAACTGCAGTGAGGAGAGAGTACAGGGCGGCTCCGCCTGGGCTCTCCCACCCTCCCAGCTGCGGCAGGCATCATTTACAGACAAAAAGCCCACTGACTTGCACTTGCTCTGGGTGAGTTCTTCTCATGCTACTTCTTGCATCTCCGGCTTTGATGCATTGGCTACTGTTACCACTTGGGGCTTGTCTGAGCCCCACCTGGATTCTCTGCTCTGACTCACGTTTGGGTCATCTAGGCTTTAAAATGCCCGTCCTACTGTCCTGCCATGAGTGATGAGAGCCGCTTTACCCGCTGGTCCTAAGTGGAGCTCCTCCTCCCCCTCCCCAGCCTCATCGTCCCCAGGCTGGCCAGTGAGCTACAGTACAGCTCAACCTGGGCGATTATTAGAAGGGAAAAGACCCTCGAGTGGCAGATGTGGACGGAGCAGGTGGCCCAGGCTCCTGGAGAGCACCAGCCTCATCTGGAACCAGCTCACAGCGTCCACAGCCTCCTCTCGGATCCAGGGAACCCCATCGGCATTCACCACTTAAACAGAAAACCTGAAAGCAGCCCGCGAGATCATCCCTTAGGCAATCGTGAATTTTCTGCAATAAAGGGCCACTGGGAAGGGACCAAGGGAAGAGCACGGAGCACTAGCAAGACACCACACAGGAGAATCCCAGGCTCCATGGGTGAGGATGACCAACCCACTCCCTAGGACTCTGCCCTGTCTGAGATGGAGACTGCACCTGCTTCACGGGGGGACAGGGCCCTTCAAAGACAGAAGGAAGTCCAGTCCAGGGCCAGGGTACATCAACTACTCAGAAAATGCTAGTCATCATCGGATTCGGCACTTGGCTCCAGGACAAGGTCATCCTCATTAGCATCTTCTAAAAACCAAACCCGCCCCTGCCCACATCACGAGATAAATGGTTCCTATTTGGCACAAGAATGCAATAGTCCCAGCTGGGTCTTTGAGACCAACATGCCCCCATCCCATCTGCCCTCACCTCAGTGAGTCCTGTGGCAAGGCTGTGCTCAGCAACAAGAGACTGGGTGGAGAAGCATCCAGAACCCCAGCCTTCCCTCCTGTCAACGTTCCCTTGGCACAGATGCCGCCACCCGGTGCTCTCAGGAGGGCGCCCAACGTTAGGACACTGACGATGGAGCTGTGCTAACGTGACAGGTCGCCTCTCCGGGAACTGCTCACCTCTCCTCAGCTGCGAGTACCCCCCCACCCCGGTCCCGCTGCCCGTCTGCCCCTCAGGGCAGGGCAGACCAGCCTGCAAGACTGACTGGCCCATGGGGCCGCTGAAAGAAGGGCCCACAGAAACAAAACGCAAGCCAAAGCTCCAGAGAAGTCTCACCCCACCTCTCAAGGGCCTTGGATGGGGTCCCGAGGGAGCCCACCGTGACATGAAGGTCCGTGGGTCCACACCCAGGCAAGACCCATTTCAGTCTATTCTCCCTTCCTGCTGCAGACCCGGGCCCTTGTCACTGTTGGGGGGCATCAGTCTGAGAGGGCAGTGACCCTTAGTGATGGGATCGCAATAGGGATGTGAGGGCGGATGAAAAGGGGTGCCAGGGGCTTTCCCTGATATCCACAGTGGGTCCTCTTAACCGTCTCAAGGTCAAAGGCAACAGACAGGGAAAAGCCGCAGGCAGACGTGGAACCTACAAGTTCAGGGAAAACCCAAATGCCCACCGCATAAAATGGACCTGCCTAGATCACAAGTCCTTCCAGCCAAGTGGACGGACACAAGCGCACAGAGGCCACATGCAACAGCACCCGAAGAGTGTTTCGCAGGACTCCACGAGCACCCTGGGCCCCTGTTCCAGAATGACAAGGGCAGGGCACTTGGTTCCCTGTGTCCACGCCCAGCCCTCGTTACCAGCCCCTGCTTCCTGCCCTGGCCACCTCGGCTGGTCTCTCACTGGGAGGGTGAGATCGTCCACCACCAGTTGTGACCTCACTCTTCAGGGTCCCTCTGAGGATGTGTGGGGCAAAGCAACCCACAAGACTACTGAGATGGCACCAGGGGAGCTGCTGGGGAGCAAGGTCAGGGCAGTAAGGGCCAACAGGGATTGGGGGAGGTGGTGGTGCAGCCTTCTGCTTCTGAGCACGCTGGGCCACAGCTGGGGTCTGCCCTGCAATCAGGATGCCAGGCCAACACCGAGATACATAAGCCCCAGTGGCCCAGAACGGTGCCCCCACCCCTCAGCCGCCCAGACTTTGTTAACTCACCCCAGAAAGGCCCAGCCCATCCGGCATGGAGCGGTACAGAATTCTGGTTCAGCTGTTACATGGGAAAAGGCAAGCAAAGGACAATGTCCACCAGAGAGCAAAATGTTCCCTACACGTCAGACAGGACAGAGTGAACACGGTGTGATCTGAGATGCTGTCGCCCCAGTGCAGCCAGGTTATTCCTCCCCAGGACTCAATTCCACTTACTACTGCCTCATAATAAATAAACCATATTAATTAGCTTTGAAACAATTAGCCTTTATTCAGGGGAAGAAAAAAAAAAAACAAACCCAACAACCCTGCAAGCTAATTCTTTCCAGGTCCCTATACAGCCCACGTTGGCATCGAGACACTTAAGGTCAAATCAACACTTCGTTATAATCCCCCGATGTCCAAGAGCTTCAACTTCAATAAGAAAAAAGCCCTCCGGGCAGAAACTTTACATACATAGTCTTTGTGGCGAATGTTTATGGAAATTTTGTAATATTAAATATGTTCAGCTGGTTTTAAGTTTTAAGAAAGTAAAGCACCAACAGCCAAGATTTTAGAACTCTGGTCTTCAACCGGGACCGCCAGTGGGAAACTTAAGGGGAGTCTTGGAACTCTGCCATGTTTTTAAGGAAAACAAAATAGGATATTTTCTCAGTGTTGTCTCAGATGTAGTCAATTAATTTGTCCCCTTCTCTGCTCTGTTTTCAGCTTTTTACTTCTGTGTGCTACAGAGCCCGCACATCTGAGACAGGTTAGGTGACCAGGACAGCAAAGCCTCGTAGCCCTCGCTAAGTGCTGCAGAAACGCTCTGTCCTAAGCCACTATTCCACTGAGGGAATAAACAAAGACCCAAGGGTGCCAGGTGGGGGGGGGGGGGTAGGGGGCTTGGAGACAAGCGTAAAAATGACCACGGAAAGCAAATCAATAAATGGGTGCTGCTGATCAGGCCTGGCACAGGCCAAGGTTTTCGGGGGAAAATAAGTAGATCCATAAGCATCAACCCCCCACATACAATGATGTCATTTTGTGAATTCAAGCTGAGTTCCCACACCCCAAACTGCCCAGCTGGCCAGGGGAGGGAAGGCAGCTGGCCTGAGCCGATTGACCCTCGGCTCATAGAAGCCTGTATGAAAAGTCAGACAAGCCATGAAGCTGCCTCTTTAACTCTGAACAGACCAGAGGAGTGGAAGGAATCCCTGCCAGGGGGCCAGGACCCCTTTCAAATCAGCCTGGCTCCCAAGGAAGCCTGGCCCACGGAGGCCTCTGCTGAATGTACCAGGACCCAGTTTCCAGCAAGGGAGGAACGCGGATAATCCCACATCGAAAATCATAGACACCTGTAGGTGGCTTTTCATGGTTCCAAATAGTAACTTAAGAGGAAACCTGGAGGCCGAGGTACACGCCCCTCTGTGTAGGGGGGTCTGGAACATGCCAGGAGTGAGGACAGAGCCCAGCTGGTGGAACCACCAGCCCAGCGGGGCATCTGGAAAGCAGGCCCTGGCCTGGGTTTTCTCCCTGGTAGAGTGGCGGGCTCCAAAGAGAAGAGGTGGTATCTAAGCTCCTTTCCTCTAGGCACCCCATCTAAACCCCAAGTGACAAAGGGCACAGGGTCTGACGGGAAGCAGAGGGGTCTCCTGATGCTCATTACCACCATAACACCAAACCTACAGGCTGACAGTCTTTAAAATAAAATCCACTGATGAGAAAGCAGAATGTTGAAGCCTCAGCAAGACAGACAACCCTACACACTCTGGTGGGAATAGGAGGGCTCCTTTTCTGAAAAGTTAGATTTCATCCTTCACCCCATTCTACCCCTAGAGGTAGGGGTCACAGAAGGGACCGGTACTTACATAAAAGTAAGAAACCATCTAAGATGCCCCCTTAATAGCTAGATAACTCTCTCCTGAGACACAACAGATACGTACTCACTGTACCATATATCAGGCATCACAACACCTGTATCAACAGATTATGCAGTTAAAAAAATTTTTAAAAATACTTAACATGGGAAAAATACTTACAGGTTAAGTGGAAAAAGAAATACGAAATACATAGAATAATCCAATCGTAATTTTAAAATATTCTTTAAATGGTTTTCATTTTTTTACATATATACACTTACATGTAAGAGACAGAAATCACATCCAAAGTGTTACTTCTCTATGCGAAGATTAAAGGTGATTTTTTAAATGTCTTTCAAGATCATGCAAATCATTTCATCTTCTTCACACTCCCCTATATTCTCCATGTCCTACAATCTGAAAATGCACAGTGAAGATGCTGTGGCCGGGGGGTAGGGAGCTGAAGCTGGGAGTACAGAACGGGAGTCCCCAGGTCATGGCAGCAACTACCTAGGTGAGTTTGAAGCAAGTAAGGTGTCTCCCACATCCTTGTGCAAATTCAGTCTGTAACAGGGTGTCCCTCTTGGTAATTCAGATACCTAAGTTTGAGTTCCAGTGGCCAAGCAACCTGGGAGAATCCACTGGGGTGGGGTGAGGGGGCGGGGGAGGCACCCACACAGTGGGGGACCCCTGGGCTCAGATGGGGAGCTTGCCACCCATACATCCCCGGGGCCGCTGGAGAAAGACACGGCACTAGGGCTGAGAAAAGGGCTGACTTCTCAGCAGGCTCGGCCAAGTTCTTAGGCACGGACCAGACTGCAGAAGAATGAGCACAGAGAAGTACTTGAAGACGAGAGCTGAGCCCTCAAACCCTAAAGAATGACTTAACACGAAGAGTGATCAGCTTTCAATACCAACATGACCAGTGGGCTCCATGTGGAATATTGAGCAGGGCAGTGAAGCTGGGTAAAATTCACACGGACAGGTAACCCCTTCTCTCCCCAACACCGTGTCCTCACCCCCACCCCTTTATACACTACAGAAGCTGATCACGGCTGCGCCTGTTTTGTAACTGGTTTAGCTGGTCAGCGTCATGCCAGCAGGGACGCAATCTGATTTTTGTGCTGGAGAACTCGGACACCCACCCCTTGGTGTTAAGAGCCTTGGAAGGAGGCTGTGTATGGTCCTGGAAAAGCTGGTCATCCTCAGAATGCCTTCCTCCGCTGAGCCCAGGAGGTGACCGTCAGCACCTTGTTTGTGGGGATTCCTGCGATAGTGCAGGTAAGGTAAAGTGCACAGAGCTGGGTTCAGGGCACGCCGGAAACCCTAGCATTTCACAAATACTTTCTTTACTGACACAACTGGGTAAATTCAAGAATCCAGTGTCCTGGAAAGAAAGAAAGAAAAAAAAAAAGCCTGCAGGAAATTGGGTTCCCTTTTTATTTCAAAGCAAATTTATTCAAACCTAAACCTCAAGGTTCAGAGAGGATTTAAGTATAAAATGAAGTACATCACTGCCATCAAACGGAGCAGCTGTGGTACCTGCAACAGAGGAAAGACTACTTTTTAAAATCCATTTACAAGGTCGGGCGTTTGACAGAGAATAGCACTTGGGGAAACTCTGCAAATACAAACACGAGCGAGGCACCGAAGGTCTGAGGATTAATGTGTGGGTCCAGAATGTACTTCCTTTAGTGGCAACAAGCTTTATTTTTAAGAATAAATCAGAGTAGGGGCGCCTGGGTAGCTCAGTCGTTAAGCGTCTGCCTTCGGCTCAGGTCATGATCCCAGGGCCCTGGGATCGAGCCCTGCATTGGGCGCCCTGCTCGGCCGGGAGTCTGCTTCTCCCTCTCCCTCTCCCACTCCCACTCCCCCTGCTTGCGTTTCATCTCTGTCAAATAAGTAAAATCTTTAAGAAAACAGAAAAGAAAAAAAGAATAAATCAAAGAAAAGAATAAATCAGAGTCAGGGGAGATCTCGACGGAAAACCGAGACCCAGATGACCTGGCAAAATCAAGTGTGGCTTGGTCCTTTCCACTCCCCACCCCAACACGTCGTCAGAACACGAAAGCCCCGAAACAGACAGGACAGCCTCTTCACCTGTGACCCCGGCTCAGACCAACCAGTGGCACTGATCCCTAATACAGATGCCAGACACTCCTAACCCAGAGGGATCCAGGACCAGGAGAGGAAAACCAAATACCAGCCCAACCGAGGGGCCCCTTCCCTGGCTGCATGACCCCCATCTCAAGCACCAGGTGGGGAGGTGCAGGTGCCTCATCAAGCAGCATTGCCTACAACCAGCATCAAGTCGGACCCAACAGTCTCATCTAGGAAAAGGAACAGAGGAGTCCCTAAGTAGCATGGAAATATTACATATCAATTCATATACATCAGGTAAATAACCCTGGGAATCCTGAACTCTCTTCCACACACACCTAATTACTCAGTGTGTTTCATTAATTTTGAAAGTACAGACAAGCTTTTAGCACGGATGGTCACGAGGGCCAGGGCTGTCCTCTCTTACAAGATGAATGTGTAGATACACACATACCTATGTGCACAACGCACCGCACCTGTGCTTTCTGAAGGGACGGCAGCTCAAACGTGTCCCTCTGAACTTAGGTTCCCAGCATGTGTGCATTTACAGTCGTCGTGAAATCACACCAAAGCCAACCCGGGGACCCGCGATGACTTCCAAAGCCCCACGGATACTGCCTTCCCCTCCTTTGTGCATCAAGTCTACACCCCACGTGTTGCTGCTATCACCGCGTGACTGCTAAGAAACAAAACCTTAAAATTCCATGATCCATTATCCCAAGTTGGGTGTCTTCACATCCTGCAGTCAACGAGCACGATGCAAAAGCACACATCACAGAGAAACAAAACTCCCAAGGGGAAAGCAGCTCTTTCTGCTAGTTTCAAACTAGCTGAGCCAACGTGGCAGAAGCCACTCATGTGTCACCGCACAGCCAGTCACTGAGACAGGGGGCGAGCAAAGGGGAGGCCGGTGATGCCCAGTTCCTCTTTACATCAAGCAACTGGGTGGAGAGGGGGTGTGAGGGGGCTTCAGCACTCAGGTCCCCACAGTGGGTTTCTTCTTACCCACTTCTGGTCTAAGACTGGGTCAGAAATCTTTGGGATGGAATATTCCTCATCAATAAAACAAACCAGGGATACACAAAAGAACTTGAATGAATCTCAACGGGAATCACGCGGTGAAAAAATTCAATCCCAAAAGGCCACACGTTCTGACTCCATATATGTAACTTCCTTATGTAACAAAATTAGATGAAAAAAAAAAAAAAGATTCATGGTTCTCAGCGGGAGGGACTGGGAGGAGGGCAGGACACGCCAACGCTAGAACATTCTCTGAGCAAGCCAGGTCTTGGCTACCTGAAGAGGGTGTGGCTGTAAGTGGACGACAGGGGAGATCCTTGGGGTGGTGGGACTGTTCTGTCCCTTGACCACAGCAGGGCATGCTGGAACCGACACTTTGTGGTACCACCGCACAGAAGTAAACACACACGGGAACAAACACATGAAAGCTGGGCAAATCTGAAGGCTATCTGGGGATGCATCAGTATCAATTTCCTGGTTGTGTTAACTGTTACTATTGTTTTGCAAGATGTTACCAATGGGGGAGACTAGACAGGGTATTATTACAGGTACAGGGGACTGGAGGATTACTTCAAAATAAGTTTAATTACAAAAATAACAACCAGTTTGTCCTGGTTTTTATTGTTGTTTAGCTGGGCTCATGGTGACCATAGATAGATAGGGTAACTCCTTTCTTTTGTGGATTGCTGTGTTTACAAGAAGGAGCCCCCCAAGGAGCCAACCCTATGAACAGGATTTTCACACTGCCTGGGGCCCACGAGCCCAGCCTGCCTCTCCTTCTCCACTGCAGTCAGCAAAGATGCTTGCTCTGTAAGTTCTGTCCTGGGAACAGGCACAACTGACTGGTTTCTCTCTCCCAGCTGCTGTGGATGCCCGTGGCTCCCCAGGTCACATGTGACAGAGAGCACCCTCCCTGGCCCAGCAGCCCTGGAAAGGACGGGAGAAAAAAAATCAGCCCCTGGAGCTGGTCTGTGCTGGGTGAGTGGGCACCCTGGCGGGGAACTAAATCCAGGCCTCGCTGACCCAGCCTGGCTAAATCGAAACTACCGGCAACAGGCTGGAACAGGCCAAGACCGTCCCCAGCTGATACACACGGCTGTACGCTGGGCTGGCCACCTTCCAACACCCAGCTCGCTCAAAGAAAGTTCTGGAGCTGAGGCATCCCAGCAGATCATGGGGGTCAGGGGAGCCACCTGTCTGCCTGGACCCACAGCGACATTCCTGCTTTTGCAGCCTTCTAGGACAAAACTTAATCACACTGTATCAACCTAAAGGTCTTTTGTGGCATTCTGTTTGTCCCCCGTTGCCTCCGTTTTAAGGAGAGCCGGCATACTCACTCCTCACGCTCGCCGGTAACTCCCCGCTGATTCAAAGAACCCAAGGAAAAAATTACAGGAGCGTCTGTTTCTGCCTTTATTGTCTTCGGGGCTACACTTTTTTCGATTCTTTCAACGGGAGTTTATCCTTAATGTCTCCCGGAGACAGTAACAAAAATATCTCCCTCTCCCCAAAATGTGCCATTAGATAACAGTATACAGCTGAGAAGGATTTCAATAATAATGCTATTTTTTTCTGCTTCCAGAAACCCTTAAATAGCCACTTACTCAAAAAGCTGAATGTTTTCAAATCTCCCAACACTGCCCAGCTTCAAAGCTGCTGAAGAAATAACCAGCAACTCTTCCACGGAAATAAAAATTACATTCTACATAAATTAAATATATAATTTGATTAAACGTGTTTATGTCTTTGTGATGACATTTAAAATAGAAGCAATCATTTTCCTTCTTAAAAGAAAAACTCTTTCAAATATAATTCGAAGCTGTCAAACCTACCTTCTGCTACAGATCTTTTAAATGTCACATACCTTCAAAAGGGGATGGCAGTTTCCTTTTAAATATGCAATTCCAAGCAGCGCGTTCTGAATCAAGCACGTATTAAAACACACTGCTGGCATTTATCCTGACTGAGTGTAGCCTCCGTGCCCCTGCACCTGATGGACTTGCTCAGGCCCCGGCCGGTCCCTCCGTCCCTCCTCGGTCCCTCCTCATACTACCCCAGCGTGGTTAGTGCCCCCATGGCTGGCTGCAAACCACACGGCCCAGCACCAAGTCACGCCCCAACGCCTTAAGGGGGCAAAGGTATCTTCCTGTGATTCCTAGTTTCCCTCCCCATACCTCGCTGAACTCTGTGTAACCCAATTTTGGCATGACATCAACGGCCCAATTGTAAGACAGTGTTAAATCAGATGCAAAGAAAACCCCAAACTCATTCTCCTAAGTCAATGACCTACATATTCAATTGCTTATTCTCCAACTCTGTAGCAAACACCGTGCTATATTTAAACATAGAGCACAGATAGGCTTTCTCCTGAAACGTTAGTGATACAGACAAGCCTTCTACTCCAGCCCTCTCTCCTCCAGCTAAAGAATGTAAATCTTGTCAATATCAACTGTGGAACTCTGAAAGCAACAAGCGGGGTCGACTGTCTCCCTTATTTTAGTAAGGTAGCAAATGTCATTTTTGTAAAAAGCAAAAGTGAGCAGTATCTCCACTGGAACACAAGAAAAACGAAGCCTGGTTCAACCCTGCCTCCCCAGTACTTGGCAAATAGCAAGTGCTCAGAAAGAAAACAGATAACGTCCTCAAGTCAGTTAAACGTGGGTAACAAGCATGTCACGTACCAAGTGTCCAAAGGGTATGCGAACACTGCCTAACTGCTGAACCCTGACACCCAAATAGTATTGCAGCCAGCAGGGATGACAGCAAAAGCAGGAGGGAGCTCTCAGAGTCTAAGACTCTGGGAGACTTCACTGCCAGTCTCGGTATCTCATCCAAATATGACGGGGCATGGGAAAGTCAGCCCCCCACAACCAATGCTGGAAGAGGATCCTAAGAACATCTGAAGAAGCAACAAGGCAGAGGGTTTGAAAGCCAAACAGAAGACAGCCCAGCCCAACACCTCAACAGGTGCCTCCTTCCTGGGAAAGGAAAGCTGCTGGGGGTAGGGCGGGGGGCAGGGCAGTAAGCAAGAGGCCAGGGGAGCCTTCCAAACAGACTGCAGTGCAGTGGGTCCTCTGGGAAAGGACCAGGGTGACTAGAACACACGTGACAACCACAGCCCAAACTGCGGCTGTAGTTTGGAATCCCTCCTGCAGGCACCTTCTTGCCATGTCCAACCGTGTGACCCTAGAAGCATCTTCTCACAGGTATGGGAAAAGAATGCCACCCGGACACACTAAGATCCTCTAACTCAAGTTCTAATTCCATTTAAAACAGGCGATCATGAACATTAAAGCCAATTCTCAAGTGACCAGGGCTTGACAGAAATCAAGAGTGCAGAACAGGAAGAGTCATTGCAAAAGGGATTTCTCTGTTCCTTTGGACTCAGGTAAAGTTCCGTTCATTGGGCAGCAAACTCCAGCCCCACAGCACAGATGAGAAGGGCCAAGAAACACCACCCCTGAGGCCAGACCCCACAACCTGACCCACGGCGTCAATGAGGAAGATGGAAAACGCGTGTGGACTGAAATGCTCAACTCAGTGGAGCCGTCATTCAGCAAAATGTTTTTGTTCCTTTTGGCCACACTGGCCCTTCTAAGTGGTTCCTGCACCCTCAGCCTCCTCCTCAGAGGAGACTTCCCAGTCAATACCACTCGCCCTCCCGTCTCCCCATGCCTCGCCCACAGAAGTAATCAGCCAATTTCCCTCAATCAACTCTCTGGGGCTCCGCCATTGCTTTTTAAGCCTTGCTGTCAAGCTTTCCTTCCTATCACCTCCCCCCACTACCGTAGATTTATTTATATATATATTACATATATAAATTATATAAAATTACATATATAACATATATATATTAACATATACATTCAAAAAAGCTGGTGTGGACTCCTGATGGTCAAAACCAACAGCCTTTTTTTTCCTTAAAGATTTTATTTATTTATTTGAGAGAGAATGAGAGAGAGCACGAGAGGGAAGAGGGTCAGAGGGAGAAGCAGACTCCCCGCCGAGCAGGGAGCCTGATGCGGGACGCGATCCCGGGACTCCAGGATCATGACCTGAGCCGAAGGCAGTCGCCTAACCAACTGAGCCACCCAGGCGCCCCCAACAGCTCTTTCTCAGCTGCTATCTAGACACTGCCCCACGACATACACACACACACCCCCCACCCTATGCACTCGGATACTGCGCCAAGTGAGAAGGAGGTACTATTAAGAAAGGCAGATTTGAAGATAAATGAAGATAAACGAAACCTAACCTTGTCTTCAAGGAGTTCTCCAGTGCTGGAGAAGCAGGCATGGAAGGAGATTACCCCTCTGCCTGAACTCCCATTCAGATGCTCCCAAGTCCATTTCCTCCACCTGTCTCCCTAGGCAGAAGCTCCATGTGCACCTCACCCCTGCCTTCTAGACACTTCCTCCCCATCTGCATGTCCCACCTGCCCCTCAAACTCCGCTAGCCCCCATCATCGCCCTACCACTTGGGAGTTCCTGATTCCGACCAGGCTAGCCTCTCCATTTGTCCACCTCTGTGTCTGACAAATTGGGAGAGTAATCCCAATGTTTCCCCTACACACCAGTTCCAGGGCAGGAAGTAAAACTCCTAACTATCATCTTTAAACCACCTAACAAAAGCCCAACAGAATTAGTATTTTTTTGGAAGAGAGTCCAATTCAACTGGTCGGTATCAACTGGCTTTGTCCTTGAAGTATTTTAAATTCCATTCCATGCAAGCTGGTGCAGCCACTCTGGAGAACAGTATGGAGGTTCCTCAAAAAGTTGAAAATAGAGCTACCCTATGACCCAGCAATTGCACTACTGGGTATTTACCCCAAAGATACAAACGTAGTGATCTGAAGGGGCACCTGCACCACAATGTTTATAGCAGCAATGTCCATAATAGCCAAACTATGGAAAGAGCCAAGATGTCCCTCAACAGATGAATGGATAAAAAAGATGTGGTGTGTATATAATACACACACACACACACACACACAGTGGAATATTACACATTTCATCAAAAAAAATGAAACCTTGCCATGTGCAATGATGTGGATGGAACTAGAGATATTATGCTAAGCAAAATAAGTCCATCAGAGAAAGACAAGTATCATATGATCTCACTGATATGAGGAGAATTTGAGAAACAAGACAGAGGACCATAGGGGAAGGGAGGGAAAAATGAAACAAGATGAAACCAGAGGTTTCAAACCATAAGAGACTCTTAATCTCAGGAAACAAACTGGGGGTTGCTGGAGTGGAGGGGGGTAGAAGGGAGGGGGTGGCTGGGTGATGGACACTGGGGAGGGTATGTGCTATGGTGAGCGCTGTGAATTGTGTAAGACTGTTGAATCACAGACCTATACCTCTGAAACAAATAATGCATTATATGTTAATAAAAAAAAAAAGAAAAGCAGAGTTCAACTTAAAAAAAAAAATTCCATTCCAAATCAAATGACCACCTTAGAACAAGAGCTCCTCACAGAACGGCTTCCTCTAAATTGTCCCTCAACATGCTTCTGACTTTTTCCGGTGGACCCAGGCACAAGCAGCCTGATATGTTACCAGACCTTGGTTGATGGTAACTCTCTATCCCTGTACCCAACTCTCTGAAACAGAGCATTTCTCTTTGTGATCAGCTCAAGGGCAAATGTTGTCTCCCTAAACTCAGAGAGAGCTGTCCACGGCCAACTGTCCTGAAATTTATGGTTGCTGTATTTGCATTTTTTTTAATCAACTCTGGCCCTTCCCCAATCTCATACAGCAGCCTATTTTCGAGTCCTCAAAGTACTTTCTTGAAAGAGGTAGGATATAAATAAATGGAATCCACTCAAGGACACGTTAGTGGCCCTATAAACCAGGGCTTCAAATGTACTGGCCCCAGAAAAACTTGGAGAAGCTTCCCCGAGGCCAGTGAAGCCAGCACACCCGGATTGCTGGGTTTTTGTAGGGCCCAGCTCACAAGGTAGCAGATATGCAGGGAGGGGTCCAGAACACCCCCTTAACCAGTATCTTCACACTGAAAAAAACTAGAAATGTACGTGCTACTACGTGATTTATCAGTGGCTCCAGAAATCAAGTGCAGGCAGCCAGAAATGCAAACAGGTAGGCACAGATGTTGAAAACCAGGAACTAAAGACCATGACCCTCACGCTTCATTGAGCACAGTATCTGGCGGGGAGGGGAGACCACAGGGCAAGAGAGAGGCATGAGAAGGGCTATCAATGATCATTCTGAATATCTAGGGAAAGCCAAGACAAGCAGGCCCCCTCTAAATAAAAACGGCATGGCTACTTTTTCCAGAACGAGTGAACTCCACAGCCCACCCCCAGCGGAGCAAATGGTATAGACTCTGCATCTGTCTTGTTAATGGAGGGGCGAAGGTAGAGGAGGATGTCCCCCACCCACTCGTCCCCCGTACCCACTGCACCACCCTCCCGCAGAAAGCCAACCTTCTGTTAAATGGTTTAAAAAACAGCTCCATTTCCCTACATGATGGGTAGCACTATAAAATTTCATAACTGCTTTAGAAAACTAAACAATGTACCTATTCTGTGACCAGTAATTCCATTTCTAGGAATTTACCCAAGAGACATGAAAATGTAGGTCCATAAAAAGACAAGCGAAGAACGATCCATAGCAGCTTTATTCAGAATAGCTAAAAGCTGGAAACAGCCCATGTATCCAACCACAGGTAAAAGGGTAAACAGTGTGGCAGATTCCTACAATGGAATCCTACACAGCCACTAAGAAGGAACAGGTAACTGACCCAGGCTAAAACAATTCAAGTATCTCAAAAACATTATGAATTAGAAAAGGCTTTTGCAAAAAGGTTCATGTGGTATAATATATATGAACGTATAACACATATGTATCTATGTATGTTATATAGTATTGGTTTCACGAACAAGCAAAATTAATCATGGGGAGGTTGGGGGTGCCTGAGGTGGTCAGGGACTGCATGGAAAGGGCCAGGAGGGAAATTTCTGGAGCAATGCCGTGTCCTGGATCTTGAGAGGGCACAGGTATGTGCATTTGCCAACCAAGTGACTGGCCCCCTTAGGATATATGCATTTCCTTTTACCGCATGCCCCCACTCCCCGAACACCTCCCAAAGTTTCACCTCAAAGGAAAACAAAACAAAGAGGAACCACAAGCAAGTCCATGTCAGGTGATGAGATGCACGCTGAGGGACTCAGGGTTAAAGGTGAGCAGGATCTGGAAAGGTAGCCAAGAAACGTTGCCAAGTAAAAGACAGGCTGATGGGCAGAGGGCAGGAGAGCGCCTTAGCCCTTGGGTGAGGGTGGGTGCATGTGTTCACTGCAGAATCGTGTCCACTTGGGGAGCCTTTCATGCTTGTCAATCCACAGGAGTCCTGTCTCTGGAATGAGGCCCACAGGAACCCTGAGAGGCAGGGTCCATTTCCCCACCAAGTGTGCGAATCCAGGCAGCCCAGGTAGAACTTCCGCCCAAGTCCTATGTGGAAACAGCCTCCAACCAAGTAATAGCCACTCTGTCCACGGACTTCTGAATCCAAGGAGGCGGGCTGGGGGCTTGTTTAGGACTGTGTGCTCATGCCAGCTGATAAAACAGAACCCCGCCCCCTCAGGAAAAGAGCCACTGTCTGAATACAGCGTCAAGGGGGCTCACCTGCACTGTGTGCGTTCTGGTGTCTCGAGGCAGGCAAGGGGAACCCCAAGAGCAGCCAGAGCAGCCAGAGAGTTTCAGACCCTCCCTCTCCAAGCCTCTTCAGGGGTGGTACAGCCTTTTGGCCCACAAACAGCTCCCCAAGAGCAAAACAATTACCCAGAGCCCATCTGGAGCACATCATAAGTGCCACACGGCCGTAACCCAGCTATCGCTGGGAAGGGCCATGTCCTGTCAAAGTCAGGACTCCTTTGTCTCAAGGTGTAGCCCCAGCACAGGTCACACTCATGGGCCGGACATTCCAGCCTGTCGTATCACTCAAGAGGCTTTTAAAGGATTAAGTATAGAAAATGAAAGTTCCCGGGGGGGAATACAGCATGGGGACCCTCTGAAAGGCCACCCACTCCACTGTCATTCCAGATGCTTCACTCAGATGGCGGGCAAATGACAATAAAAGCACGTGTGAGAGGCATGAACAGCGAGGCAAGGGTAACGGAGCCATACCCAGATGGAACCCTAGTGCTCAGACTTGGGCCACGCCTGGAATCACTGAGCACAGGCCCCGCATTTTAAGACTCAGGCAAAAGGCACTGGGAGAGTAAGTATGGCTTGCTGCCCGAACTAGAAGAAATTCCTGGGCACTGTCCCTTTGACCTACGTCATAAAGTTCGATAGGTGTTAGGAGTTTGGGTCCTCCAAAAACAAGGCCAGACGAAATGAGCTGTGCAAGAGACTTCTTGGGGAACGCAAAAAGGGAGTCAGAGAGAGATTCGGGTTGGACTCCTGCAGAGGAACAGGGGAGAAAGGAGTCCAGGTGGGAGAAATCTCCACCGTTGTGCAGTTTAAGGCCAGCATTGGCTGGCTGCTAGGAGGAATCCCCAGTCTTACAGGAAAGGCCTGGGGGCACCAGGTGGCTCAGTCAGTTGGGTGTCCAACTGGTAATTTCGGCTCGGGTCATGATCTCAGGGTCGTGAAACTGATCCCCATGTCGGGCTCCACTCTCAGCAGGGAGTCTGCTTGAGATTCTCAAGCTCTTCCTCTCCTTCTGCACCTCCCCCTACCCCCCCCCATCTCAAATAAATAGATCTTTAAGGAAGGAAGGCCGGAACGAAGGCCTGGCATCCCCACCATGTTCAGACCCCAGCTAGGGGCAGCCCCTGGGAGCCGAGGCTCTGTGAGTGCCAAGCTGGATTCCAGATGCAGAACACAACAGTTGGGGCCACCAGTCGATTCCATTCCCAGAAGCAGAAGATATCAGAGAGGCACCTTTTCATGGCTGCCACCCCTTACCAGGTCCCTGCTACAGTTTTACCACCCAAGACTTCATTCTAGATTTCTCCAAACATGGACAATCCACTCTCAGGGCCACCTGGCTGCACCCCAAAGTACTGGGGTGGATGGCATTTGGCAGGTGTGAGGCAGGGAGCCTTGCAAGGATGCCCACCCTCAGGGACTCACAGCCTAGCGGGAGCACCCCTACAAGATGGGGGGCGGGGGTGGGAGACAGAATCTCCAGGACGAAGCACATAAATGGACAGGAGCTGGCCATGAGGTGGCGATCGGGAGAAGCGGACACCTTATCACTGAGGCAGAGTGTGACACAGGGTTGGCCTGGATCTACGATCAAGGTACTCGATTTCCCAAACTAGGGTATTAAGTTACATTCACACTGCTTCCACAAACCCAGAACGGAGTATCCACTCAAAACAACACACGCTTATTTCTGTATCACACAAAGATCAATGTTCCTAACCATGGGCAACTCTCCACAGGGTGACTCAGGGACCCAGGAAGCTAGGTGATTTCCTGCTGAACAATCAAGGGTGGAAAAAGAGAAAGTGGGTAAACACTTGTTTCTGAACTAATTCTGCTGGGAAGGGACACTTATTCCGACCAGGACTCACTGGCAGGAATGGTCCTGGGGCTTCAGGGAGATGCCTAGGTGGCCACCAAGCAGCCACTCCAG
Source organism: Eumetopias jubatus (assembly GCF_037043125.1). Taxonomy (NCBI): domain Eukaryota; kingdom Metazoa; phylum Chordata; class Mammalia; order Carnivora; family Otariidae; genus Eumetopias; species Eumetopias jubatus. The sequence continues at coordinate 7,576,460 of NW_028274823.1, read as the reverse complement.
CAATCAGTCCCCACCAGTGAAGGGAAGTGTGGGACTGCAGGGGACATCCGGTCATCTCCACCACACACACCTGCCAACTTGGCCTCAGGACAGGCTTACTTTGGAAGCAATACAAGCCTCTGGTTCTCTGAACACAAGAGTCCAAGGTTATCGGACCATGGGGCCAAACCTGAAAAAAGAGGCCAACTCTAGAAACGCATCTCTTCCATTTTCCTGGGGCCACACAACCACGGCATTGAAGCGGAAGTGGTCCTAGCTTGACTTTCACTGATCGACTTAAAAAGTTAAGTTTTATTTGGAAAAGGCCCAACCCTAACACTTTCAAGTTTGCAAAAATGCTTTCATGTCTATCAAGGCTAAAATACCATCAAATCTGATACTCGGCATTATTTCATAAGCCACTAGGAAAGGAAAAAAAAGAATACTGTTCATTCAACTAAGGCACACAATCAATTTCGTGACGGCTCAATCCTGGAGATAGATATTAAAACGGCGTGAACACCAAGGAAGTAACAGTGTTTCTGTTGAAGTCTCTCAACAACCCAGGAAGAAGCACAGACCTCACCATTTCACAGATTGGGGGGCCCAACCCCCGTGTTGGGTTGGGTGACTTGCCAGAGCTTACCCAGCTTGCGGGGGGGGCGGGGGGGGTTCCAACCAGCCTGACTCAGCACCTGCACCTGCGTCGAGACCCAGCCCGTCTGCCAACCCTCACAGACAGACCTAGCCATTCTCCAGTATCCTTACATCCATATACGCTCCGCTTCAAATGGCAAATCAAGCACCTTGGATAGAATATTCTTTTAAACTCATTTGAATTAAAAAAAAAAAACACTACACTAAAATATGGATTTTCATCTGCATAACACTTTACCAACAAATTCCACAACATTCGAGTGAGAACAGATGATGTACTGAAACATCAAAAACAAGAATCCGATTTGGTAAACAGTTGAGTGCTATTTTCACATCATCCTAATGAATTTAGTTTCAATAAACGCAAATCAGCAAACACTCTGAAAATTCTAATGGTATGGCACAAAATGATGCTTTGAATGACAGCCCCAGAAAGCAAACTGTTTCCAGCAAGTGACAGATACCACAAGAGAAAAATCAAAACTGATGACTCCGTTCAAAGGGTCTACTTATATGGCTGGCAGGTCTGAACTTGGCCCTGGGCATGCTGCCCATATATAGCTCCCTGGACCATGAGTGAAGCCAGTGGAGGAGCTCTAGACCCCTGGATCCTGCTCAAACTGCTCAATCTGATAGCAGGTGTCTGGTGCGCGCAAATATGTGTACAGCAGGTGGGTCAGCCATCACAAAAGACGCCGCGCAGAGTTCTGGTCAAATTCTTGCCCGGGGCAGACTCCTGCCTCTCGATCCATCTCAGTAGGGCCCCCAGCATTAAGTGCAGGAAGTGTCTGAGGATACGGATGGGATACGGGCCCAGACGCCCCCAGGGCCCCACTCAGCTGCCCACCCACCCTGTATGCTGTGTCTGAATCCTGTGGTCCCTAGGTTAAACCTCAATAGTGACTTCACTACCACTTTCTTAAACTCAAGAGCACAGTGAGCCCGAGACAGGAAAACACATGGACACACAGAGAGCCATCGCTTCCTCTGAGCTCTTCGTCTTCTCCATCCGAAAACAGGGGTCATTGTTGGTAGGCTGTCCTTAGAACACATCTAAACACAACTGTCAACTAGAAACCACTATAAAAAGACTGGCCTGGTCTTTTGCAATGACATTTTTACCTTGGCCAATGAACAAATTCAGAGTCGTTTTTGCAAAAAAGAACCCCAAAATCTAATAGCTTCCTTAAAAAACAAGCGTAGCGTAGTCTCTCCAGACTGTGAGCTCTGTGCAGACAAGGAAGTGGCCCCTTCTTACTGTATTCCTCCTGGAGCCTAACATGTGGGAATCAACACGTGATTAACTGAATTCTGAGTGCCTGGCACAGACTTCCTGGCCGTGGCCAAGATTACAGGAGTTTGTGGGTTTTTTTTTTCTTTTGCATGGACAATGAAAGTTTGGTTCCAAAAAGAAAGGCACATAAAAAGCATTTAAGACTTCACTGGTATGATTTTAAGCACGAACCAAGATCAGATTTTAAAAGCATGTCAGCAGCAGGAACAAAAACAAGCATTTGAAAGCCACAAGCACGTTATTTTCCACTTGCTGTGCGTCCAAGGATCCAGGTAGCCCCCAACGGCCAGACCCATGCAGCTGGAACTCTTTAATCCATCACTATTCTAGTCCAGCGGCCTCGCCATCGAGTAAGCGTTAGGACTCTCAACTTGAGAACAAGGAGACGGAGGCACTGAGCCTCATGCCACGGTCCACAGATTAACAGAGTTCAACTCCAGTGCACCCAGTGGAAGGCCACTCATGACCTGCCCAGCAAAGGCCAACGGGGCAGGAGGAATACGGTGAAATGGGATCCGGGCTTCAAGACGGACCCCCATGGAGAATTCAGGACCCTCCGCTTCCTGCCACCCCTCCCCCTTCACCCAGGCGGCTAGAGGGGGTATAACACACCACGATTCCAGCTCTGAACTCAGGGCCCATCCAGGAACCCCAGGGAGGGACTGGGGAATCTGCAAGACCCTAGGATCCTAATGGTCCAGCACCTCTAGAGACGCCTCAGTGAGGGGGGGTCGCCGGCCCAGTTCCCAAGGGAGGGGAAAGATCGCAAAAGACTCGGCTAGAAAACTGTGCCACCTGCCATAGCAGCCCCAGACACACAGCTGAGGAAGGCAAAGCACCCAGCACCCCAGGTGCCACCTCTGCCCCCACAAGTGCTCAGGGAAGGGAATCAGCCAACAGGAGCAGCTGAACGGGGCTTAAGTCAGGCACAACCCTTCCCCCTGGCCCCAGCTGCAGCCTCTTAGCCCAGCCTGCTGGCCGGCTGCCCCTGCCCCACCACACTAACCCCCAATGGCTTCATCCCAACACCAGCCAGTCGCCCAGGATCTTGGTATTGTTAGAATCTCAAACCCTTTCCCTTTCCTAATAAAGGGGAAGAGCTAGATTGCATCCTACAGGGGTCCATGGGGCGCCGCCACCCACTTAGCCCAGCTAGAAGAGCCTCTCCTTGGTCCAGGGATCACACTGTCACCTGTGTTCACTTCCTCCTCCATCGCGGCCCCAGCACCCCTCATGCCCCCAACCCCAGGGCCTTCACCAAAGCCCAGTGACCTGCAAGCAAGACAATTCCTGGCAGCTCCTCAGGGCTTCCCCAGTTCCCTGTTCAGCACCCACCCCGCACCCTTTGCTCTCTCTCCCTCCTGTCTCAGAGAGTGGGCAGAACAAATTTCCCCACTTCCACCCCCGACGACAAGGTACCTCACATAGGAGTTCTGAACAATATTAGGTCCCAGGCTCCTGCAAGAACTGTCCAGAGCTGGATTCTGTTCCTATAAAAATGCACCTAAGACCCTCCCCACCCCATCCCCCTGACTAGAGCCATTTCTGGGGCTCACACCCACCCCCAGGCATGGAGCCCCGAGCCTCCAGCTCTGTTTCCTAGGCAACAGCCCGCTCTCCTTCCCACTGACCACTGACCGAGGCGGGAAGATCTGGACGCTCCCACAGTTACTTCTCAAGAGGCAGGAGACGCAGCTTTCCTTACTTATAAGCAGGAGGGGCCCTGCAGCAGCTGGGATCCCAGCAGCTAGGGCTCCCCCAACCCCGTTCACGTGCTCACAGGCACCTGTCCTACAAACCTGACCTCACTTTCACTCCAGGAGAGCCTCGCAGAGGAAATGGCACAGCCCCAAAGACTCTCACCTGGCGATGGGAAACTGGCCGGTGACTCCTGCTTATGACGGTGGTGAGTGGCTCTGGGTCACCTGGTGTCTGGGCTTGCAGGACTGGTGTACCTGTCACGTCGGACCCAAGTTTGAAGAGCTGTGCTTCCGGGAAACTCCTCTCTGCCCAGCCCCCATTCCGTAGGCCCATGCCTTCTGGCCCACGGGCAGAAAGGGGCAAGTGGCCTCCGCTGAGAGCAGATAGGCTGGGCAGTGGCTTTCTATCTGGTTGCCCGTTAGAATCATCTGGGAGCTTTTAAAGCTACCCGAGGCAGGTCCCACCCCAAGATCATTGACTTAGAACCTCTGAGGGTGGGGCTGGGCTCAGACCGCTTGTCAAAACTCCCAGGTGATGTCAGGGCCAGACAGAGATGAGAAAGATGGGGCTGGATGGGGCCAGGTGGAGGACAGGGCAGCCTCCGGGGTGGACAAGCTGGAGGGAACTCAGGCAGCCCCTCCTCACCGCCACCGGCAACTCACGGCCCATAGCCCACCTCCTTCAGGTCGCCTTCCCTTAGTGTATGTGGACGGGAGCCTGGGTCCCAGGGCCGGGACCCCCTTGCCCCTCCCCAGCCTGGCTCCCCAGCTTGCTCACTGCTCTCTGGTTGTGAGGTCTGCTCCTTGCAGGTGGGACCACGTCAGACTTCTTCAGGCTGCCATCCCAGACCCAGCACAGCATGGGCCACACTTTGTGCCACCCCCACCCCGACAGTTCAGTAGCCCTGAAATGAGGAAAGGTCCACTCCCCCTCCATGTGCTCAGAGAAGGAAGAGGCAACAAGGAAAGCAAGCCCCACCCCACGGAGCCCAGTCTCTCAGGAATTACCCTTCTCAGCACCTTCCAAGCCTCCCTACTCAGGTGTGATTTATTCCTGAAACCATCCCCTGCAGAGACTTCCCTGAACTCACACTGTGCACCTGCCACCAGCCAGGGGCTGAGAAACACAGACCCCATAGTCTGTTAAAAAGCACCAGCCCAAAACACTGACTACAACTCCCTCCAAAATAGCTCCACTCGGCCACGGACATCTAGGAATGGACACATATAACACGTTCTCCCCAAAGGCTAATAGAATGTCTCCCCAGAGGTGCTGCCTGTGTCCTTGAAAGAAGCCAGAGTGATTTCAAATGGGCTCTGGGTAGGCAGAGGTGGGGGGGGCGTTAGGAGGGGCGGGTCACCAAACTCCCCCCACCCAAATCTTCAGCGGTGACATCATCACCTTCAGGATAGGAGATGTTTATTTTTTTACAAGTCTCATGTTCCTAAAAATCTAAATTCCCCATCTGGGTCTTCACATACCAGTGGTGCCCAAATCACAATTCACCAAAACATTGAAAGCACCAACAATGTCAGAGAAGCGGTCTAAAAGGAAAAAGGGATTGGGAAATCAAGGTGAGAGAGAAACATCTGGGAGGAAAAGCCTAGTTTGATCAGAACGGGATCTGTGTTTTACAAAGGGCTATGATGTGGGCCTACAGAGATGGGGGTCCCACTTCTGGGCGCAGCCGCAGTGACCAAACTCAGAGCAGGGCCTTGGGAACCCCTGGCCCTCAACATCCAGCCCCCTGCCCCCACTGTCTCCCTCCCCCACCAGGCAGTCAGCAGCCGGTTCCCTTCAAGGATGGTGAACAGCACACACAATATCAAGGGTCAGACTTTATCTTTTAAATGCACAGTGTTGCCTGAGCCAAAAACAAAACAAAAAAGCTTTCCAAGATGCTTTCCAAATTCCAGAAACACACTGGGCTGGAAAAACGGAGCCCAGTTTCCTCTTATTTTTAATCTAACACTGGCGAGGTTTATAATAAAAGAGAATTACCTATTTATTTGCTTACCTTGGAAAGACAATAAATTGGAAAGGCTTCATAAATCTCACAGGGAAGTCCTTTAAATAAGGACTGTCAGCAAAAATCTGTAAATAACCTTCTGCCAGTCTCTAGCAATCACCTCCACCACACATTCTTTTTCCTTCCTGCTTTTGTACTAATCTTCTAGCAAACAAATCCAGTCAAGCACCAAAAAATGTTTTTAGGCTTATCGAGGTAAGGCTCAGAAAGTACCCGGGAGTCACCGGGCTGCTGACCAAAGGTGGCCCTGTAAGAAGCCACAGCAGAGAAGGCCCCAGGGGACAGGCTGAGGGCTACCTCCGCACCCCCAAAGGCAGCCACACCGCCCCCCCCGGCCCCGATTTACCAAACCCTGGTAAATCAACATTAATCTGAAGCATACCATCGGCCAAGCCCCAAACAGACAGACACCTAATGACACAAGGTCGTGCTCAGGCTGATGACAGGTTGTCACGAGTTGGCCCACCTTGGGGTGGGCTGGTGTCAACGGTGGCTGTGTTTGCCTCCTGCCCGTAAAACCCCAGCGTGGATGGAACTGCGGGATCCAGGCCAGCTGCTGGTCTGGTCAAGTTCGTCCATCCCGGTCCTGCCGGGACTGGAAGGAAGCAAGCTCGCACTCAAGAGCGGACCAGGCCTTATCCAGGAGGCCCCGTTCCTCCCACGTTAGCATGACTCGCAAGGCAACTGGTGGATGGGGTTGATTAAAACGACCTTCGGCAGCTCAGAGAGAGCAGAAGATGGACAGTCTCACACTGAGGTTTCAAGGACTGTGCTAAAAATAAGTTTAAATAAGAGGCAGAAGGAGGCTTGTGGATAATCAAATGAGCAAGACTTGAAAGAGCTGCTGTAATCAATTTACATATCAGGAAAGGAAAATTACCATAACCGGAGGGAAAATTTCTCCAAGCCAAAAGGTTAAAAAAAAAAAAAAAAAAATTAGATCAGCAAACCACTACCCAAATGTAAACGGAAATGTGTCTTCAGAAAGCACCACCCTCTTGAAATGCCTGTCCACTTCCAGAGCCTCGAAGCTTCACTGCGAGACCTCAATTCTTGGGTGTGAGACGCACAACTCAGGAAACCCAAACCCACCTGTGCACGTCCACAGACTCATTCGGATGGCTGGCTCGGCAAAGGAATGGGCTTGTCTCCAGTCCTACTGAGGTTCCCATGCAGCAACTGTCACCAAAAAGCTGTGTCCCTGCGAGCCACTGAGCTGCCCTGAGCCGAACACGCTGAAGAACTTTCAGCCCGTGAGAGGCACTTCGCTGTTATTATTACGGATGCACCAGATATTTATTTTTTTTTATCCTCCTCTTTGGCACATTCCCAGTACTCAAAAAAAAGCAGCTGTATTATCATTTATCTACCAAAGGAATGTATTTCTAGTATTCTCGAACACAGGCGAAGGCTTTTCTGAACTGGCTCCCTTTGAAATAGTCATCTGACAACGTGCACACCTCAAGAATGTTCTTCTTTTCCACCTGGGCCTGGGCATACAATAATAGCAAGCTGCTCACCCCTCCGGCAAAGCAGAGTGGCTGCCCATTCACTTCCCTCCAAGTCAGCTGGAATGATCCACCCAAGGGAGTGGCTTCTCACCTAGAACTTACCCTGTGGACACAGACGCGGAGCCCACGGAGGGCCCTGGGAAGGCCCTGGGCGGCCTGGAGTCACGGTCCTACTGTGCGCTCACAGCTGCGCACCATGGCCACGGGAAACCATCCACCGAGAGCTTTGACTGCTGTGGATGGAGCAGCCATGCTTGCTGACACCCTTCGGGGCAGAAAACACTTTTCTCTCTTATCTGTATGCAGTCAACCTTTCCCGTAAGAACTCCAGGCCCTGCACAGGTATCTTTCCCCCCAGCCCCTGTGCAGGTGTTTTCCCCCCGCCAGCCCCAAGGGTTGCGCAGGGAACTGGGGTCCCAAGACTGTCATGGCAGCGTGTGCCCGGAGAACCCTGCTGCAGCCAGGTCCTGCAGGCCCTCCAGCCTGGGACAATACTGGCCTCTGAAGCTCCCCCGGGACATGGGATGCCAACCTTCCTGCTACTCCCCCAAATCCTGTATGCATCTGCGTCTCCATCCACTCACTGGATGGGAGCCCACAGATGACCACCCCCAAGAGGACAGGGATGCTCAGACATGAGTTTCAGGCCAGGACCAAGGTCAGGTTGACTCTGAGTTCACGGGCATCAAAGAGTTTCCGTGCACACACAGGCACGCATGATGCACCGTGAGCCCCTCCAGCATGAGGAGTGCTCTCACCCACCCAGAGGCTGGGGCCCTAGTGGGGAAGCAAAGAACCAGCTCTGAAGACATTTCCAGCAACAACCGGAAAAATCGATAAATGCAGCGATCCCCAGCTAGCAATTTAAAAAATTCCCAGGCTCATTTCATTAAATTCCCCCCCAACTGAACGGAAATAGAATATTAAATACTACGAAGAAAGCCAGTCAATTTGGGCCCCCATGCAGTGTGATGGGGGGCGCTCTCCTGCACGCCCGCAGTGCCTCATTACAAATGACCCTCCTCAGAGAGATCCTGACCCTACTTGGTGCAAAGGTACTGGGGTGGGATGCTGAGCCAGTGGAATGATCCACAGCTGGATCTGGCAGCCACTGACCTTCCCACAGAAAAGTCCTCTAGTCCCTCCAGGCTCTCCCCAAACCACTGCAGGAAGGCAAATGGAGACCTGAGTCCCCCACCGCCCCGTGTCCCCAGGAGTCACAGAACACAGAATGACCACAGCACACAGGAAATACACTGGCTGCTTGCTCCAAAGCCACTTCCCCCAAGGAGGAGAAAGGAGGAAGCAGCAAGTGACGTGGCGGTCACTCCCGATCCCTCTGGACCCAGAGCCAGCAGCCGGGGTGGACAGAGAAGCACCTGTCTCCGGGTACCTTCCAAGAGGGGCTGGCAGGACATTGTGTGGAGGAGGGTGAGCAGCTGTTGTGTGCGTGTCCCCAGGAAGCCCAGGGACAATGGCCTGAGAAGCACCGTGGCCTGTATGTATGGGTTTGGAACTCACCCCTCTGGGGAGAGAAAAGGGGACCTTTGGGGGTTTCATGGGGCAGACAAGATTCCAACTCCAGGGACTGACCTTGGATCTATCTTGCCCAGCATGGGCCAAATGCCTGAAGTCTCAGACATCCTTGGATGGCGTCGGTGCCTGCCCCTCAAGCAACTCTATCTGCTGTGACTGGAGAGTGCCCCCCGAGCCAAGTGAGACCTCAGACATTACAGATGTGCCTCACATGACACATCTACCTACCTTGCCAAACTTCCGAGGCTGGCTTTTCTATACTAACAAAAAGGGGCGATTTCATCCGTTAACACGTGACGGAACTGGTTCTGCAGCCACGTGGTGTTTACATATCTTTGGTCAAAACTTACAGAACAGCAGGCGGAAAGGGTGAATCTTACTGTATGTAAATTACACCTATGTGAAAGTTTCTCAACCTCCATCTCGACGAAAGACCAAAACAAATAAAACAAACATCCTCCCCTGGGCAGTCAACTGATCTCCACCAAAGACCAAAACAAATAAAACAGACATCCTCCCCTGGGCAGTCAACTGCAGTCCCAGAGCAGGGACCCCAGCCTCCAGCTCGCCCCAGGAAATCACCTCGGTCCCAATCCCCAACCCCCAGAAGGGTCTCCACATCAGCGGGAAGGACCCCACTCCACACACACTGGCAGCGTCCCTGAAACTCAGCCGCACTTCAGAACAGTCTTGTCAGGGAAGACACTTTTGTTGCCTCCAGCAGGGGAAAAGAGAAATGAGACTCCCCTCAAGTACCGTGCCTTGACTGCTCTTACCCCAAAGTCTCCTCGATCCTCGGAGGAGGTCCCTTTAAAAAAGTGAGCCTTGTCAGGGTCCCTTTAATCTAACTGCAAGCCCATTTGATCAAGCCAGGAACGGACAGGCTCCGCCCCAGCCCCGCCCCACTGCTCCCTTCAGGAAGATCCCCAGAGGGACTGGATCTACCCTTGCTAAGGGCTGCTGCTGTCATCCTGGGGAAGCGTGGGACGTGCGTGCAAGGGCCAAGCCAGTAGCCCGCGAGAGCCCCCGGAGGCCACACCCAGCCTAACAAGTCCCCATCAGTAGGGCGTTGGGACCCCAGGCGTGCCCCAATCCTGAGAACCCAGGGACACCCACTGAAGGAGAAACAGTGGGGTAGCGCTGGAGGTCATCCAAGGTCACAGAGCAAGCTCAGGGCAGAGCCAGGACAAGACCTGAGACTTCCCTTGCTGGCCCCTTTGTTAAAGAGGATCACCACCATCCCTGGCCCTGAAGATGACCGACGTGGGGGGGGGGGGCGCCGAGGATATAGTGACAGTGACAAAATAGCCCTCAGCCCTATCTTGGCACCTGGGCTTCTCTGTGGAGGAACAAAACAGGGTCATGTGCAGGAGCTCAGAGCGAAGCTGACACTCAAGCTCTAGTGTAAAATGAGCTGGGTTTAGAGATGACTGACCCACCCTGCAGCCCGAGTCCTTGAGCAGACCCCCAAAGACTGACCCACCGTGCATGCAGCCCAAGTACTTGACCCACTGTCCTCCTGTCTGTCCACCACCTGTCAGTCACCTGGGCCTGTTCGACTGAGCACCAAGCACCCTTCTGATAGCTCCTCCACCCCTCACGTCCACCGAGTCCACAGCGGGTCCAGTCCCCCAGGCACCACGGCCATCGCTCTAAAATGCCATGTCTTGGGGCGCCTGGGTGGCTCAGTTGGTTAAGCATCTGCCTTCGGCTCAGGTCATGATCCCAGGGTTCTGGGATTGAGCCCCGCATCGGGCTCCCTGCTCAGCGGGGAGTCTGCTTCTCCGTCTCACTCTCCCTCTGTTCTCTCTCGCGCGCGCAAATAAATAAAATCTAAAAAAAAAAAAAAAAAAAAGCCATGTCTGGCCGTGGTGATCTGAACTCAGGGCCACCCCGCAACCCTCTGGGCCCTCTCTTTGCCTCTTCAGACCTAGAGTCCTTCCCACTCCCACACTTCATTCTCTCTACTCCAATGTTAACTACTACTATAATAATAATAGTAATGCCCACATTGGAGATCTTCCTCAAGGTGCATGTCAAGGGCTTGCCATACATGAAGTCACTTCACCCTCACAGATTCCCTGAGCACCCACCACCCCACAGTGAAGACACTCAGGCATAAGGAAGTGGGGTCACGTCCCAAGGACTTCACCAGGGGGGCAGGTGTCCTGGGACCCGAAATGCACATCTGGAAGTTATGTTCTTAAGCTCTACACAGCACATCCTCAGTCATAGGAGAGCACCACGGATGTCTTTCAATTCCTCCAGCAGCTCAGCATCCCTGACCCCTCAGCCTGGGGATGACCTACCGCCCACCCATGCCCTGGAGAAGCCCCTCGTGCCCATTCCAGCTCTTGCAAGGTCACCAGTACATTGCTGAACTTCAGGATAAACCCTCCTTGCTCTCACCTGGAGGCTGGCGCACAGTAGGAACTCTATTTGCTCAAGAAGTGGATTTTTGTTCAACAGGCCATTTTCAGAAAAGCAAATTCATCTCGGTGTCACTGCATAAATTTCCACAAATCAATCCAAATTGAGTTACTTTATCATAGAACGTAAAAATTTTAAACCCTATGCATAAAATATGATACATCTATTTTTATTTGATCTACAAAATTATAAAGCTTTCCTAAATCTCTTAAAGGTGGTTTTTCCAGTAATGCATAACTGCTTAATTGGGAAGTGTACAAAACATAATTACACTGCCTAACACTACAATATTGCTTATGGGAATATCTTCGTTCATGCATTCTGCTTTATTCTGTATTTAATCTCTATTAAGTTGTCTATATGAGAACAGATAGGTATGCTAGTCTTCATAAACACCATAAATCATAAAGTCATTTCTTTGCTAACCCAAGTCCAAAAGCAGCCCCCAAAGAAACTGCTAGGACCCAAAGGCTTCTACTTCTCGTATTTAAACAGAATTGTGGCCCCGGGCATCTATCCCTGTGCCACTTGGCCAGGTAATGGTTAAGGTAATGGTTGGAATTTCTCTCACAGTAAATGTCTCTGTGTGTAATTCAAAAGGTATCCCAAACTTCCCCCAGAAAGCAGTTACCCAAACCAGAAAGGGCCAAAAAGCTCAAGACCACAGTTAACAACCTCAGATCAAGGAGTTAGAAGCCCCTTAGATCACTCATCTGAGGACACCATGCATGCCCCCCCTTCAAGCTCACCTTGACCCTAGCACCTGGAACTCACACCAAAGGCTCCAGATTCTTCAAACTGGGTGGACTTCCCCACACCCCCGCCCTGCCTTCAAATTTGTACACACACCCTCATCCTTAGAATTGGGTTAGCTGAGGGGCACCTGGATGGTTTAGTCAGTTAAGCATCTGCCTTCGGCTCCGGTCATGAGCTCAGGGTCCCGGGATCGGGTCTCCGAGCTCAGTGGGGAGTCTGCCTGTTCCTCTCCCTCTGCCCCTCCTCCCCTCTGCCCCTCCTCCCGCTCAGATGCAGGTGTGCATGTGCGCAGTGCACGCTCTCTCTCTCAAACAAATACAATCTTTAAAAAAAAAAAGAATTGGGTTATCTGAATACAAAGCCACTCTTCAGACAGCTTGGTATTGGTAGAGAAGAGGCAGGTCAGAACCAGCTCCATCATTTCTGAACTGTGAGCCCATCCACATGGCTTGTGAGACCCCTCAGCGGATTCCACAAGTGGGAAGTAACCACACCTCCTCACTGTCTCATTAAGGGTTGTTACTAAAAAACAAAACAAGCTCCTGGATGACAAAGCGTTTCTACAAACAGAAGAAAGGTAAGTTGTCATCTATATAGAAACATAAGCTATCAGCCTCAGTGAAGCCTACTAATTAATAAATCCACTGATTAAGATAAAAAGAATCTGCCACAAAATGTGTTTGCTTACATTTCTAAAACAGAAGGTGTTGTCCCCAAATCTGTGTTTGGCAACACAGGGAAATAATACCATCGGCTCACAAGAGCTCCTGGAGGTTGACTTGTTCACTTGCAAAATGAGGCAGATGTGCCTGGTGCTGATCTCGTTCACGCTCACACTGGCCAGCGTGCAAGTCACTGACCCCGCTGCTGCACCCATCCTTGACTTGTGTACCCAGATTTCCAAAGTGTGCTTCCCTGAAGTGACTCATATTGTACTAAAATGTAATTTGTAAAACCAACTTCTCCCCTTGCCAGCAGGCTGTGACACTCAGCCCAGCCCCCCTTGGTGGATGCTGCTGGCCAGTCAGAAGAGAGAGAGTTCCATGTCAAGTGCATCTGAGTATGGAACCAGCTCCAATGTTAACGGGTACATGCAGAATTTCCCTCCTGTCCCTAGGAAAGCCTGGTGCTATTCTAGGGGGTGAAGAATCCCTCTTAAACCCCCCCCCAAAAAAACCCAAAAATGAGACTAGGTCGGGCAGCAATCCATATTTCCCATTTCCAAATCTATTCATTCAGATTTTGAGGGGGACGGGGTTATTCAAGACATATAAAATCTTTCAATCATTTGTCGTGCCAAATGTTCACTAGACTCAAGTGTATGTATGTGTGCTGGGGAGTGGTTTGTTGTTGAAGAAAGATAATCTGTGTGCAGTTGGCAGGTTCTGGGCTGGCTGCATTAAGAACCACCAGGAGGAGTTTGCTAAAAATATAGCTGTTCTGGCCCTACCTGGAGTTTCTTCCAAAGATATGTTGGGTGGAGCTCCAGGAGACTGACTCCTGGCCAGGGGGTACCCCAGAGAAGCCCTGCTCCAGAGGACACCCTCTCAAACCACCTGGGCACAGGCCCTCCCTCGGGACTGCATGAATCACTCATGTGAAAACCACCAAGCCCACAGCCAGCTTCTTACCGCTAAACGCACGCACGGAATCCATGGGCTCTGCTCATGGGGCAGGCCGGAGCAGGGCCTAGGGTGGGGGTGGGCTGAGGGGTGCTGGCAACTTGTGCTGACCCAGCAGGGCACAAAGGACCTCTCCGTGATCCCGGAAGGCCTCTAATTCCAGTTTGATGTTTTACAGGGATGTAGCAAGGCACGCAGCTCATCGCTTGAAAAAGGCAGAGGCAGAAGGGAACTTTAGTCGCACTTACTTTACCACCCACCACAGCTTCTGGTACTACCCATGGTTCCCACTCCTCTTAGACTACCACCACCACCACCACCACCACCACCAATGATGATGATGATGATGATGATCAAACCACAGCTAATGTCTGAGCCCTTCCCACGTGCATTAGCCTTTAGTTACTGAACACCACTCCCTAGGATTTGCAAATGTGGAAGTATGACATTTTGGTCCCTGACCCCTGAGATGTCCTCACATTCCAGCACCGGCTGCCTCCCAAGGGCATTTTCAAGGACCATCTTGCTTTCCAAGGGAGATTTTTTTTTTTTTTTAATGGCATGAATTGAGCCCAAAGAAACTGCTGGTCCATGAAATGACCAGCCCACCCTGAAGGCAACAAACTGTCCCTTCCACGGACCCCGGTAGGACATCTTCCCAGAACACAGTCCCCCCAGGCTGTGCCTCACCACTTCATGCTCTCAAGATCCTACTACTTGAACCTGGAGCCCAACACGAAATGCAGAGCAGGAGCCCTGCCCCCGGGCGGTCATGTGCACCCCCACACAGCACCGGGCCCTAGTGGGCACCCAGTCAGTCCCCATGAGTGGATGACTGCCCTGGGAGGAGATGAGCAAGTACCATCCTATTTCCAGGGCCAGGGGGCAGGAACACATGCAGCAAGCTGGTCACCCAGCTGGACCTGGGCCAGTCACCAGAGCTGCTATGGACCAAGTGCCCACCACGTGCCAGGAAGGCAACCCCAACAAGCCATTCTCTGGGACAGGCACCAACCCTCCTACTGCCCGCTCGGGACCTGGAGATCGGACGGGAGCATGTGAAGGCAAATGCTGACAGGGAAGGGGGCTGACTAGTGCCTTCTCCTACACAAATTCCGCTAGGAATGTGGCCAGTCAGGCCCACCTGCACTGTGCTTTATCAGCTCTGGAGAGAAGGTGCGGAGCACTCAGTGGTGCTGAATTCAACACAGGGCTGGCTCTCCAGTGGACCCCACCTGTCCAGGGCAGCTGCAGCAGGGGGTGGCCCAAGCCCCCATGTGGGCCGTACTCAGGCAGAGTGAGGCAGCACCCAACGCTACTCTTTCTTCCTTCTCTGGTAAGGGAAAGTAGCTCTTAAAGAGAAAGTAAATATTTTACTGGGCATTTCTCAGAGTGACCTAATACAGAGTAGCATTCCAGTCTAAAAACAACCTGAATGGTTTTTGGGTCATCACTTTGGCCCCAGGAATCATCGAGAAGATGGGTTGCTCCCTAACCTAACCAGCCACCACCCTTATATCCCTGTACTTTTTTTTAACAGCACCAGGATTTGGATATCCCACCCTCAAACACTATTCAACTACACACCCATTTCACCTAGCACTTCACCAGGCTCCATAAAATTCACCCAACCTTCGTGTGCAAAGGATAAAACCTCCCATCCATTGGGCGGCCATTCCCCTAGGACACAGCCCACCATCTGTGACTAGCAAGCCCCATCTCAAAGCCCAGGGAGCCTTCTCTCCTGTCCCCCAACACCCAAGGGGAACCCCTTTCCACTGCTGAGGTCAGGATTCTCTGATCTCCACCCCGACGGTGTGAAGGACACACAAGGAAACCTGCTCCAACAGGTACACAGCACCTCGAGGCAGAAGTGGATGATTTATTTGTCTATATTTTGTATTTTTAAAAATTTAACAAATACCTATGGTGTGTGAGGCCTGTTCCAAGCAGTTTATAATTCTGATCCTCATTTTAGATTCAGAAACGGTAAGTCCTCTCCAAGGCCTCAGTAAATCCCGAATGCAGTCAAGCAGCTTTCCCTGCCTCCTTTGCCACACACTTTCTCAAACCGTCCGTCCCATCGGATCAGTCCGTGTTTATCTTGTTGCCTCTCCTAAGGTCTTGAGGATGGGGTGGCTCTCCTTGGGCCCAGCATCAGTCTGGGAAGGATGACATTCAACGACCTTTCTGTGGGACCTCTCCTCTCCCTCCTGGGAAGTGTGAACAGGCAGAGAACACTGGTAACCCTGGGCTCCCAAGTGGGCTGCTGGGATGGCTCAGGGGAAAGCTTCTGGGTCTGACCCTGGAGCCTGCCACGCCGAGGGATCACCAGGTTGTAAAACTCCCTGCTACAGGCAAGGCCAAAAAGTGGTCCCTGCACTGGCCCCGCCCCCTCCCCCACTAACAGGAGAACCCAGACCCAACTCCCACCAGTCCTCTCTCGGTGCCTCCGGCCGGCCCAGCCTGCTGGGCCGCTGCCCCAGATGATGGAGGGAATCACGGCAAAACACAACAAAACCCAACTTTTTAATCCCTCTTGTGCAGAAACGTTTTAAAGAACTAGAGTTATACTTGCAAAGCGCGTTTCAAGTGGTTTTGCTGAGGTGGGGGGGAGGGGGGAGGAAGGCAGCTTCGAAGATCTCATGCCCGTGTGACACACACAGTAAGAACACAACCCAAACAGCAGCCAGTCACAAGCCTCTTCCCTTTGTGCCCCTGGGACACAGGGGACTCAAATAAGGCAAGCTCACAATTATCACAAAGAAAACTCAAATCACGTGGAGCTGCTTCCTTTGCCCACGACTCGGAGCACATCTGGCCAGTTTAGGAAGGAAAAAAAATTACCCACGGTTCAAAGTCCTCCTTAAATACTCAGGAAGACATCATTATGGATAGAATTCCAACTTTAATTCTGAAATCTCCTGGCTTTTGTCAGCTGAAGCCACATTCTTAATCCCAGGCTTAGTTGAGAAATGAGAAGAAAGGATGTGTGTTTAAAAAAAAAAAAAAATTCTCAGCCCTGAGTGAAAAGCAACAAGCATCTTGGAAGAGCAGGAGAATAAACTGAACTCCGCACAGAGGCCAAGGTGGAGAAAAATCGGGTCTTAGGAAACCTGGTGTACTAACCACGGCACCAACAAGGGCATGTGGGGCACTAATCAGATGGCCCCTGTGTCCTGCTGGAGGGACTTGGATGCCAAGCTCAGGGGCCTTTCTGCAGAGCCAGGGAACCCTGAAACGTGGAACAGGGCAGAGACACACACCTTCTACACCACAGATCTGAAGGCCGGTTCTGAGGCCACCCATGACCCCTGGCTCCCATCAAGAACCTGCATGGTGGGGCCAGCCAGCAAAAGCTGACAAAGCTACAAGGGACATCAGAGCGTCGCCTATGCAGAGAAGCCTGAAACCCCAGTGCCCCATCCACGCTCCAGGCAGTGCGGCCCGAAGCAGCTTCTCCCTTCTCCTGTCCCACCGAGGCGGCTGACTGAGCCCCACCACAGCCCCTCTTCTGTGGGGAGTGAAGCAGAATGGAGACCTGTTTGAAAACTGCACGGGGGACTTAAAATAGAAAGAATACAATCATTACCTAAACTAGAGCTGAGCCAGCACATCAGGGCTACAGTGACCAGCTGATCAAGAGACACCGCCCCTCCTGGCCTTTCCCCTCAGCCCTGCAGACCAGGCAGAACGCAATGACTGAGTGAGACCCCCCGGGGGGCCTTGGAGCCAGAGCAGCTATGTTGGGCATCTCCCAAGCACACACGTGTTCCCAAAAGGGTCAGGAGCACGGCAGGGCAGGAAGGAAATCTTGTCAGTAGAGGAAAGCCTGTTTTTCAGGAAAATCTCCACCTTGGGGGACCTTACCCTAAAGGAAGCCAAGGTCAGTGAGAGCTCTCTCGTCACCTGCTCTGGGTGCCTTTTAGGTGAGTTAATCACCCAGGCAGGCTCCTCTCCGGATTTCAGGACACACCCAACTTGGTGCCATTCCCTTTCAATTCTCTGATAGACTCTTT
The DNA here is from genome assembly GCF_037043125.1 of Eumetopias jubatus. Taxonomy (NCBI): domain Eukaryota; kingdom Metazoa; phylum Chordata; class Mammalia; order Carnivora; family Otariidae; genus Eumetopias; species Eumetopias jubatus. Next base: position 7,558,926 of record NW_028274823.1, on the reverse strand, counting down.
GAAAAGAAGGCTGCTCCTTTTGTTCAGGAGTATGATTTCAAATTCCTTGCTAAGGCCAACACAAACGCAGGGCAGCCACCCAAAGGAGGTTTACCCAGCAGAATCAAGTTTCTGGCCGGTTTTTACAGGAATGGTGCAAACAGACTATTCCAATCAGATGAAATCCTCCCCATCTTCCCAGTCTCTTCTCCCAGATGCCCCCACGTTGAACCCAGGAAGCAACTCCCGTTGTAAGAGGTGCATCATGAGTCCTGTTGGAAAGTGTACAGCAGCCAGAGTGAGGGAACGGAGCATCCCACCCACCACCTCCAGCCCCTCCCCAAGAAAGGGGCACACCCCAGGAAGAAGGGGGGCTGGTTTTGAAAAAATCTGAGATCACTAACCTAGACCACAAATTTGGAAATCTGAGTCTGACAAAATGATACCTGGCCACCAAATCCAATGTTACCACCAAGAGAGCCTAAGCACTGTGAAAGCTAGCCACACACAGAGAGAGAGAGAGAGAGAGAGAGTGTGTGTGTGTGTGTGTTGGGAGGGGATAGTGTGGTTGCATCAGACACCAAGATGGAAGCAAGGGAGAAAATGAGATAGCACAGAAGGGGTCTAATTTGGCTATCATGGCAAAGCCATCCCCAAGTCCCAACCAAAAGCCCAAAGTCTCAATCAATTACAGAGAAACCAGCTCAGGATGGACTGGGAACTAACTAGACTTCTGGCTCCCCTGGCTGCTTAACCTTCCTGACCCTCGGTTTCTTCACCGGTAAAACACCATCACTTCTACCAGGGAGAGGATCCGAGGGTAAATGAAGGAGCACGGCTGGAGAAACAGCACGGTGCCTGGCTACTGAGGTCCTTCGGGATGTCTACTCTCTGCCTGGACAGTGAGTCCGTGATCCAGAGGGGCAGAACTCTCCCCATGCATCCAAGGGGGCCCCTGACTGCGAAGCCTGCCCGAGGCTTCTGATCGGGAGCCATGCTGTTCATTAATCCAAAAAGTGTAGGGAATTTAAAACAGGCCTTGTCCAGGAAACTATCTAGAAATTCCTCCCTGGCATTAGATTGTGAGATCCTAACAAAAGATCACTAATCAAAGGCGGAAATTAAAACAAGCCAGACTTCTCATGGCCCCATGTGATGTGGAAGTCAACCCGGGCCTGAGAAAGAGGATTGTTTCTGAGAAGCCCATCTGAATCCTGGGGAGAACGTGCCAGATTTGGGGTAGACCTGGAATTCTCACTTCCCCTCTGCTCTCAGGGTGACAGGACAGGCTCCCGACACAGGAGGAGTTCCTCCTCTGCCAAGGAATCCTGCCAGAACCCCACTGCCAACAGCCTGATCCGAGTCCCAGCACTGCCACTTGGGGCAAGGGGTTACAGGCAAGTCACCCAAGTGCCTCCGGCACCTGACATCACCCCACCTTACTGTGAAGATCAAATGCAACATACACCAAGTGTGGGAGTGACAAAGATACTAAGTAAATGCTCAATAAACCATAGCTATATTGTTACCTTAACAAAAGTAAGAGTACTACTTAAAAAGGGCCTGGGGTAGATTTGAGTTTCAAATTAAGTCGGCCAGAACAGGAAGAATCAAACACACAGAAATTCTTCCAGCAAGGACAAAAGGGGTGCAAAGTGGAAAAGCCCTAGGCCATCCTGGCTCTACACTCACTGGCCCATCAGGAGCCGCACTGTGACAAGAGGAGTAAGGTCACTTGTCCTGGACTTGGGGTCTGGGGAAGGCCTGGGTAGCCCTCGCAGCTCCCCGCAGCAACTAGCGCCGCGCTCCCGCTAGCGCGAGTAAGACACCCAGACTGGAAGGTTGCAAGAGGAGCGCGGCCCCAACACCGCCCAGGAGACCGGATGCCAAGCGGGCCAAGTCGTGAGGATGCGGCCGTTCACCGTTTCAGCGTCTCCGCCGCCATCGCGGATCAACGGACCTCCTTGTCCCCTTGGCGGGGGGGGGGGGGGGGGGGGCAGACAGGAGGTTGGGGGTTCCTGGAGCCTACGATCGCTGGGGGGTGGGGTGGTTCAGGCACGGTCCAGCCAGGTACCTGGTTCAGCCCCGGGCCTCGGGCGCGGGTTCGGGACCCACCTGGGGTCCTGCGTCGTCTCGCGGCTCCTTCCCCGTCCCGCCCCGGGACCCGGAGAAGCGCGGAGGTCCCTGCGGGTGTGGGCCGCGTCCGGCCGGACCCCCGCCGCCCGGGGTCAGACCCCGCACAATGGCCTGTGGGAGGAAGGAGGAAGTGGGCACAGGGGGGCAGGGGCCATTTCTATCACCTCTAGCGGACTTCCCCACGGCGAGAAACGGCTGCTATTTACAAGTGAAAGGGCCAGCGCCAGAGGAGGGGCGCTTCCGGCGGTGTCAAGTGGGGGTGGGGGGTGAGGGGGGCACAGGTACGCGAGCCCCAGAGGGGGAGGGGCGGGGCCGCCAGGTACGCGGGCCTGCGGGGGGCGGAGCCCCAGGTGCGCGGGCCCGGAGGGGAGGGCGGGAGCCGGCAGGTCCGCGGGCCGCGGAGGTCAGGGGGTGTGGGCACCCGGGGAACCGCAGACGCCGGCAGGCCGGTCCTTCCAGCAGGGCGGAGCACCCCGACCGTCCGGGCGCGCGCGGGGAAACGCGGCCAGACCCCGCCCCCTCCAGGTAGAGCGCGGCCAGGTGCGGCGGCCAGGCTTCCCCCAGGCCCAACTTTGCCCTCCCGGCATCACAGAGTCGAGCAGGAGACCGGAAGTCGCCCTGTGGTCCGTCTGGGCGGAACGTGGGGGTTCCCGGGGCCCCCACACCCCCAGCGCGCTGCGGAAACCAGAGGCGAACACCAGCCTTTTTAGGAGTTGGGGGAGGTGATTCACTATTTCTGCGGCGGGCAAAATAGCAATTGTTCTGTTTACCTAGCCCGCAGGAGCTTCGCGAGGATTAATAACTGCGAAAGGGTTTTAAGATCAAAAACATTCTGAGATTTTACGTGTAGGCACTTATATGTGCATACTGATATCCGTACAGAAAAATATACTCTTTATTCATTGCCCTCCTGGAGTGACTTCTAGCCCATAACCGGAAATCGCTGAGAAAAAGGAATAAGGTACATCTCTTGAGTGCTCCTGGGGAGAAATATCATTCCCACTTGGCATCCACGCTGGGCCTCCTGCTCCATCCCGTCCCTGAAGGGCAGATGGGAGCAATCGGCCAGACCACAGTTCGAAGTCTGGAGAAGAGACAGAAAAAAACTTGAAAAGTATTTGTCACCGCCACTGGAAAGAAAATGCAGCGTTTCTCCCCAACCCCACCCAGTTCATTAGGCAAGTGTCCCCAAGTGAAGGCTGCCCTGGTGGTCTCCGGTGTTTGGAAAGCTTTGTCCCACCTAACCACACCTCACACAGCAGTCCGCCAAGCTCAGCCGGTGCTAGGAGGCCATGCAACCATCTGGCCCAGCAGCTTCTCCAGCAAAGCTTCCCTGGTGTCACCAAGACTCCGTCCCTCCCAGCAAAGCTTCCCTGGCATCACCAAGACTCATCCCTCCCAGCAAAGCAAGCCCATGTGACCAAGTGAGGCTGTTCCCCTCCAAGCAGAACATTCCCAGTCCCCTCAGCCATTCCGGGACAGGGACAAGAGCTCTTGAGAGCCCTCCCCCTGCTCACTGCTGGCTGGGCCTGGGAGCTTACTGCAGGCAACTTACTGCGGGCTCTCCACCATCCAAAAGAGCCATGTGGCCCCCACCCCCTCCCTAGCCCACCTGGGCCTGAACACGCAGATGATATACTGTGACTTTGTTTGCGCTTGTAGGCCTACCGCACTAAAGACATCCATCAGCAAAAGAATAAAGTCCCAGACAGAGCTCATTCAGCAGGAAAGGTGCACAAACCCTTTCCCAGCCTCACACCCCCTACAGCAAAAGAATTTCACCTGCAGTTCCTCTTATCCCCCTCCCACACACCTAGGGCAGGAACACTATGAGCACTTCCAGGTTGACTGGGCCATTTACACCCAGCTACTGGCTCTCTGCTAGGCCTCAACATTAGGTAGGCTTTTTAAGTTGCCATACTGGAGGGGAAAAAAATCCCATTAGGCCAGAGGAGTTGACCTCTGCGGTCTTGGTCTACAGTTCCTTCTAAAGAACTTCCTGGGACTCCTTGACTCCATAATGAAGTTTTTGTTTGTCCTGGGCTTGGACAGATTGCTAGAGGCCAGATTTCAGGCCTGGCTGGAGCACAGCAGTGAGTTTACAATCCCTTGGCTAGCCCCGATGCTGCGGAAAAGACCCGCTCGCCACCTAAGTTACACATCTTTTAAAAAGGCCCTTCCAGTCCCTGCCACTATGTAGGCTGGAATGAGACAGAAATATTGCCACTATTTCCAATCAGTCTTCAAGCCAGTAACAGTGTCTTGCAAGTCGTAATTAAGGGCTTATTTTAATGCAAAAAGCACATTTCTGCTGATCAATAGATTGCTTTTGAAGGGAGTCAGAGCAATAACACAAAAGAAGGTGCGTATTTTTTTTTTGCATTTTATAAGTGGGAAAGATTTTAAGAACCAAATGGATGAAAAGCACTGCCCTCCCCCCCTTCACCACCATTCCCTACCCCCCAGACTTTTTTGGACTCCCAGAAAACCACCACCAAAGACCAGCCCACCAAGTTCAGACAACGACAGCTATTTGGGATTAACATCCTCTAAATACCACTGGGAAAAATGAAGTCTCTACTATTATCTAGAAGTTACAATTCCCCATAAAATCAAAGGCATCACTTGCCCCATGAATAAGAACCCAACCATTTTATCAGAAATTTTGTGAACATTAAGCCAAACTTTTGGCCAGTTAAATCAGATCATCTCTGAAACATTCACTCAAGGAGGGATAGGCTTGATACAGACGGAATGGTCAACTGGACCTCAAGTTCTAAACCAAGGGTACCTCGGTAACATCAGAACAGGCATCAGCCCCCAACGGTAGTCAATGTCTATACTGATTCCACTTAGGGTAGAGCGGCAAAAGAGAAAGGACACAGTAATGCCCGTCACTTGGAACTATAGAGTCGGCTCCGCTCTGGAACCTCAGTTCTCACACGGAAGCAGGAGGGCTCTGTGAATGGGGAGAAAGATGCACAGAGGACTGTTTTCAAAAATGGCAGCAGCTGTCCAACCAAACATGAAAAGCCAACAAATACTCACTTCAGCTCTACTTTCCCTAACACTACAAACAGCTTAAAAACTACTTCAACATGAGGAGTAATAAAAATAAACACAACAGCTTCTTGCGACTTGAAATGCCTCAATTTCTGGTAAGGGTTGATAGGATTTCTTAAAATTGTTTTGAGGGGCAGGGGGGAGTCTGCTTTTTATACTTTTCTTTGAAGAACGCTTCTCTCTACTTTTAGAATCTTTACTCAAAAAAGCAGATTACAGAGAAGAGCCCACAAAGGTCCCTAGCAGTCCAAAAGGGACCACCTTCTAAGAAAACTCTGGAAAGGGAGTAGACCAGTGGCCCACATTGCCATGCCAGGCAAAGGCAGATAAATGTGCCTCTGGTTCCCATCGGTCCACAGCTCCTGAAGTTTCTGTGTTCTCGAGCAGTTGGAAGAATGAAGGCCAAACTGCCCCTTGGCTCCCATTGTCAACATTCCACACAAACAATGGCCAGGCTCTCTCCCTATTGTACATTCTGTATTCATTTGTGAGTCCCCCCCTTTTTTTTTTGCACAATGTGCAAAGTCCTTCTTTTCAGCAGGGAAGTCCTGAATGCCCAAGTGCAGCCATAAATTTAGGCTTTAAACATCAATAATGAGAGCTAAAAAGCAAACTGCAGATTCTGCCCCAACATTAATTTGTGAGGATCATTTGAGTCACATTCATGACTTCTGGATACCATCCATTAAATCATGATCAAAAGAAACACTGAACACCTTGAAAATGGTTCTGAAGTTTTTAGCAATGATTAAGTATAATTTTCCAAATCCAGAGATAGGGCTTTAAAAAAAAAAAAAAAAAACCTTTCATACATCCTCGATACACGTTCCATCAAACACAGACTTGAAGAAAAAATTAACTTCTCAAGCTCGTCCGTGGGGAGAAGACTTGCTTTTTCCCTCCTTTCCCAGTGTGCTGTAACTTTAACTGCAGCAGTGTGAATTAGGACATGCTCACCAGCTGTAAGGGAGAAAACTGATATCTACCCAGGCAGTGTGGCCTCAGACTGTATCCATTCCAGCATTTTCATGTGCCTGCTCAAAGTTGTTCAGCAGTCCACGCGAGCATTCCTGAGCTAGCGATTCACGGGAAGATCTTGGAGGAAAGGGCACCCCGATATTTCACTATACCGAGTCACTTCTGCTAAGTCCAAGTACTTCTCTTCAAAGGGTTGGGCAAACTGCACTCCCATTTTTTTAATTACTACAAAACTGTGTTCCAGCCTCTGTGATGGAACTATCAGCCATACATTGGAAATATTACCTGAGTTGTGCCCTGCCCTACAGATAAATTTCCTCTCCTGATCGTGTACTTTATGACTATATGTCTGCGGCCTGTATCAGGGACACAGGACACTTAGCCTGCCGCTTGTCACTGATAGAAAGATTACTCACAGAGGGACCCGGGCTGCACTCACATACATTATGATGACAGCCCTTCTATATTGAAATGACAGTGGTAAAAAAAATGACAACGGAGATGGCCATTCCCCTTTAAATTTGTTCCATTTAGGGAAAGCGTTAAATGCAGAGGGTGTAACTGCATTCAAAAGTGATTCACGAAGGAAAAGGACTTTTGGTAAATGGCAATCTGGTGCTAGATCTCAAAGGAGGGGTGTGCCTGAGATGCGGGCCCTTTTTTGTTTTTAATCCGCGAGAATCTCAAGGATTTCAAGTGGTGTGAGCCATCCTGAGCTCCCTCTGCTTTAGTATTTTAAACAGTTCCCAACAATATCCTTTTCAAACCCCGGGCACTGCTTGTTCAGTTCTGATTTTATACACTCATCATTTCCTGACCTTGTAGCTAGCTACTCCGAATGCTGCAAGAGATGCGGGCTGACTCTGTAGTTTTGTTTGTTTGTTGGTGTGGCTGTGTTTCATCATCTCTCTTTAAAACACTTCCCAGACTTAGAGATGCAATTTCTTTGGGGGGGGGGGGGTGGCTTAAAAAATCAAGAGTAAACTTATCGATTATTCCCTGAAAGGATAACTGATTGGCTAGTTAATGATTATACAGATAGCCAAGTTTTCCTGTTTCATCTTGTGTACACGACCAGATGAACAATGCCAAGGAAAGCAAACTCGACCCTGCAGGGACAGGAACAGGTGTGCCCTGAGTCTTAAAAGGCCAAAATATCTCACAAAGTATGTCACCGGTGTATTTTTACAATGCTACTAGTATTTGTTTTTAAGTAGCCAAACTTTTTTACTTTCTTAACCTTAAGAAGACACACTTTGCAAATATTTCTTCTTTGAGTTGATGACTAAGTCCCAGAATAAGATGCAACTTGTGCCGAGCAAAGAAATACATTTTAGGGACAAAGAAGTTTTTTAGAAAAATCACAGTTAAGAAAAGGTAATTCACCCTGCCCCTCCCCCAGGAGAACACCCTTTCAAGGGCCAGTTTCAAAAGATCCCAAGTGAAGTCATAAATAACACAGGGCTTGGAGCTCAAACTGCAGAGCCACACCACCCTCCACTCAGCCTTACTGAGGTACAGTTAGAAATGAGGGAGACAACATGCCTACTCCCCTAGCCTCATCTTCCCAAACAGGAAAAAGGATTAAACCAAAAAGCACCTTGTCAGGTTCAAAACGAGTTCTAAAGCCAAGATTTTAAAATTCCCTTTAATAACTGCTTTCTACAGGGACAAACTGGGGTCCCCAACCCCTGGGGCACAGAAAAACCAATCAGTGCCATAAATTCCCTTTGCCTTCAACCCTCACTCCCTTGTACTGGGGGCAAAATGGGGGGAGGGGGTGACCTGACATCAACACTTACACTAAACCCCTCAACGCTCTACAGAAATATGCTGGCTTATTTCCTTTGTTTGGTCCTGTTATACTTGATCAAGTGTGAACGATTAAACTGGCTTCATTAAAGGCAAGTGCATTCACGACTAACATACAACTTCAATGGCAACTGTAAGCATATTTTGCAAGAAGGAGGGTCTGCTTTTTTGCTTGAAACCTACCATCTCATTAACTTTTCTTTGGGGGGCAATAAAAAGGGCACCAGGGTTTTTTTGTTTTGTTTTGTTTTTTGTTTTTTTTTTTTTTACAGGAGAGTGTCACTGAGGTTCAGAGATCTGATGGCAGACAAAAGGATTTTTAGTGTTTCAACTCTAAGATATAGTCCCTGTTACTTAAAAAAAAAGAAAGAAAAGAAATTGTTTCAATATTAAAGCTGCTGACTTAAACTGTTTAATTAGCATTTTGAATATCACTTTATAATTGCTGTAAGAAGTACTCTTTGAAATCAAATGATTATAAAAACAAGATCCTTTAAAGTGCATTACTTCAAAATGTAAAGGATTTATTTAAAAATTTTTTTCAAAACACTGGAATTCTCCTAAGTACAAAAAAACTAACTAGTTCTACTGTGAAGTTCTACTGCCTAGAGGCAGAAAAGCAGTCTTAGGTACTGAACACGAGGTAATTTTAAAACTGTCTTTGAACCCAAGCACCTAGTAGAGAATCTTCTTTGAAAAAGTAGTAGGAGTTTAATATATTTCGCCAAAGTCGGGAGGCAGAATCACTTTGTAAACTAACCAAAATATACGTCCCCTCCAAATTATCCATGTCAGATAAAAATATACCAGTCTCTAGAATATCCAACAGAATTGCAAATAAGGCACTTAGCATTTTAAATTCCCAATGCATATTTATAGAATACAATTCTCTTGTCTACCCTTCAAGCCACTCATATCTGACTCTCTAAGAACTTAACCTGATCTCCAATCTTTGGAGAAAAAAGGTGGGAAAAAAATCCAGAAAGATCTGTTTACCCTGGATAGGGCAAGTGAGTCCGGCATGACGACGTAGGCCACCGCAAGGACGCAGAGCGAGCGGGGTTTTCTACGAAAAATTCCTCCTTTCTCCTGTAAAATACTAAACATGGGGACCCCTGGAGCCAACTGCTGCTTGGGGCTGCCTCCGGAAAAAGTACTCGGGGTCGGGAGGTGGGGGGGGCCACCCCACACACTCGCGCGCACACGCACACTCAGGGTCCGTGACCATCCGCCGCGGCCAAGAGCGAGCCACCGGAGGGTGTGTGTGCGCGTGTGTGTCTCGCCGCGGCCGGCGGTGACCGCGCCGAGCTCCCGGGCCCGCGGCCTCCGAGCACCAGGACGCTGCGTGGGCTGCGGGCAAGCAGCTACGCCGCGGGGCCTCCCGCCGGAGAAAGGCCCCGGCGCGCCCCGGCTCCCGCGCGCCTCTGCCCAACTTGCCCCGGAGCGCTGGGCAAAGCGGGAGGGAGAGAAAGAAAGGCGCTTCCCCTCGGCCTCGCGGGTCAGTCCTGCGCCGCAGAGGACGAGGAGGAAGAGGCGACCGCGGCGGCCCGGCTGTCGCTACGCCGCGCCGGGTCCCCGCCGCCCGGGGCGCGCCCTCGCCAGCCCCTCCTGCGAAACTTTTTCTTTTTGGTTCGCCCCACCCGAAAAGTGCAGTCCGGGAGGGGGAGGCGGGCAGACCTGGTTCGCGGCGGCGGCGGCGGCGGGCGAGGAGGAAGTGGTGCCCGCGGGAGCGCGGACGGGCAGAGGAAATGCCCGGCCCGCTGGGCCCCCGCCCGCGCCCGCCGCCCGGCCAGCCCCGGGCCCCCGCCCCGCTGCGACTTTGGCGGGCCCAGCCCGGCGCGGCAGTGGTGGCGGCGGCGGCAGATGTGGCCCGGGCTGCCCGGAGGAGCCAACAATGCGGGGCCGGCAAAACAAAAGGGTTCCACTTCGCCTCCTTTCCCTTCTTTCACTTGCGCTCTCGGGGCGCCGCGCGGGATCCCCGGCCAGCAGGGGCCGCTCCCCTGGGGGCCCTGAGCCGCGCGCGCCCCGGTTTCCCCGCGGACCCCCGCTCTCCCCCCACCCCCGCCCCGCAAGCCTAAGGCCCCGCGCGCTCGGACTCCCGGTCCCGGGGGATCCGGCCGTATTGTCCCCGCGGCGCGCCGCGCGCTCGGCCTGGGTCGCGGGCGGCCCCCGCGCGCGCACCCACCGGCCTCGGGGAGCAGGAGCCGGGGGCGCCTAGGAAACCGTCGCCGAGACGCCGCCGCCGCCGCTGCCCTCCGGACGCCGCCGCGCTCGGGATTTCTTTTTTCTTTTTTTTTTTTTTTTTGCCAATCCTGATGGGAAGGAAGGTGACCGCCTACTTCGCATTCATCAACTCTCATCACAACAACAAAAATCCTGGCACAAACGGCAACCGGCGGGCGCGATCGGCGGCGGGGGGCGGCAGGCAAGGACCTCCAGGCCGGCTCCCACCCCCGGGCGCCAAGCGGGGACACGGGGGCGCAGACCAAAGATGTCCTCGGATGCCGGCTCCGTGTCCTTCGCCCTCCTCCTCCCCCCCCCACACGGCGAGTGGCGCAGTGAGGCGCGGGCGCGGCGCCCCCAGCCCGCGGCCGCAGGTGAGGCGGGGGCGGCAGCGGCCCCAGCCCTCCCCCGGGGCCCCTCTTACCTCGTCCCGGGCCGCCGGCGTCCACGGCGAAGGGCGCCCACCCGGGAGGCGGTGGCGGCGGCGGCGGCTCCCGCCCCTCCCACCCCACCCGGCGGCGGTGGCGGTGGCGGCGGCTGTGCGGCCCCCCCTCAGCGCGGCATGGCTCCCGGCTCGGTCCCTCGCTCCTCGGGCCGCCGCCGGCTTCTCTGGGCCGCTCCCGGGCCACCTTAAAATGACACACGCACACAGGGACACACACACAAAAACTTAATCTCTCCAGCTCCCCGCCCCTCCCCCTCCCGCCCTTCCCTCCCCTCCCTGTCTCTCCCCTCCCCTCCCCTCCCCACCCTACCCCTCCCCTTCCCTTCCTCCTCCTCCCCTCGCCGCCGAGCCTCTTCCTACTTCCCCACCCACCCCACCCCCTTCCTCCGCCCACCCGGCTCCCGATCCTCCCCACCCCAGTCCCAGCCCCGCGCCCGCAGGCCGGGAGGGGGCTGCGTTGGGGGTCCCCGGCCCGCGCTCGCCCCGCGCCGCGCTCACCCCCAAGAGGATGCTAATTCCAACTTGGATCGGGGGAGGGAGCGTCCTGGATGCCTTGCGCCTCCCGGCTATTTGCTCTTCTTTATTTGTTTTCTCCTCCCGGGAAGGAGGCGGAAAACGGAGAGAAAGGGAAAGGGAAAGAAGCGGCGCCGGCCGCGTCGCCCGGTGCCCGCCGGCTGCGCAGGAGCGAGGCGGGAGGCGAGGTGAGGGTCGCCGCTCGCTCACTCCTCGCTCCTTTTTTTTTTTTTTTTTTTTTTTTTTGGGTAAAGGCGGGGTCTCTCTTTGCAAACCAATGACACAACCCCACATGGGCCGGCCTCGCCCCCTACAGATACTCCTCACTACAAATCGGCTCTCTCGGGGGATTAGTGGCTCCGCGAAAGTGCACACAGGCGCGGCTGGCGGGCGAGGGGGCCGGGCGCGGCGGGCACTCCCCGGCCCGGCCCCGCCCGGGAGGCCCTCGCGAAACACTGGGGCCTCGGCGGCGGGGGCGGGGGTCCCGCTACAGCGGCCGGCAGTCGGGCCCTCCCTTCGCTCCCCTTCTTCCTCCGCCCCTTCCACGTGGGGCCCCGGGCGGCCGGCCACGTGGGGGGACGCGAGCCCAGGCCGGCCTGGGCGCAGGGCCCCGGGGTGGCCCTGGCCCCATCGGGCCCCCGCCTGGTCCGCGGCGCCGACCTGCCCCCTTCCCGGCCCCGCGGCTCCAACTTCCTCCTGGGCCGCGCGCCGGCTGCTTCTGCCTTCTCTGGCCCGCGGGGTCAGGCGCGGGCCGGCCACAGGGGGCACTTGCGCTCCCCAAATCCGGATCCGGGAGACGGTACCCGCGCCTTGCCGGAGAGGCGGCGATGGCTGTGGGTGCGCGGGAGGGGCCCTGTGTGCTGGAACTTGCAGCGGTTGTGTTCCCTACAAGAAGCAAAACATTTTTTACACATTAAAAAAAAAAATGTTCCTTCCTGTTGCCTGGATCTCGCCGGGGCTATTTTTAAAAGCCTTGCTTTGGGTGGGAGCGCCCGGCCTCGCGGGACGGAGACGCGGGCCCGAGAGTAGGGGTCCTAGGCTTGCGCTGCGCCCCGACGCCGCGAGGTTACAGTCTGGACACCAAAGCTAGGGATCAGGCCGCGCGCCGGCCGCACCTAGATTAAATTCAATGCCCGTGACCTGCGGTACTGGAGCCCTGTTTGCGAAGGGGGTCGGCGGCCAAGGATTGGGAAGGCTCTTCCCCCTGCGCCCTAGAGCCCCTCGAACTCCTCTCACTTCCCCGAGGTCGCCGCGCATCGTCCAAGAGCTCCCGTGGAGGCTGAACGGAGCCCCCAGTGTCGATGTTTTAAAACTATATTGAGATGTTATGAACTGGATTGAGACGTTGAGCAGGAAAGGCATGAAGAGGGGTGTGAGGTCGGGCCTTTGCAGGCCGCAGGCATGGCTATTCTGGAAGCCCAGACTCTTGGTTTGGCCTCTGACGTCCCGGCAGGGCACCGCACCCCACGGTGCCGAGGAAACGTCAGGTAGGGCCTGGAGGCCACAGGAAGGGCCGCGGAACCGCGGAACCCTTCCTGCATCCCGAGGAGAGCTGCTCTAGGCCTGTCCGTCTATTCACATTTAAAAAAAAAAAAAACTCCTGCTCCGGCCCGCAGCAGGGGAGAGGTGCTCACTGCTGGTTTGCTAAAGTGCACCCAGATGTGGCAAGCACGGCCGGCCTTGGGGGGGAGGGGGGAGGGGGACGCTTGACTCCTAATGATTGTTTCATCATCAAACAGTAGGTTTTTAAAACTCGAGGGAAGACCTCCCACACTGATGGCCCAGGCATTTCACACCCGCTAGCTCAGTAACTAAGATGTTTATCACACGGCCTGAATAGGCCGGGCCAGCCCAGCTACGTGGCTCTTGGGTCTGTGGTTCAGTCGGAAAAACTCCCAGACGTGCCCGCCCAGTTGTCTCCATCTTCTGGCGACCCCAAATCGTCACAAGCATCGTCAGGGCCCTCCTCCCCTCAGCAGTGCTACCTCAAGGTCATGCGGCCTAGGATAGTTCTGGACGATTAGACCCGCCCACCCCCAGGCTACTGGGCTGCCAGCAGGTGATTTTGTTTCTTAGGCATAAACTGTAAATGACCGTAACTAAAGCAGAAATGCTTCCTCATTTCACAGATGATCATTGGTTCTGAGTGGCCATCTCTTCTCTCCCAGAAACCACAAAAAGTCAGCTGGTTTTTCCTATCACTTATTCGTTTTCTTGTGTAACAGGAATGCGTGGCCTCACTCTTCTTGTTTGGAGAGTGTTTAAAAAGCAGGCATCCTCAGAGACAAAAATTATCTTTCATTTCAGTTTGACACCCTGTATTTTAAAATATTAAACCCATTTAACAGCAGCATGTGAATTATTTCAAACTCCAATTGTTTTTTTAATGTTCTAAAAAACGAACCAAAAACCCAGCCCAATTCAAAAATGAGCAAAGACTCGAAGAGACATTTTTTTTTTTAAGATTTTATTTGTCAGAGAGACAAATAGGGGGAGTGGCCGGCAGAGGGAGAAGCCGGCTCCCCACTGAGCAAGGAGCCCCCATGGGGGACTCAATCCCAGGACCCCAGGATCATGACCTGAGCTGAAGAAGGCAGATGCTTAACCACCTGAGCCACCCAGGCGTCACTTGAACAGACATTTCTTAAAGGAAGATATGCAAACGCCCAATGTGCACATGAAAAGATGCTCAGCATCACTAATCATCTGGGAAATGCTAATCAAAACCACAGTATATACCACTTCACGTCCATAGGGATGGCTCTTATAAACCATAATAACAAGTGTTGGTAAAGATGTGGAGAAATGAGCAAACATATGCACTGCTGGCAGGAACGTAAATTGGTACACGCACTATGGAAAACAGTGTGCTAGTTTCTCAAAAAGTAACGTAGATTTACTATATGATCCAGTAATTCCAATTTTAGGTGTTTCCCCAAAAGAATGAAAAGGGTCTCAAAAAAAGTTGGGGTGCCTGGGTGGCTCCGTCGTTAAGCATCTGCCTTCGGCTCAGGTCCTGATCCCCGGGTCCTGGGATCGAGCCCCGCATCGGGCTCCCTGCTCCGCGGGAAGCCTGCTTCTCCCTCTCCCACTCCCCCTGCTTGTGTTCCCTCTCTCGCTGTGTCTCTGTCAAATAAATAAATAAAATCTTTAAAAAAAATTGAACACCAATGTTCACAGAATTATTCACAATAGCCAAAAGGTGTGAATAACTCAAATGTCCATCCAAGAATGAATGGATAAACAAAATATGGATATATATGTGAAATGGAATATTATTCAGTCTTCAAAAGGAATGAAGTTCTGATACCTGCTCTCATAGGGATGAACCTTGAGGACATTATGCTAAGGGAAATAAACCAGACACAAAAGGACAAATATTATGCCACATACAAGCTATCTAGAATAGGCAAATTCACAGAGACAGTAGAAGGGAGATTACCAAGGGCTGGGGGGAGGGAGAAAGGGGAGTTATTGTATAATGGGCACAGAGTTTCTGTTTGGAGTGCTGAAAAAGTTCTAGAAACGGGTGATGGCGGTGAGTTACAAAACACTGTGAACTATACACTTAAAAATAGACAAAATGATAAATTTTATGTTATATACATTATACCACAATATTTTTTAAATGTTGCAAACTAGCTTTTGTCTTACAAACCTCTTGGTTTATTTTTATTACTAGACATAAAGGTATTTTTCAGTAAGAAAAAAACATTAAGATACAGAGAAAATATTTTAAGTACATTTCAGCTAATTTACAGAATAAATGCCATTTACCAATTTTTATTTCTCTGTGTTAACATTGTAGAATATCATACTGAAACGTTAATTTTTCAGTACCCTCCATGATCTCTTCCCATCTAATCCTGTTTAATCGTCAGGTTCAACTTCTGGTGTTCCAACATGGATTTTGACAGACATAAAAAAGAAGAGTCATAAAAATAACAATAGTAGGGGCGCCTGGGTGGCTCAGTCGTTAAGTGTCTGCCTTCAGCTCAGGTCATGATCCCAGGGTCCTGGGATTGGGCCCCCCATCGGGCTCCCTGCTCCTTGAGAAGCCTGCTTCTCCCTCTCCCACTCCCCCTGCTGTGTTCCCTCTCTCCCTGTGTCTCTCTCTGTCAAATAAATAAATAAAATCTTAAAAAAATAATAACAATAGTAGCAAAAAATGTTTCTCCATGGCTCACTAGGGTGCCTGGCACTGGGCTAAGCCATGGACATGCATCTTTAATCCTCATAGCAGACCCTTACGAGAGATACTAGTATTATTCCCATTTTACAGATGAAGGAAACTGAGCTTCAAAGACTTACTGACTTCCCCAAGGTCACACTGCTAGGGAGTGAGGAGGTAGGCTTGGATCCCTGTCTGCCTTATTTTGACCACTTTTCTCCCCCATTTCAAGAAGGGCTTCTATTTACATAGATACACATTCATTAGCATGGGCTCAGAAAAGGCAAAGTTAGTTACTTTTGTTTTTTTTAAATATTTTATTTATTTATTTGTCAGAGAGAGAGAGAGCACAAGCAGGGGGAGCGGCAGGCAGAGCAGGCAGAGGGAGATGCAGACTCCCCACTGAACAAGGGGCCCGATGTGGGACTTGATCTCAGGACCGTGGGATCATGACCTGAGCTGAAGGTGGATGCTTAACGGACTGAGCCACCCAGGCGCCCCAGTTAGTTACCTTTGAAACATTAAAGATGCATCTTATTTGAAAGGTTTTGTTTGTTTTGTTTACTAATGTCACCGCAATCTAGTCTTTAGAGGGGGGGTTAAAAAAAAAAAAAGGAAAGCCCAAGAATTAAATGTGTTGTCAGACACTGGTTACAAAATAAAAAGAAGAAGATGGGTAGTGGATTTTAAGGCTCCCGAGAATCAGTTTCAGAACAACAAAAAAAGCTGTGATCTAGAAAGTAGAAAATAAACTTTTGATTACTGAGAATAAGTCTTCCACATAGTACTTTCATACTGAGGAAGAAGAATTAATATAGAGTTCAAAAGGTTACATCTAACACTATTTTTTTCCTTGTTGAAGAGCCGGAATCGCTTTTTCCTGGTGGTCTGAGCTAAAGAGAAAAACCCAATCACTGGGAATGCTTCATTTGTTCAGGTGATCTCATTCACCAAGCTTCCAAAGTGGGAGGGGTTTGAAATGCACACACTTCTCAGGCATGCAGAGAGGAAGGTTTTTCTTTACTCTGGGGAACTCAACTCATTTGCCTAGGAGCCTCCATTCCCACTTGATGTTGCTAAAGAAAGGTAACTTGGTGTCTTCTGGTTCGATTCTGCTTCTTCTGGGTTAACCAGCTCTTTGGGTCTCTCTTTTTTTTTTTAAGATTTTATTTATTTATTTGAGGGAGAGAGAGAATGAGAGATAGAGAGCACAAGAGGGAAGAGGGTCAGAGGGAGAAGCAGACTCCCTGCTGAGCAGGGAGCCCAATGTGGGACTCTATCCCGGGACTCCAGGATCATGACCCGAGCTGAAGGCAGTCGCTTAATCAACTGAGCCACCCAGGTGCCCCTCTTTGGGTCTCTTTTGATGCATAAAGTTCAAACTCCTTATCAAAGTGATTTCTCCCCTGTTCGGGGAGTCTCTTCCTTTCAGGGCACTCGAATTTGGGTTTCAGA
The DNA here is from genome assembly GCF_037043125.1 of Eumetopias jubatus. Taxonomy (NCBI): domain Eukaryota; kingdom Metazoa; phylum Chordata; class Mammalia; order Carnivora; family Otariidae; genus Eumetopias; species Eumetopias jubatus. The sequence goes on along the minus strand of NW_028274823.1, from coordinate 7,542,151 downwards.
TGGGGGGTGTTTTCCAACCCTAAGGCTCTGGGGGAGGGGTCCTAGCTCTCTAGATGAGGGATCTAGCCCAGGGGAGCCCCAGTAGTGCAGTGTGGGGGCTGGTATAACTGGTATAGCTCTCAGCACAGACAGGGCAAGAACATTATTCCTGGGGCCATAACCATTCCCCTCCTGTTGTAGGGCTGGTACAGCCAATTCTCTGAGATGCTGCCAGTATCCTCCACAGCATACTCCCCAACCCCTCCCACAGGGCCACGTTCCCCATGGACACACAGGACTTCTTAACTTTCAGGTGCTTTCTGCGTCCTCCGGGAAGCCATGGGTTCCATCCTACCACAGGCCATCAGTCCACTTCCTTTGGCCACCCTCTCCCCCACCCCTGCCACTACACACTCACACACACTCACGCGCACACACACGCGTGCGTGCACGTGCACACACACACGAGGAGTCTGGGGCAGGCAGCAAGAGCTGGTTCAGATTCTCCCTTAACCCATGGGAGTTTCTGGATCTCTGCTCTGCACTCCTTCAAAAGAAAATAAAGTTCATCTCTCTTGAAGAATTAATGGTTTGCTTTTTTTTTTTTAAGATTTTATTAGAGAGAGAGAGAGAACACACTGTGGGGAGGGGCAGAGGGAGAGGGAGGCTGGGCAGGGAGGCTGACTTGGGACTCAATCCCAAGACGCTGAGATCATGACCTGAGCCGAAGGCAGACGCTTAACCGACTGAGCCACCCAGGAGCCCCTAATGGTTTGCTTTTAACGGATAATTAAAACAGTGTAAATCATCATGATTCCTTGTTGCCTTGGCTCATAGGAAGCTCAAAGTCAATATGTAATGCTCAAGGATACCAAGCAGCCTATTGTCATGTTCCAGGAAATATCTCCCTTCCTCTGTGAAAAGGGATTCTGAACTTGCTGTGGGTGAGGGGTGTTGTTGGAAGAGGCATCTTAAATATTTTCATATAATTTTATATCTGGAAGACAATTGTTCTGATAATACAAATTATGGGCAATAAAGCTGAGTAAAATCTTCTTGCTTGGTGATGATAGATAACACAAGAAGCACTTCCTGCTCTTCAGAAAATGGGACTGAGAAACGGTTGGAAGGAGTTTCTGATTTTTATTTTGACTTACTGGTTATTAACTGGAGGGTTGTATACCTGTTTTAACTATAACCACCTACAGTGCTTTTTTGGAAGTCGGTGGGAAATTATTAATAAATACTACAAAACCCCCAACCATATTGACATCCCTGGTTTAGGGTGGCAAAGGATTTTTTTTTTAGGAGTGAAATGGCACAGAGAGGGCAAGAATTGCCCTCGGTGACTATTATCACATTTCATAACCATGAACTTATGTGCTGGTTTGAAGTGTTGTACAGGGCCTAGACCATAGGAGGTGCTTAGTTAAGTATTTCATGGGTGGATGGATGGATGCACGGATGGATGGATGACTCAGTGAATGTATTTCAAGACACCCGAGCTTTACAAAAATCATATATGTAAACTGACAAAAGAATCAAGTAATTTTAACTGGACATATTAGTATTAGGTAGGATTTGAGGTTATCTTTAAAGATTTTATATCTTTATTTTGTTATTTTTTTTTAAAGATTTATTTGAGAGTGAGCGAGAGCAGGGTGGGGTGGGGCGGGAGGCAGAGAGGAGCAGAGGGAGAGGGAGAGAGAAACCCAAGCCGACTCTTGTTCAGAGCATGGAACCCGATGTGGGGCTTGATCTCATCACCCCGAGATCACAACCCTGAGATAATGACCTGAGCCAAAACCAAGAGACGGTCGCTCAACTTACTGCGTCACCCAGGTGCAACCTTGTTATATTATTATTTTTTTTAATTTTTATTTATTTGACAGAGAGAGAGAGAGATAGCGAGAGCAGGAACACAAGCCGGGGCAGAGGGAGAGGGAGAAGCAGGCTTCCCGCGGGGCAGGGAGCCCGATGCAGGACTCCATCCCCGGACCCTGGGATCGTGACCTGAGCCTGAGCCGGAGGCAGCCGCTTAACGACTGAGCCACCCAGGCGCCCCATTGTTATATTATTTTTATAATTTAAAGAGGGAAGGGGCAAAGAGAAATGATGTATGCAAACGGTTCAGAAAAAATAATACGTACATAAGGCAAATGTAGCAAAATGTTAAAAACTGGTGAATTAGGGTGATGGGTACATGGGAGTTCTAACCTGTAAATTTAGAAATTATTTCAAGATACAAAGTTTTTCAAGAAGTAGTGAAGGAAATGAAATCCACAGCCCCAGTGTGAAGCGTGGAGTTGGTAAAGCATTTCTTCCTCCGGTTTAGGAGCCTTTAAGCAGGAAGGCATAATTCCTTCCCTGCTTTGTGCCTCCCTCGGAGCCACTTTGATGTCTCTTGGAACCAGGAACGGGGTGGGGGGGCTATAAAAGGCCCCTGGGACAGGCCCGCTGCTGGAGCTTTCCCTCTGCCATAATCACAGACCTCCAACTGACGTCTTTATTTCTCAGTCCCCTATCTCTCTCCTGTTCCATTTCCAGGAACCAACGGTTGTAGGGGGAAAAAAAAGATAGTGGCCCTAGATAATAGTGGGTCCTTTTATTGGAACTGTTTTGTGCAGTAAAATTGACTAGTTGTGCACACTTGAGTATTTCAAGGGTCTGGGCAGCGAGAGTGGCTGGGATTGGGACTCCACCGCTCACTCACCTAGCCACTTGCCGAGCTCTGCTGTTCTGGATCCGGCTCACTTCGGAAGCACAGTTATCTGAAGCTCCCAGTCGCTGTCCTGAATGGAGGTGGGAGTTTTGCCACTCTGTTTTGTAACATAGCTGTGCTCTTTGTGACTATAATATAATCACTTTGTGATTCATAATTAATCTAATCACCAAGTACATATTGCTTTACAGATGTTGTGGCCCCTTTTCAACTGTGCATTCAGACTCCATGCTCCTGCCCTGTGGGTGAGGGGTACAGATCAGAGTGGGTGAAGTTCTCCGTTTCAAGATTTAATTGGCATTTGGGTTTAAGCCCATCACTTTTTTCCTCCATCACTTTTATTTTTTAATTAAACACACACACATGCGCGTGCGCGCGCACACACACACACTCTGCCTGAATTCTTTGAAAAAACAGTGTCTCTAGTCCTAGGAAAACAAAAACAAGCATGCAGATCCACAGAAATGAGTGAATCTGCAATGTAACATACGGAGAAAATAAACAAACATATTGAGCTACTTCTACTCAACAAACATTGAAGGAGGGTCTGCTCCATGCCCGGCCTGGGCTGGGCCCTTGGTACAAAGAATCACCTGAACTGGTTCCTCCCTCCAAGGATAGAGGATCGCAGGGATGCTACGCTGGCCCAAGTATCATCTCATTTAATCCTCACCCTAATTCGAGGTGCGGATTAAACGCCACTGCCATCTGTGACAAAGGTGAAGCTCCCAGAGGCTTAGGTGCAGGGCCAAATCCATGGGCTGTGGCCCATGCAGTCACACAAGCCCCCCCCACACGGAAGGGCCCCATGCTTGGTTTCATGCTCTGCAGTTGCCATCTTGAAATTCATCATAATTTTGAACGAGGAGACTTGCATCTTTATTTTGCATTGGACCCCACAAATTATATAGCCCCTACTGATTAAGTGTCTAGTCTGAGGTCCCTCAGCCAGCAAGCGGCAGACCTAATGTGCAGGTGGTTCTTTTTTTTTTTTTTTTTTAACGATTTACTTATTTTAGAGAGAGAGCGAGAGAACGTGTGCGGAACAGTAGGGGTAGAGGGAGAGAGAATCTCAAGTACAACTCTTGCTGAGTGTGGAGCCTGACACCAGGCTCGATCTCACGACCCTGAAATCACAACCCTGAGATCATGACCTGAGCTGAAACCAAGAGTCAGATGCTTAACTGACTGCACCACCCAGGTGCCCCTACAGGGTGGTTCTCAAACTCTCAGAATTCACTGCATTTCAACCACCTTGGGAAACTAACTTAAATACTAGATAAAATAGGCCCAGTTCTTGCATAGTGGAACAGAGTGTGGGAAAGCCTAGAATTCTCTATCAGTGGCCCATGGCATCAAACTGAAGCCAACATGAGTCTAAAAGTCCCCTGGCCTCGTGATGTCACATGTCCAGCATTGACCCTCCCCTTGGAATGTTAATTTTCCTACAGCGGGGCAGGCCCATGACACCCAGGCCTTCAGACGTGTGAGCAGCTGTGACTAACACCAGAGTCATGCAGCCACTGACGCTGACTCAGCCCAAGTAGCTGGGCCCATGGTGGGGCCATCCATGGTGGGGCCACTGCTGGGAATGGCCAAGGAGGGCAGGGGAGTGGGGTAGTCAGCCTCCTGGAATTATTGCACACAGGGGAAAGGAGTTCCATCATCAAAGGAAATTATTTAGTTCCAACTAGAGTTGGTTTTAGGGTCTAAAACTCTCAATGTAGCTGCAGTTCAATCACCTGTAAAATGCTCTAATGATGGAGCTGACTGGTGAGAGTCAGTCCTCCCTGGGGAACTCTGTACTTAAAAAAAAATCAGGTCAGCTAGTCACGGGTGGCCGTGCTTGCCCATAGCCACCATTCGTGGCACACTCACTGGTCCCAGAAGAGCGTCATTATTCACATAGCTAGGGAGGCCCCTGCATTTCACGTGAGGATGCTGAGGCTCCAAGGTTGGGTCACTGGCCAAGGCCTCCCAGCAGACAAGCTGTGGGGCCTGGGTTGACACCGCAGGGTTGGGGAGCCTCTCAGGTTTTCCCTGACTCTGCTGGCCGGCCTGCCTGGTGCTCACTGGGATGTGGGAATGTGAGTGCACTCTGTGCCCCCGGGGCCCATGTCTCTCTGGAGGCTTCCCTTCACATTTAATTTGTGCCAGGAAGAAGTGAAGTGGTGGTCTGCTCGTTTCTCTCCCTCACTCCAACTTTTCATTTCAGGACTGTTCAAATCTATAGAACAGCCGATTTATTTATTTATTTATTTTTAAAGATTTTATTTATTTGACAGAGCGAGACACAGCGAGAGAGAGAACACAAGCAGGGGGAGTGGGAGAGGGAGAAGCAGGCTTCCCGCGGAGCAGGGAGCCCGATGTGGGGCTCGATCCCAGGACCCTGGGATGGTGACCTGAGCCGAAGGCAGACGCTTAGTGACTGAGCCACCCAGGCGCCCCTATAGAACAGTTGATTGAATAGTACAATGCAGACCCAGGGGCCCACCACCTATTGGAATCAGTTGTTCACATTTTGTCACATTTGCTTAGCATTTTCCTCTCTGTAGTCATAGATAATATTTTCTTGAACCGTGTGAGTGTAAATTGCAGACATCCTGATGTTTCACTCCTAAATACTCCAGCATGTAAGTCCTAAAGAATAAAGATCTTCTGCTACAAAATCCTAATATCTCATCACACCTATGAAAATTAACAATACCTTTTAATACCAGGGCTCTCAATTCAGTGCTGTTCAGTATGTGGTCAGTGCACTGGGGGCCAACCCGCAGACCTTTTCTAATAGGTCTATAGCAAAAACTAAATCACAAAATTGAGAGCAGGTTTTTAGAAACGTACATAGCATTTTGACAGGGCAATTTTAGATCTGTTCAGTTTAATAAAGGGTCTGAGGTTACATTTTATATATTTTTAATTTTATTTTTCAAGAAATTCACTTTTATTATATTTTACAAAAGCATCAGTCTGAGTCATGCCAAAAAACAACCACCAAACACTGGTCCTTTACCATGGAGAGTTTGGGAAGCACTCATTCTCAGACTATTTTCAAATTTCCCCAATTGTCTCAAAATGTCTTTTGTAGTTTTTTTTTGTTTGTTTTTTTTTTTGGATCCAGGATCCAGTTGAGGTTCACACACTCCATCTGGTTGTTATGAGGTGTGCAGGCTTTTTGAGCAGATGTTGGGCCGTCTTCCTGCTTCTCTTTGGAATTTGAGGGTGTGCCCAGATTAGAGCCAGTAACTTCAGTATTTGCGGACCTGGATCAGGGAGGGTGTGTAGCTCTCTGGGGCCTGGAGAAATTACTGTTCATAAAGCTATAAGCACGTAAGCCCCATGATCTGACAAATCTGTGTTTTGATGATAGGAAAAAATGATATGCCACATCTGGGGCATTTTGGCAGAGTTAGATTGGGTAAAGCAGAGAAACCCCTATTTATGTGAAATCTCACCCTAACAAGAAATTTGTGATTTTCTGATGTCATAGATGATAATCAGGAAAACCGTAACAACATGGTGATGTAGCGCTCGGGGTTTGGCCAAATGCGTTTGCACTGGGATTAAAAGTTGTACAGGTTTGGCTCAAGGTAGCTCTCAGCCAGCAAGTGGTAAAGCTAGTGTGCATTTACGGAGTCCTTGGCTACGAAGCAACATGCATTCATCTAAATTTATTCCCACCGAAGAGGACTATTTGATGTGATCGATATAAGGAAGGGTACAAATAACTACCATTTATTATTGCGTATGTAAAAGCATTCATTTGGTGCCTGGCCCCCAGCAGGCACTTAGAGCAGATGCCACTGGGCTCCCCACCCCAGGCCGGCTTCGTGGCTGCAATCTGAGCAGTTAGAAAGACTCTGTGCTGGTCTGATGCTCTGTAGCTGCCAACTTGACATTTCTAATAATTTTTCAACAAGGTACCCTGCATGTTTCATTTTGCACTGGGCCCTGCAAATAGCCAGACGCACACCCCTCCCCCCAAATCTTTTTGACCTGCCTCTGATTTTAATAGCAAGATGAGGTGCATGGTGAGACGCAAGCTCAGGCTTTCCCCATCCTGACAGCACACACCTCGTGAGCAGCCTGCGTTCTGCCCCGAGCCTTCTCCAGTATCAAAGAATCACATTCACCTGCACTTAGATACAGCCCCGAAGTTCAGGGGAGATAAAGTGTGTGTGTGTGGGGGGGGGGGCGGGGATTCCCACAAGCAGTTGACATCAGGAGGACAAGAGCCAGTGAGTAAATGCTCTGGGCTCCTGCTCTTTGGACGTATAGCTCTGAAATGGGTTCTGTACACTTTGCAGTGTTCCCAGGATCATCAAGCCCCTGATGCCCATTCTGCCTCCCTACACCCTCGCTCCTGCTTTCTGGGATCACTTCCCAAATAAACCCCCTTCCCCCAAGACCTTGTCTGCAGTTCTGCTTCTGGGGAAGTCCTCATGCTAAGGAAGTTTCAGTGGCGAGTGTCCATAACTGTGTGTCCATGAATCCTTGAGCACTTGGCTCATAAGATTACTGACAGGATGCGAAGAGATAAATTATGGAAACATCTGGTTCAGAGCCTGGCACATAATAGGAGCTCAGTGAGGGGTAGACGCTGTTGGTATAATTTCTATCTTACCCGTCCAGTTTCTCCTTCGGCTGAAATCGACAGGAAATTTGAGAATAGGGATGGACTGCAAATTAAGTGACTTGAAACTGGAATCTGTTCTCTTGAGTTCTGGAGGCCAGAAATCTGAAATCAAGGTGGTTGGCAGGGCCATGCTCTCTCTGAAGGCTTGAGAGGAGCCTTCTTTGCCTCTTTCAGCTTCGGGTAATTGCTGGCCATCCCTGGCGTCCCTGGTAGATGCATGACTCCAATCTCTGCCTCTGTCTCCCCGTGTATCTGTATTTGCATCTCTGTTTTCTCTTTTTATAGGGACAGCACCAGTCACTGGGTCAGGGCCCACCCCAATCCGGGATGACCTCATCTTAACTTGGTTATATCCGCAAAGACCTTATTTCCAGATAAGATTGCATTCATAGGTGCCAGGGGTTAGTCCCTGACACGTCAGTTGAGGGGACACACCTTTACCCATCACAGATGGGTATTATCCCAAGGATAGTCTCTGGGACGAGTTCATGTGTCACCTAAATGGCATTTTCACTGTCATGTCACTGTGGGCAAGCCAGACTTTTTGGGCAGATTGCAGCCATGTCTTAATGCAACCTTTTGTAGGTGGGCTGAGAATTTAAATTTCTGATACAGGCCATAATCCCAACTGGGCTTTTCCCATGTAGCTATTTGTCAGTAGCCACAGATGTTAATGATTAATACACGTGAAATACTTGCTAGGCACCTCATTTATGCCAGGGTCCTGTATCATCAGGCACTAGAGAGGCAGAGAACTGGGCACAGGCCCCAGCTCCTGGTGTGCCCTTACCGGTGACAAAACCTCACAGATTCATGGCATGAGCGTGTCCTGAGTGCCGCCTGCATGCACAGTAGGAACTCAGTGCTGAGATTTTTGCTTTTTCTGCATCTGCAGTCCATATGGCTTGCCCAGAGAGTTGTTCCCAGGCAAAACATAGACACTGAAGCCACAGCTGAGAATCACCGTGGCTCAATGAGACCAGAAGGCTGATTCTTTCCTTCTCTCTGCCTTTCTTCTAACCATGTGGTTTGGGGTAGGTCAGGCCCCTCTCGGAGCCTCCTTTTCCTCCCTGGTAAAAGTGAGCAAATGAAAGGAGATGATCATGCAGGGCTTGTCAACTCTTAGATCATTATAGTCAATTATAGTCAAGAGAGTCTACCTAGACATTTATTAAGCTCTTACTGTATGCCAGGAGCAGGGCTAAGTCCTTGCCATGAATTCTTTCACTTAATCTTCACGACAACCCTGTGAGGTATGGATTTTAATTATTCCTGTTCTACAGACTGAGAAACTGAGGCACGGGATGACTAAGTCCATTTCCATATGTCATAGAGAATTAACTGTTAGAGCCTGGGTTTCAAGCGGTCTGACCGCACCACTGGGCCCTTGACTGGTGAGCGGGACCACCTCCCCGGGCAGTGGCACCTTCCGTGGTTGCCGTATTGAGAGGCCCCTCAAAGGGAGAAGCAGCTTGCCAGGGGCGAGTAGGGATGGAAGTCCTTGTGAGTCCTGAGCTGGCAGAGAGTGGCAGCAAATTCTTTGCCCACTTTACTTTTGCATCTTTCCCACATAGAACAGCAGCATGCTGTTCAATGGAGAGCATATGTCACTGTGTCCACCCTTCGGTGGAATGTCTTTCTCTGGAGCTTGTTTTTACTCAGTGGACACCACACACCCCTCCTGGTAGATTCCCCTCTCTGTGCTAGTTGCTAGGAAGCTCATATCCCACATCGGAACTAATTCTAGCAACTAGAGAGAACCTTATAGGAGATACTGTGTACACTCTCACCGTTCCTGGCTTTGTCTTGTTTATGTATTCTTATTTTCCTTTCATTCTGCTGTGCCAGATGTCTTCCGTTGTCCCTCCCGATCCACTCTGCACCCTTTCCTACCCTGCTCTCTGCCATGGGAGGCTGACCCGTATATATTGCACCGATGTTCACCTGCCCACTGGCTTCTGGTTGGGTTTGGCCGATGGGGGGCCATAGTCAACCAGAGGGAGGGAGGAAAGCGAGGTCAGTGCATTTATTCCCCTAGACTCCCCTCCTTCCTCCTATTACCGCCCGAGGTTGTCTTGGGCTGACTTTGCCTTTCTACCAAAGGTCATACTCCCTGCTGTTTTTAAAAATTTATTAAGATATAGTTCACATACCATGAATTGCAACATTTTAATGTACACCATTGCAGAGGTTTATAGCGTATTGATAAAGTTGTGCAACAATCACCACTATCTCGTTCCAGGACATGCTCATCACCCCAGAAAGAAACCTGGAACCCATCAGCGGTCACTCCTCATACCCCACTCCCCCAGCCCCCAGCAGCCACAAATCTACCTTCTGTCCCTGTAGATTTGCCCATTTGGGACATTTCCTGTACGTGGGCTCATACCCTGTGTGGCCTCTTGTCCGGCTTCTGTTGCTTTGCATAATGTTTTCAAGGTTCATCTGTGTGTCGTAGCAGGTGTCAGTACTTCCTTTCTTTCAGGCTTCCTTGTGACACTCCACATGTCTCCCTTTCTGGGTTCTAGTAACTTCTTCCTTTCCTTACCCTTTGGACCTAGAGGCGGTGACAGGTGGTGAGTCCTTTGTTGCTGCACCGTCTCATGGGGGTTCCCTGTACCCACGTTCTTATAATCAAACCCTCCTCAAATGATCCTATTTCGAGTGTGCCTTTGTGTGCTCTTGGGACCCTGACGAGCACCCAACTTCCTTGTCCACTGTTTCTTTTTTGTATGAATTTCCATAATATGCTTCACATACTTTCTCACGATGAGTTAGGCTAGAAATGAATGCGTGATGGGTCTGCCGATACCACGAGACGTGGCGGGTGGCTCTTCCTTAAAACCCTTGCCTGTTACCAAATCGCTGAGTGATTTCAGGAATACTTGGGGGGCCCTTACAACCCTCCAACCCTGCTGTTTCTGGAAATACTCATCAGGGAAAGCCTGGCACTTTGCTGCATTTTGGAAGTCTCCGAGTTCCCTTGGCTCAAGTGAATATGGGTGGAACTCCTCGGGGATGACCAGACTGAAAAGTGGCCATAACTTTCAAGTTCACATGAAGATACACTTTGGAAATGTGCAAAACCCTAATTTTAAAAAGAGGGCTCCTTGGGAGGATGTTAGTGGCCGGCAGAGAGCTGTCTTCTTGCTTTCATCTTGTCACCACTGGTAGCTGGGAACAGACTGTCCAGCCTCTGTCTACTCTTGAGGATTCTCAAAAGAGTTTTCAATAAATTTCATTTATGAACAAGGAACTGCTCTATTAAAAAAAAAAAAAGAATACCATTTGCAAGTAACCTCCTATTACTTAGGGCTTTGATTTCTCCCGTATCACGGAGGAGTTGGCGGGAACAGCAGAGTGAGACAGTGAGCCCGCGTGGAGGACCGCGCGTAACAGGGCAAGGTTCTCTTCAGCTTGTCACTCAAGCCCGAGGGCTTCCTTCTGGAGCAATCTTTGATGTGAATGCTCAAAATGCCCCAAATCCAATTGCAATTTAAATCTTAATGATAAAACTCAGGAGCCGGGCAACTGTTTAGAACAGGAAAAAGACACTGAAAGCCCAAGAAAACAAAGACTTGGATCCCATGTCACTGGTAGAAGGAGAAAATTGAGGTCAGCATTGCCCGGCTCACAGACATTCTATCTTCAGAGATAGCATTCAGCTGCTGCCGTTACAAGGCAAATGCAGATGTCTTGCTTAATATTTCATCTACATTGTTGGGGGGAAAGTTTAAAACTTGAGGGGCATTCAATGTTGGCTGGAAGCAAGGAGAAATGCCCTCACGTTCCTGGCGAGCGTTTCAACTGGCACAACATTTCTGGAAGAAGTTTTGGCAATTTGGATTCAAAGACTCAAAAAAAAAAAAAAAGTGGCCAACAAGCATATGAAAAGATGCTCAACATCAGTAAACACTAGAGAAATACATACATATCAAACCACAATGAGCGATCACCTCACACCCATTAGGATGTGTGGCCACGATTGAAAGAACAGAAAACAACAAATGTTGGCAAGGATGTGGAGAATTTGGAGCCCTCGTGCGCTGTCGGGAATGCAAAACGGTGCATGCAGCCTCTGCGGAAAAGTGGATGGAGCTAACAAACGATCCAGTAATTCTGCTTCTGGATATTCACCCCAAGGAACCGAAAGCGGGATCTTGAAGAGATACTTGCATACTTATGTTTATTGCAGTGTTATTCACAAGAGCCAAGAGGTGGAAACAACCCAGTTGTCCACTGACGGATGAGCGGATTGACAAAATGTGGTCCATCCCTACAGTGGAATATTATCCAGCCTTAAAAAGGAAGGAAGCTCTGACACCTTTAGTTGCAACATGGATGAGCCTTGAGCACGTTATGCCAAGGGAAATAAGGCAGACACAAAAGGTCAAATACTGTATGATTTCACTCACATGAGATCTATAAAGTAATCAAAGTCATAAAAACACTAAGGAAAAAGGGGTTGCCAAGGGCTAGGAGGGGGGGAATTAGTGTCTAATGGGCACAGAGTTTTCGGTTTTGCACACTGAAGAACTAGGGATCTGTTGCACAACAATGTGAACATACTTAATACCACCAAACTGTCCACTCAAAAATGGTTAAGTTAAATGGCAGGTGTTTGTAACCATCATTAAAAGTAAAAGAAGAGTTAAAAAAAAAAAGTCTCAAAAATGTTTTTACCCTTTGTCCAAGAACTTCCCCATCTGGAAGCATATCCTGTGAAGCTCTTGGGGTCTCCTGCACACGTGGTTTGTCACAGCGTGACGTGCATCAGTGAAGAAATAGAAGCATCCTGAATATTCGACAATAGGGGCAGGACAGACAAAACAACACACGTCATCCAACGGAATACTCTGCAGCCAATAAGAATTTTGTCATAAGAGAATATCTAGTGGCATTGGAAAATGATCATGACATATTAAGTCAAAAGGGCACATCAGATCGTAGGATTATAGAGTGAACATAATTTTGCAGTAATTCAGGCATATGTGCCTAGAATAAAGGCTGGAAGATAGAGATCAAAACAGGAATCCTGCATCAGGATTCGAGTTGACTTTTGTGTATCCCTGTGTGTTTGTCTCCATCCCCTGAGAGGAACACCCACCACTTCTGTAATCAGAAATAAGCACTTTTTATTTTTTTTATTTTTTTTTATTTATTTTTATTTTTTTTAAGATTTTATTTATTTATTTGAGAGAGAGAATGAGATAGAGCATGAGAGAGGGGAGGGTCAGAGGGAGAAGCAGACTCACTGCTGAGCAGGGAGCCCGATGCGGGACTCGATCCCGGGACTCCAGGATCATGACCTGAGCCGAAGGCAGTCGCTTAACCAACTGAGCCACCCAGGAGCCCAGAAATAAGCACTTTTTAAAAAGTAGAATAGGAATGGATTTCCAAAACGATTATGCCACACTCTGGGAGATGATACCGGGGCAGTTGAGGATCTACTTTCATTGACTACTTTATGTAATTTTTACACGTTCTGGTATAAAAACAGGTACACATTACTTTTACAATTAAAAAAGAATGGGGGCGCCTGGGTGGCTCAGTTGTTTGGGTGTCCGACTCTTGATTTCGGGTCATGTCATGATCTCCGGATCCTGGGAGGGAGCCCCGCGTCGGGCTTCCCGCTCAGCTCGGAGTCTGCTTGTCTTCCTCTCCTTCTGCCCCTCCCCGTCTCTAAAATGAATAAATAAATCTTTAAAAAAGAATGAAGTCCAAGCCACGTGCAGTAGCTGCCATCTTTTCCATTCTCAACCCACCAGATGTCTTTTCAGGGTCACGGCTTAAAAGAGAGCAAGTACAAAAAACACCTGCTGACCATGCAGGAACGAAGACCCTGTGATTGGCACTGCCCGCTCTGTGAGTTCCAGGCTCTTGGTGCTGTCCTCCACACACAGGGACATGCAAGTCTGTTGATTGCCGGGGTGGGCAGGGCTGGGCAGAAGCCCTTCCTCATGGCGGTGGGGGTCGGGGGGAGGACAAGAGGGAGATACCTGACACCCCCAAGCAAATGAGCTGCATGCCTGAGACTGAAGAGGGCACCGAGTGGGAGCTCTCTCGTACAACAGGTGCAGCTGTCCATTTTCAGAATCTGTATGTCACTGAGCAGCAAAGAAAACAGGGAGACGTTTCGGTTTTGGAGAGCTGCCCGAGTGCGAAGAAGAAGCATTTTCTATTATTCACTAACAACGGTATTGTCAACATACTTGAAGGAGAAGCCTGTTCATCGCACAGAGTTACCCCCGGCTTTACCTGTAAAGGAACAGTTTTGAGCCCAGAAGAACATCACAGGAATTTCAGGCTTGACACCATTTCAGCTCAGACAAAATGTGCTGGGATCATCTTGAAGGAAATCGGAGACCGGGAGGGGTCTGTTTTCAACTTGTCTAGGTGTTTAATTTACTTCATCAAGTTAATATTGTATTTCCTAAGTGGTTCTCCATTCTTGGGGCAAATGCATCTTGCCTTTCATTTATTATTATGACATAAGTATATTTTTCATGTAAGTACAAATTCCTCAAAAACCTCTAAAATGGTATATAAGATCCCATCATATGACTGTGCCATAAATTATGTCTTTGGTTACCATCGAAGTCATTGGCAATTTTATTAATATTAATGCAGCCGCAATTAATATTTTTATGCCATTAAACCTTGTTTGCATTCAGATGATTTCCTTGGGACCGATTCCACAAGTGAAACCACTAGGTGAAAGGCACGCACATTTTCCACCATTTTTTTTTTTGTCAAACTTTATTTTGCGTTGCTTGGGTATTTTTCTTTCTTTTTTTTTCAAGATGAAATGCCATTTCCTAATGGTAAAAGAAATGCCCACTCAATGTAAATGATTCAGCTAAAAGAAAGATGTGACGAAGTGAAACTTACCAGGCAAATCCATCATGGATAATTACTGTTGACATTCCTTCCAAATCTCTCCTTATGTGCATATATAATAAAATACACACACACACACACACACACACACACGTTCACCTCTAACGTATGAACATCTTCCTAATAATTTACTAGAGAACTATACAAATCTTTTGGGCTGCACAGTACCCCTCTGTATGGAGGGAGTTGTGCTTTATGAACCCAAGACTGAACATTTTTAAGGCTTTGACTCCTATCATTCAAAGACTTTCCAAATGGCTTATACCAATGATATCCACTCCATTGTCAGGGTGTGACAATCCCTCTCACACCCAATGAAAGCCATTTGCAATGTTCTTTTTTTTTTTACTGAGACATTTCTAGCAAAGAGGGGTGCCAAGAATCTTGACTGGTGAGTTTTGAGGTTTAGCTGCTTCTTCTGAAAGAGTGGAAAAGAATTTACCTCGCATAGAAGCTGGCTTATTTCTGAATAGTAGGTTGAGAGGGGGCTGGAGAAGGGCCCCTGGAGGACCGTGGCTTTCCATAAATATAATTTTGTATTTATAAAACCTATGGTCACGTCTCTGAATTCAGATGGGGGTTTATTTACTGTGATGCAAACTATCTTGGGGGAACACTGCATACAGATATTCTAATTAACTCAATCTAAGAATCACGATTCTTGTAGTTAGCAGAATGCCACTCTAACACTCTGATGATGAACTCTGCCCAGAAGGCCTGTCTCACGGGAAGCAGGAAGCCTCCTAATTACACAGGACTTCCAACACAGGCCGAAAATTGAGATGTTGAGGGTCAGACAGGGAGACACACGGATCTGTGCTGGGCACCCAGGTGGAGGGTGTCACATACAAATGGTATGCACCCACGACAGGGAAGCATCCTTCGCTCCACCTGTGAGAGGGGTCGGATATCGGGTGCACCCCAGCTCGCACCTCCGCAGCGGTCAACCACAGGGCCGGAGGGGCTTCTGATCACCTGCTGTTGCTGGCACTTGGGGCCAGGGGTAACCTACCCTCCTAAGTGCAATCGCTCTCTAGACTGCCCTGGAGAACTGAGCTGCCCCAGAAGGGGAGCTTGGGGTGCAGTTGGAGGGATTGGCGGGGGGCTTGGGAGGTCTGGAGGAGGCTTCCCACCGTCTCACTTGAAGGGCTGGAAGGCTGGGTTTGATTTGTGAACTTTTCAATCCTATTCCTTTTCAAAGGCATGTGCACAGAAGAAAACACTGCCCTGCAAACAGCACATTCTGTCCTTGGTCAGGTTTTTTTAAAAGATTTTATTTACTTGAGAGAGAGAGAATGAGAGACAGAGAGCAGGAGAGGGAAGAGGGTCAGAGGGAGAAGCAGACTCCCCGCTGAGCAGGGAGCCCGATGTGGGACTCGATCCCGGGACTCCGGGATCATGACCTGAGCCAAAGGCAGATGCTTAACCGACTGAGCCACCCAGGCGCCCCTGGTCAGGGCTTTTAATACTCCTAGTTAAGCTCCTGGGAGGTGGGACACCAGGCCACATGGCAACACCTAGGAGCGAGAAGCATCAGCAAGTCATGGTTTTCTCTTATATGTGGATAAAAGTTTCCCTGTGGCCTTTCCCTTTTCTATTCTGTTTTGTGGAAAAGCAGACAGCAACTGAGAAAAGAAAGTTCTTCAGACCAGTAGCCATTATCCTGGGTGTCATGGGCCAGAGAGCCGGCAAAACCAACCGACTCTTGTTTTGATTCACAAGCCTGAGCCTCTGTCTCTGTCTCAATACACACACAACACAGACACCCACACCTGCCCACTGTGTCTTGCCTGACGCAGTACGTGGGCATCTAGGAGCAGACCTCGTTCCAGAACCAGCACTGGCCCTGAGCACTCTCTCCCTGAGCTGGAGCTTTGTCTGCTCTATGAAAATCACAGTGCACAGCCCACAGGGTTGTCATGGGGACTGGATGAGCCAGGGATGGGGAAAGAGTGTGGCAGAGAGCCACACACAGGTGTTAAGCAGAGGTGGCTGGTTCTGATCCTAAAGTCTGCAAGGGGAAGTGGCTCTATGGCTGTTGTGTATTGGTCCCTTAGGGTCACTGATTGGCCAATGCCTGGAATGCCCACCAAGGCTCATGTGGCAGGGACTGGGCAGACAGCTCGAGCTCAAGGAGGCCTTCCCTGGAGGCTGGCCCGACGTATGTACTCAATAAATGCCTGTGGAGTGAATGAAGGAAGCCATGAGCCCGTGAACGAGTGAAGCAGCTTCTAACCTGACAAACAGCTGCCATGAATACACGTGGCATGCGGGCGTGTGCCCAGGTCCCACACCTGCAATCTCGGCGGCTCTTCCCAGGGCTGTTGCTGTGTGTCGGGAATGCCATTTCTTTCTCTCCCTCTCTCTTCCCTGCCCTTAACTTTTCCCTCTCTTCTGTCTTCCCTCTTTATCTCCAATCTCCCCAGTGTGTCTCTGTTGAGCTCCTACACATCCGACAGAACCCGTTTCAGAGAACACCTCTTCTGGGAGGTTTGCTTGCCCCCCTGGGTGGAGGTAGGTGTTCCCTACCCAGGGTTTTCCAGTGTCATGGTCACACTGTTCCCATTGCTTTGGAATCCTCACCTAAAGCCTGGGAGCTTCTGGGATTAGACTTTGTCTTACCCAACTTTTTGTATCTGGAGCATCCTGTCCAGGGTCTGTCATCTCAAAGATGTGTCCTATGCTTTGGTGAATGGCAGAACATCACAGAGTATCAGACTTTTGTAAGCAGGCTGGCCCCATTTTGCACTTGAACCCATAACCAGGATTCATTAAAGTTCTCAGTGCCCTGAAACTGCAAACAAGAAACATGGCAGATGGTTCTGCTCTGTGGTTAGTTTCCAGGGGCTTCTAGATGATTGGCAACCTCTTAGGACCCCATACTAGCACCAGAAAACAATGGAGCGACATACTGAGGGATCATCAAGAAGAAAATCTAATAAAGAAATGCAAATCTCTTTAACCAGAGACCCAGGGCACAAAATGTTTGTGCCCTCAGAGGGGGTTTGCCTTCTAGAAATAATACGAAAATAACCAGGCTAAAGCTTTCGGCTTTGTAAAGCTATTCTTGTCAGCTTTTCCTCCCTTGCAGCAAGGCTGTAAGCAGTGAGTAGAATGCCACTGTCTCTGGGTATGCTCCTTTCCATCTTTGGTTTCAGAAATTTCCACCATTGCCTCACCAAACAATGGCTGGCCCAAGGAATAGAAAGCCAAGATCAGGTTCCTCCCTCCCAAGGAGCCAGTGCCTGGAGGAGACGCAGGAGAGTAACCCAAAGGCTCTGAGATACTCCCAGAGGGCTCCCGCACCATCTTGGAATAGCTGTGGCACCCGAGTGGAATTTGGAAGTGCTGGTAGTGTCTCGCTGGGTGACGAGGAGGAGTAAGAGCACAGAGAGAAGGCCATGCATCTGCTGGTCCCTAATTATCAAAGTCAGCCCAAATTCCTCTGCTGGCATTGAGGGCTCTCCTCCTCTGGAGTCTTCAATGGCTCCCCGGTTCAGCGTTACCAAGCCGGGTACAAACTCCTCATTCAAGGCCATCCACATAGAACTCATGGCATCATCTGTCACCTCTTCCTTCCCAACCCCATACATCTGCTTCCTGTCTGGAACGCTCTCCTTCTCCATGTACACCTTCTGAGGTTCTTCCTACCCTATCTCCCCGCTGAGACCGTGAACTCTGCCGTAGTCACCCTGGGAGGCCCTTCGGCACCCAGCGCAGTGGGAGCTCAGAGAAGTTTGGATTGCTTGGAGGAATCTCTCCAGTTGGGATGAGTGCTGCCCAGGGGTGAGGGCACTGCCTTCCCCTTTGCTGGAGGAACAATGAGCAGCGCCCCCAGGGACTCCTTTCCCAGATGGGAGGAATTAACTAGTGGCTCCCTGACTGGTCTTTCCTCCTACTTGTTGGGCCAACTTCAGGCACTGCCTCCTGCCCCCTCGTCTTCCACAGGTGTGTTCCAAGGGGGATTCCAGAAGGACTTTCACGCAAGCGCAAGGACCCAGACTCCTTCCTTGTGCATTCTGTTATTCATTCGTTCATGCGCCAAACATGCATGGGACCCGTGCCGTGCGTCAGGCATGGTGATGCGCCTCGGGTACTGTCGCCGGTCCTATCCCGAGGGCCTTCCAGGCCAGAGAGCAGTCAGAGCTGGTCAAAGGAAGAGAAGGCCCGAGAGCTGCAGCCGTCCGGGAGCGGAGAGAGCCTGACTCCGGGAGGAAGCTGGGGAAGGAGGGCAAAGCAGCCCTCATGGCTTTGGAGCAGAGTCTAATAAAATGGTTCAGATGAGGATGCCTGGCAGTGTGCATGTGCGTGTGTGTGCACATGCATGTGCATCTTTATATGGTGTGTGTGTGTGTGTGTGTGTGTGTGTGACCACAGGTGTATATGGATGTATAGGTGTGGATGTGCATACGTGTGAGTATATGTGTGTCTATGTGTATGAGCAGAGCACGTGTGTGTATGTGTCTGCATATATATGATGTGTGCATGTGTGGGTGTATATGGGTGAGTGTATATTTGCAGGTACATGTGTATAAAAACATGTATGACTTGGAAACATGCATTTGTATGTCTGTGTGTGCAGGTATATCTATGTGTACGGGCATATCAGCACGCATGTGGGGTGTATGTCTTGTGTGTGTACACACGTATGCATGTGTATGTGTAAATGGGAGGGCATACCAGGCAGAGGGACAGCATACAATAAGAAACTATAGGCTGGGACCCGAGATCAGTTAGATGGCCATTTTAGGGTGGAGGGGGTAGTCAGGTTAATAGTGTGAGGTTTGGGAACAGATGGTGGGAAGTTTTTGAGTTCATTTGTTCCTTGGAGAACACCTGAGGAAGCAGGACTGCATCTCTGGAGCATCACTGAAGCTCTGGGGAAAGGAGTGACATGGCCAGAGTGGGTCCAACACCCGACATCAAGCCTTACATCTGAGGGCTGCTCCACAGAGGCTGCCTGAGACCCAGCTACGAGCAGGGGCATTTCAGAAGGTGAGGGCAGGACCAAGAAGACTGGCTGCCAGTCCTCCAGTTTGGGTGGACTTTGACTGAACAGCCGGAAAGAGACAAAGAAGGAAGGCTTGCCCCTTAACTCTTGGTTTATCCTTCTCGCGCTTTCATTCGAGTCACCAGCCAAGGCTGGGTGCAGTTTGTGGCTGCGTGGGGGCTCCCACAGCAGCAAGCCTCTGGCTCAGCTGACCCTCATGCTGGGGGAGGGATGACCTCCCACGAGGACCTTGGCACATCTGGATTCTGCTGGGGAACCCACCACAGCCCTCTTTAAAAAAACAAAATAAAAAGGTCTGGATTTTGAACAAACCCTTTTTGTGGGAATAATTCTTATGTTGGGAACATTAAATACTTGGGAAGTATTTGTGGGTTCAATTTTGTGCACAATTAATTGTACTTACAAATGCCTCCTTGAGGGCACAATTAGTCACTAGCAACTCATTCTGAAGGTGCCAGAGGCTAATTGTACCCCCAAGTGAGAAGTTTCAGGTGTAATTAATTATTCTTTAATTATTAAATTTATTATTCACTGGTTGGATGCACAAAGTTGCGCTCAGATGAACTTACTGGCATGAGGAGGGCTGGAATGAAGGGGTCTGTGTCACCCTCTGTGCTGGCT
Source organism: Eumetopias jubatus (assembly GCF_037043125.1). Taxonomy (NCBI): domain Eukaryota; kingdom Metazoa; phylum Chordata; class Mammalia; order Carnivora; family Otariidae; genus Eumetopias; species Eumetopias jubatus. Next base: position 7,522,282 of record NW_028274823.1, on the reverse strand, counting down.
GCTGCCAAGGAGGCTTGTGGAAAGAAATAAAGTGTTCTCTGGCTGCCGGGCTCAGCGTGGGAAATTCCTCAAGTGACAGTAAGGAGCCTGCTGATGGGGCGGACAGTGGGAGGGCCCCTTGGTCAGGCAGAGGGAAAGGCTGGGGTCTGCAGTCGTCCAGACCTGCCCCGTCCGCAGTGGGAGCTGAGCTCTGAGCCTCACCTGTAGAGCAGGCTCACAGCGCTGACCCACCTCCCCTGTGCAGACGGAGAAGCGTGGGCCACCTGTTGTGACTTCTCCACAGACGTCAGCTTCCCTGAGAGGCAATGCTATGGGTGATCACGGGAAAGTCCCCTGGAGCCAGACTTCGCAGTTTAGAAACCCAGATATATGCATCAGTCGTGTGATCTTGGATGGGCCATGTCATCTCTCCAGGCCTCAGTTTTCTTATCTGTAAAATGGGATTTCATAAGAGCAACCTACTTGTAGGGTTGAGAGGATTGAATGGATTAGCATATATAAGGCAGGGCCTATCCATAGTAAACATGACCAAGGGTTTGCTCTTACATCTTTTGTGTCCTTCATGGCCACAAACCTATTTCCAAAGGAAAAAACCACTGCACAAAGGGTAACCCACCAACTTCGTGTAAGACGCTTTCTGTTTATGCTGCTTCCTGACTCAGGGAGAATATCTGTCTTTTTTTTTTTTTTTTAAGATTTTATTTTGAGTAATCTCTACACCCAACGAGGGGCTCGAACCTACAACCCCGAGACCGAGACTCGCACACCCCACCGGCTGAGCCAGCCTGGTGCCCCAGAATATTTATCTTTTGTAGCCAAGACAGGAGGAGCCTCATTAAAATGTTCCAAGTGGTTATTTATATCTGTATGATGAGATTTTGGGTGGTCATTTTCCTCTTCGTCTTTTTCAGTCTTGTTCACTTTTTTTTTTTTCAGTTTTCTCTGGCTTTTATTTTTAAAATGTGCAAGGTTAAAACAAGACCAGAGAATAAAGTGTGTGTTTCCAGGCACTTTGGTGTATCCTTCTGCAAACCGATCTGCATGTCCAGACATGAGGTGTCCTTCAGACCATGACCACACTGTCCTGGAGTCTTGCCCCTTGCCCTGCCCACCCTCCAACCATGAGTGGTCATCTTTTCTCCCGGCTCTTCCGTGTTCTCTGTCCTCCTGGATGAAAAGTACACACTCTCTGCCTCCTGGCTTTGCCCTGTCTTGACCCTCAGTCCCTGTGCTGTGACCTGCTGGACGCCGGGGTCTCTGCATCCCACCCCGTCCCCCAGGGGCCCAGCCAACTGCTTCTGCTCCTGAGTACTAGGACGGCTTTCAATTCATTTTATGATTTATTGGCCCAAAAATTCAGAGAGGCATCTTGTTAGTATACCTCCCCCTGACTCCAAGGTAACCACTGACATGAATTTGGTGTGCCTCTTTCCCATTCAGTTTTAGGAATCTTACTACATGTACATGCATCTGTAAACAATTTATAGTGTTTTGTGTTGTTTTTAATATGCTCCTCAATGCTACCATTCGGCAACATGATTTTTTCACCCAGCTGGCTGTCTTTAAGCTCTGTCCACAGCGATGCATGCAGATCCTGGTCTGCAGATGGATCCCAGGTGACTGAGGCCCAGGGGCACCTGTAGCCTGAGACAAAAGAGCCCTGGAGCCAGGGGACTGTCCCTAACGACCCCCTCCGTGTTGTATCAGGAACTGCTAGCTGCCAGCACCCGAAGCCGGTACCCAGCTAACTTAAGCAGAAACCGAATTTATTGACAGGCTATCAGGTAGCATAAATTATTGAAGGGAGGTTTAAGAACAGACACAGACAGTAACAGGGCAGTTCCAGGAGTCTAGGGGGCTGGAATTAATCCTTACCTTGTCAGAAGCCACGGGAATGAATGCCCTCTGGTTGACATTTTTTTATCCTTCTGTCATTTCACTCCAGACCGAGGGTCCGGGAGAGAAAACTTCACTCATTCTGGCTTAAGCCAAGACAGACTATAGGCTCACAAGACTGGAAAGTCCAGGGTGCAGAAGTAGAGCTAGCTTCGGGCCCAGGTGAGGTCACCAGGACCCGGCCTCTCCCGCGTCTCAGGTGGGGGTCCCCCACGGTGCTGGTGTGAGGGCCCCTGCTGCTCTAGCCTCCTGCATGCTCAGCCTTCACCCCGTGGAGAGGAAAAGGGTCAGCTTAGGTCCCAGCCTTCCTGGGGAAAGATTCATGGCCTGGCGTTGGCCCCGATGCGGTCGTGCGTCCATTCTGAGCAAACCACCGTGACCGGAAGAAGGCAGTCTAGCTGGCTCACACCTGCTCACAGGCTCTCTCCCCCAACGAGTCCCAGCTGAGCGCAGAGCCCACAGCTTCACAAGGCGAACTTGTCTGCCTTAACCAAATAAGGGCAACAGATGCCCAGGTGGGAAAAAGACAATAAAGGCCCCACTCTGACAAGCCAACACAGATAGACAAGAGAAGAGATATGAGTAAACTAAAACAGGGCAGCAGGCTGACCACCAGAGGATCGTCACAGACTGTGCTGGGGAAAGACCCAAGAAGCAAGTGTTGATCGACCATATGATGGTCTGAGTAAGCAGCTTTCTTTCTTTCTCTCTCTCTCTTTTTAAGATTTTATTTATTCACTTGAGAGAGAGAGAGAGAGAGAGAGCATGAGCGGGGCGGGGGGGGAGAGGCAGACGGAGAGGGAGAAGCAGACTCCCCACTGGACACAGGACTCGATCCCAGGACCCAGAGATCATGACCTGAACTGAAGGCAGACGCCCCACCATCTGAGCCACCCAGGCGCCCCCAACAGGCAGCTTTCTTAAACACACTGGCGCCAGTTGGCATGGCTCACCTGTCCCCCTGGCAACATAGGCGGTGGGGCTGTGACAGCCCAGCACTTGCTTCTCTCCATCTTCCTTCCCTTCGATTACTGTCAAATGATGAACTTCAACCACATACTACATTTTCCTGGGATCATCCCCTCAAATGAATTATGTGAATAATAAAGTTTCAATATTTTTCATTCGGCAATTAATCTTGGTGAGCACGAAACTTCATTTAAAGTGCTGGTACGGTGGCTGGAATCCATTAATCAGCACGGCGAAGGAGCCAGCCAGGCACCACATCAGCCTGGGCAGTGAAATATGGGCCCTTCTCAAAAACCAGGGGATCCTCTTCAGTTGTGAGATGTGTCTGCCCAGCCTGCAGGCCCCTTTCTTTCAGATTCTATGTGGGAAAACCTCCTGGTGGGGTTTATCATTCACCAGAGTGTTCGTGGGAGGAACGAGATGATGGGAAAACTAGTTCCTAAACCCAAACCAGTCGTTATTAGAGTGGCAAAAACACAGTGCTTATGCACGGAATGGTTTACATTAAATTAAAAACCATAAGTTATCTCTGAGACACTCCATTTAGTACATCTGAGGTTAAATATGGTTCAAAGCAGCTCTTTCAATTAAATTGTTCTTCCTCGGCTCTAGTAAAGTATATTAAACATAATTTCCTGAAAAGTAACAGAGATCATTACTCCGTTTGCAAATTGATACCATGTTATTAAAAATAGGAAATATTTACAGGGATCGTTCAGATCACTCTATTTTTGCAGAGAACCTAATATTGGCAGTGAGGATACATCTGAAGCCCAGATTTCTGGCTCTCCTGGTCGGGGGGGGGGTAGGGGAAGGGAGGGTGTGGGAGGGAGGGGGGCTGTGGGACATCAGAACGTGGGCCGGGCATGCCGGGGAGTCCCCAGGCTAGTCCTGGGGGCCCAGGCAAGAACTTTTCTCGAGTCCTGTGTCTGTCCATTCTGCACCCCAAGGCCCTCATAGCTGGAGAGCTGCAGCCCTGCTAAGCTTCAGACTGTTTATTCATGTTCGTCTTTATGGGTTGTCATTCCACTCACATAAATGGACTTTATGACCAGAGCTGCCTTTTATCTTTGCCCGTCCTACTGGAAAGGCCTGTAACATTTAGAAATAGCAAGGCTGGCTCTTTACCTCTGCTCCCTGAGTCACTGTCACTGAATTATTTCAAGTTCATAAACCAAGCCCCTAAATGGCTTTTTGAAGGCTTGATGTGACTCAAGTGGAACAAGATGGGGTTTGCAAGACTCTGTTGCACAGGCCCCGGGCCGGACTGCCATCCTCCAGCGATTTGGCAAGGGGAGGAGCTGAAGGTCCGAGGACAATGATCTGGTGGCAAAGCCAGCTGAAGCCCACGCCTTTTGGGCCCAAGTCCTTTGAAAGGCGCAGAGTCTTGGGGAGCCAGGTGGGGCGTTAGATCAAAGCCACATCTGTACGCGGTGGTAGGGTGTGATGTCAGGCCCGCCACAGGGATGCATTTCATCCCTGGGAAACTGCCCAGAGACACGGGGCGATTGCAGTTGTGTAGGAGGAGTGGAGAGCTCTGCTCAAGACTGGGGAAACGCACCGAGGGTGCTCTGGACCCAGTCCCATCATCCGTGCTGGACTGCGGTGTTTCGGGGTAAACCAAGCACGTGGAAGGATTCTCACTGTGTCTGTGGTCTTCAGAACCACCTCCCCCACAAGGGAATGCCTCTCCCAGCCCGTAGTATCATTGCCCCCGTTGGGAACCATGAGCATTTGCTCAAGGGCCTAGGGACCAAGCGCGGGGTAGAAAAATGCTGCTCGGCTCTCTGTGGCCAGGGACGGCAGAGGAACCCTTGGGTCACGGTCACCCTGGCCTGTTCCAACGAGCACGCGGCTCCTGCCAACTCCTTTCCAGGCCCCTGGGGGCCTGCCTTTGACCTTCGACATCGCAGGGGCAGGGTGGGCGGGTAGGCACGTTGGAAAGTGTAAACGATGCTTCTGAGGGTGTGCGACAGTACTCCTCCCCCCAAATCCCTGCCAGTCACTGACCTTACCCAACTGAAAACTTGGGCCAATCTGGTGAGTTAGAAAAGCTATCTTATTGTCGCTTTACTGTGCTGTTTCCTGACTCCTCGGGAGGTACAGCAACCTTTCTTATGCATATCGGCCATTCGAGTTTCTTCTGTGAATTGCTCTTTGTATTTTTCACCCATTTTTCTACTGGGTTGTTGGTCTTTTTAGTATGAAATGAAGGCACTTCTTCATATAATCGGATTACGGATACTTGGTCCTATGTGTTGCAAATACTGCCTCCCAATCGGCTTCTCTTTTAACCTAATTTACAGTTTATTTTTTCCTCCAGTGATGCTCACTTTTTTCTCCAGAGAAATACTCATTCATGTGCAAGAAGCCAAGACAAGGATGCCCATTGCAGCACTGTTATTAATAGTGAGACGCTGGAAAAATCCCTCTGTCCATCAATTAGGGACTAGTTACACAAACCACAACACGTCCATACTAACTATTGGACTATCAGCTGCAGAAAAATGACAAAGGAGGCCAATGAGTACATACTGATTTGGAACATTCTGTAAAGCAAATTGCAGAAGAATGTGTATGGGATGATACCACTTAAGTAATAAAATCCCAGCAGATTAAAAAGCCTCAACTGAATATTTCTTTTTATGCTATTTTTATATGCACAGATTCATAAACGTACAGAAGTAGATCTGGAAGGATCCATAGTACAAAATGCTAGTGGTGACTTTGGGGAGGAGCCTGGATTCAGAGGTGAGTTCCTTAAGGGCTTGAGTTGCTTTATTTGTATTATTATTAATGGTATTATTTTATCTCTGTTATTTGAATATTTCATAATAAAACTGTGTTATGGGCTAAATGTTTGTGCTTCCCCAGATCCATATGTTGAAAACTAACCTCCAATATAATAGTGTTAGGAGGTGAGGCCTTCGGGAGGTGATTAGGTCATGAGGGTGGAGCCCTCATGAGTGGGATTAGTGTCCTCATAAGAACAGAGCTTGTTTTTCACTGTCGTTTCCACCGTGGGAGGGTACAAGAAGAAGTCAGCCATCTGCACCCCTGAGGGCTTCCATCTGAACTTGACCATGTTGGCACCTTGATCTCAGATTTCCAGCCTCCAGAATGGAGTGAAGTGGATTTCTGCTGTTAATAAGCCGCCTAGACTATGGTCCTTTGTTATAGCAGCCCGAGCAGTCTAAGACAGAATGTACTTCCGTTTCACACGAGTTATTGAAAAAGAAAAGTTGGCATGTAACACAGGCTCCGGCAAGTTCTCAGAGATCTGCAAGAAGGCTGGGACCCCTTGGCCCACCTGTGCCATCTCCACTGAGCCCACGGAGGCGACCCAGAGCCACGGGGAGTGAGGAAGAGTAGAAGAGGAAGTGGGATATACTGAGCATTTCCTGTGTGTCTGTCCTCATGCGGGCATTGGACTCAGAATCGCCAGAGTTGAGTTCAAGCGTTGACCTTGCCATTTATTACCTGCATAACGCTGGGCGAGACACTTAAGCATTTAGCCTCTCTGGGCCTTAGGTTCTTCATCTGTAAAGTGGGTGCTGACAGAACAGAATAGCCTCAGGGAGCCCGCAGACCTAGTTAAGAGAGAGAGTCTGAAAGCGTACACAGATTGAGGGGCTAGAATTGTTTTCTGATCGTGCAGGTTACAGAGTGATATAGTCCTTGAGGATACTTGGTGGTGGTGGTGGTTCTTTTCAGTGGAGGATGAAGCCTGGGCAAAAGCCTGGAGGTTTCTCAGGCTTTCCCTGTCTTCCCTGCCTGTGCCTTTGAATCTCTGACCCGTAAGAGGCCTTTGGCAACAGAAGGAAAGTGGGTGCCATCTGTGGCGTGGCAGTCACAGAGTTAAATGCACCAAGGGCACCAAGGAGGGTTCCAAACGGAGAGGACCCTCCGGGGAAAAATTAAGATGAGAAAAGCCATCTATTTGGGGCATGTCTTCCCTTTCTGAGACCATCTCCGAGGCTATTCGTCAGTGTCAAGGCTGGCGAGAAAGACTTGCGAAGATCAATTCCTCTGTGCAAGATAAATAGTTTTAAATAATTGTATATATGTAAGGGGCTTGCCTTCTCATAATTGAAGAGAACAGAGGGAGTCAAGAATATCTCAGGGAGAATGTCTTCTGCTCCATGGCACAGAGTCTGCAGCATCATACGGTTTGTTAATAGTTGGCAAAAAAACCAAGGAGTTTAATCAACCTCCAAAGTTTATTATGAATAACCCCCAGAGCTAGTGGATCATCCTTAGCAAGAACATCATCCTGGTTATTTTCTCGTTTTTATAAATTGATCTATAACTTTGAATCCTGGTCCTTGAGAGAGCTGCGAGGGACATGAGAAATCAGCGAACCCAGTAGATTTTTTCATTTTTTACAAAGATCAAATGAGGCTGCTTTTGTTGAAGTGGGGGGAAGAGTCACACCTGCCCAGTCCTCACTTCCCTGTCCCCCGCAGTGGCCCCACTGTGGCCCCTAAGGTGCATCCTTGAAACACAAGGGCTCTAAAGAATATGGACACTATTGATCACCAAACTCCCCCATTTTTCAGATGAGGAAACTGAGGCCCAGAGAGAGAAAGTGACTTGGCCACAGTTACACACCAGGTAAGTGTGGTAGACATGGTTGGTTGCTCACTCAGCAGCCATTGCCCAGCTCCCCTTTTCTTGCTTGAAGAGCCCATCTCACATTAGAGGAGTTTAAAAAAGCTGGATTACTCATTTTCCCAACCTCTCTTCCAGCTAGAGTGTGGGCATTGACTCCATTCTGCCCCATTCTGGGAATGGCTTACCTGCCTGGCAAAGAAGAAGCAAACAAAGAGAAATTTTCTTTTTGACTTTTGACATGGCTGGGGTAAAGGATGTGGCTCCATGGCTGGAGCAGCAGCAGCTGTCTTGTAACCATAAAAGCAAAACTCGAGGATGACCATTATTTTAGCTGGGGTCTAGCCAGGGAACAAGAGTCACTCTATGTGTTTAAAACAGGGAAAATTAATGCAGGGATTGCTTTTATAGGTGATGGAAGAGCTGACAGGCCAAAGGCAATGATGAGGCACTCCCCACCCCCATCCTCACCCCAGAGGTTAGCAATTGCAGAATGGTGTTAACACTCCTAGGACTGGAAGGATGGAGGAGAAAGGGGTGTTATGAGAGCCCAGAAGTTGGACTTGGGATCTAGAATTATGGCAAAAGCCTATGGGCTCCCTGCTCGGCAGGGAGTCTGCTTCTACCTCTGACCCTCTTCCCTCTCGTGCTCTCTATCTCTCATTCTCTCTCTCTCAAATAAATAAATAAATAAAATCTTTAAAAAAAATAGAATTATGGCAAAAGCCTCTTGGAAGGACTGAGGGGATGGGGAGGAGGAGAGGGGGAAAGTTGTCTGGGATGGGGTTTGAACACAACAGAGTGTCAATCACTGCTAGGGATGCACTGGAATGCACAGAGAGAGAAAGAGAAATGCCCTGACTTTGCTCCTCCACCTGCCATCCAACCCTCCATCAGGACCTTCCATTGGCCAGACCGTCCCAGAATCCTGGGAATTACAGTTCCCTGAAATGCAAGCAGAGCAGGGAATGCGTCCACGAGCAAACAGCAGTGACCCTTTCACCACATTGAGGATGGGAGGGCAGAAAGATGGAGAGCCCATGTGCCTTCTGAGCCATGGACCAGTCTGCACCTCACCTCCTGCTGGATCTCTCGTCCTCGGGGTAAGAAAGGTCCCAATTCTTAAAGCCATGTGGCCTTGAACAGATTCAATTCCTGCAGCTGAAGCAGCCTTTGGGTTGCCGCTGAATCTGAGCCAGAACCCGAGTCTCTCAGCTTGGAGTCCCACCGACCACTCCACCCGCAGCCGACAACAACAGAGTTCAGAAAGCCGAATCTGTTGCTCATTTGCAGGGGAAGGTGTCCGCAGCATTGGCAGAGGTAAACCTGAGACACACGGGGGCAGAGCTGGTCTCAGGGATGTCTGGATCCTGGGCGTCATCAGGGTGCCAACAGTTTTCTCTTTTTCTCTCTCCCCACAGTCCACCCATACCTGTTGGCCTCTGCATGGCGGCTATATCAACCCTTACTGCGTTCTCTTTCGTGGTCAAGAATGAGGCTGCCATCACCTCCAGGCTGGCCTCTCCAGCTTAGCCCAAGTACAGAACTCCAAATCCTCTTTCTCAGTCCAGGATGAAGACTCCTGGGGATGTACATTGGTCCTACATCCACAGCTTGGACTGCTCACGGCGTCAGGGGACTGAGATGTCTGGTGGCTCAGGCTTCACCATCAACTCTGTCTGGGGCCTGGGGAGTTGATACCAGAGAATTTGCAGGAAGCACAGTCCCTGGGAAAGCGTGAGGAATGAGGCAGGTCTCGCAGTCTATACCTGGCCTACGTTCCTTGATGCAGTGAGGAGTCAGCTTTGCAAGGCCTGAACTGAGCCCTGGCTTGACCATGGACTTCCATGTGATCATGGCAGCCCTGGAATCCCTCTGGTTCTTGGTGTCACCAGCAATGAAACAGGGAGCTCACTTCCCATTGCACAGACTTCCGTGATCATCACATAAGGTGAGAAGTTGAGATACGCTTACTAACTAAACCAAGGAGGAGCTTCTATAGCTCTTGGTTAGGTTTTGGAATGGAGTCCCCTGACATGCAATTTCAGTCTGACCTCAATGCCAGGCCTCTGAGTTCCCTTACTGGTTCCTTTCCGGAGGCCCTGAGGGAACGGGAGGAGGAGCAGCAGCTCAGGGAATGGGAGGGGGAGCACTGAGCTCAGGGAACAGGAGGGGGAGCACCCATCTCAGACCTCTCCCCTCTAGGTAAGTCCCTCAACTTGGGACCCCGACTGACAGGCCTTCTGGAAGCGCCTCTTCCCTGGGACTCCAGTGCTGGTACCAAGCATCTTTATTTCTGGGGGCTGTGATTCTTATTTGGTTAAATAACACATTTAAAAAATTGTTGTGATTCCATACTGAAGCTTCCCATATGGTTAATTGGAAGTGTTCTCACCAATATTGCAGGCTGTAAAAACTAATGAGGTAAATGGAAAATTTATCAAGTGCCACAGTTAGAAATTAACTTATTGCTTGATGCCGAGCTTAGGACTAATGAAGTTAGAGGGGGCTCTTCATACATAGAACAAAACACAGGGGTCGGCCAGCCCTTGACACTGGGGGGGAATCTTTCTATTTACCCCTCTTCCCTCTCTCTCCCCATCACCCCTCTGTCAAATATCAGATGAGTAGAGCAAACGACCAGGCTAAGTCTAGATCACCCTAACACAATGTCTGCATTCAATTACGTATTATATCACTAATAATAACTATTGTTAGCATTTATTGATGCTCGGTGCCTGGTGCTTTGTATGCATTAGCTCACATGCTTCTCACACCAGGCCTCTAAGGGAGGTGGTAGGATTACCCGTAAATCACAGATGAGGAGACTGAGGCTCAGAGACATGAAGCCACACAGTCCTAAGTGATGAAGCTTCATCCCCAGGTCTGATTCCAATATCCAGATGCATCCCACTTAGCAATTCAGGAATTCATTCATTCATTCAATCAAATGACAAATGATCACTGAGACCCTATGGAATCTCAGGCACCACATTCTCCTGGAGTCACCAGGATGGAGCAGGGCAGTGATGAAGGATATGGATGTCAATCCAGCTCTGACTGCCACTTGCTGGCTGTGGGATTGTGCTGGACCTTCCAGCTGGCGCTCCAGACCCACTCTGCCCCACTGTACTCTGCTCTGTGCTGGTCTGTATGGCCCACATTCGTGGGCATTCTTGCCCTCTGGCTTCTGGTCAACCTGAGCCTACGGGAGGCACTGATCAGAGGTGACATGGGAGGAGAGTGGGGGAAGGTTCTTCAGCTCCTTCCTTTCTGGTTGCACCCCCCCCACACACACATACACACTGTAGACTAAAGTTACTTTCCAGAGGCTTTCTGCATATAACTACCCCACTCTGGGTCCCAGAGGCTTTTCCCTCTTTCCTTAAGGCCTAAGGTTGGTCGGGGCATGGTGCTGTCACTAGCCTGAGAGACTGTACCATCTCTTGTTGGTTCCCTTAAATTTTGCCTCCACTTTTGTGAACTGCCCCTTATAACTCTCCTGACATGACCACTTTGAGTGCTATCTGCCCTGTTGGGATGTGACACAGTGAGGGGGTGATTTTACTCAAGTGGTTGACTTGGGTCAGTTCCCTCACCTATAAATGAAGGGCAATCAATTGCTGTTGTGAGGATTAAGGAAACTTATTTGTGTAAAGTGCTCAGTACAATGTTCAGCACATAGTAGATACTCAATACATGCTAGCTCTTCTAATTATTAAGACAGGGTCCTGCTTTTAAGGGCAAAGTGCAGTGATTCTTAAACTTGAGTTTCCAACAGAATCACCTGAGATGCTTGTTCAACGTGCTGAGTCCAGACCCAGCCCGCGGGCCCAGGACAGCCCAGCAGGTGACTGGGATGCCCTTCTGGACAGACTCCAACCACGCCCACGGGGAGGACCACACAGGCGGAAGGCATGGGGAGTGGGCGTCTTCATCGGTGGGGTGGCTAGTCTGGGAAGGCGTTCTCAGGAGCTGCCGTTGAACTGAGGCCTACGTGGACACCCATGGATTGAGGATCCCCAGGGGCTAGGACAGGCTGGGACATGACAGAGCAACTTGAGAACTGAGGGCTGGCAGGAAGTGGTGGAGATGGGGCCCTGGTAGGCTTCGTACTGTAGCCTCGACTTCACCTTTCAGGGACAGGAGTCCCTGCAGGGTTTTTAGAAGTGACCTAAAGTGGGGAGACCAGGGAAATATTTCTCCAACTGTCAGTTACCCGCCTTATTAAAAAAGGTAGACTCTTGGTGGTGGGTGGGTGGTAGGGAGGGATCTGAACTTTTCCCAGAATCTATGTGATTCGGGCCCCCATCAGAATGAGAGGCCCTTGACCAGGGAGCTTGCTGTAGTGACGGGAAAGATGATGAGAATCTCGACCAGGGTAGGATGAGGAGAGCACACTGAGAGGGGTTCAGGGGGAGGGAGGAGTCATGCCAGGGGGTCGATTAGGTGAAGGTGGGGAAGGCGGATGCTTGGGATCCTGCTGTGGAGGAGGCTTTGCTGGAGGGGAAGACCAAGGGGGCTGACATGTTCAAGTTTGGAGACACTGAGTTGATTCTATTATGTATCAATGATGTGTTCTTCACTTTCCATCAACTGTACTCCATGGATTCAGCATGTCTCCTTTTCTCTCTTCAAAGACTTCTTGCCACTGCCACCCACTGTCCCAGTCCGGTTCCCGGGAATAGGACTGCCCCTCTGACATCTCACAAGGTCCCCTCTGGGGAAAACTGGAACTGAAGCAACATTTTCCTTCAGAGATCAGATCTTGGTTGGGTTCCAGCAGGTGGGGCGTTGCATGGAAAGAGCATGGGATCTGGGGTCTGAGGGCCTGGTTTGGATCTTGTCGTACATCTTGGGTGTTTGTGAGCAAGTTGCTTCCACTCTGAGCCTTGGTCTCCTAATCTGGGAAATGAGGCCAGCATTGCTGGCCTCACTGAGATAATGCACACGATCAACTGGTCAACTAGACAGGTGGTGTCAACGGGAGACAACGATGTGATCTGAAAAGGGTCCAGTGCTGTGGATTCAGAAATAGGTCACGGGATTGGACCCAGCCAGAGTAGAGGAGGAAGGAAGTCCTACCTCTCTGAGTTCATGTTAAGCTCCCAAGAGCTTCTCCAAGAGGCGGGGCCCATGCAGTGGGGTTGCTGCTCCAGAATGCATGACTCCTCTGTGGACAGGGCCCATCTGGCAACCAGGGGCGACAGGCTGGTGACTTCCTCAAGTAATTCAAGCAAGGGATCTGCTTCGGGTCCTCTTGACTTCCCTAGGAAACTTTGAAAGCCCGCCCCCCCCCCCCCCGGTTGATTTTGGCCCTTCCCCGTGCAGGCTCATGCCCCAAGTGCCTGCTATCCTCCCTCTAGTCCATCCTCCATGTCTCCAGCCCATTCTCCCCACGTCCACCTGCACCTCACTCCACAACTGCTTGCTCTTCTTTCCTTTGCTTTTTTTTTTAAGATTTTATTTATTTATTTGAAAGACAGAGAGTGAGAGAGAGAGAGCGAGCACAAGCAGTGGGGAGGGACAGAGGGAGAGGGAGAAACAGACTCCCCACCTAGCAGGGAGCCCAACGCGGGGCTCAATCCCAGGACCCCAAGATGATGACCTGAGCTGAAGGCAGACGCTTAACCGACCGAGCCACCCTTTCCTTCACTTCTTTGTAGCTCACGCCCTCCTCCCACCTTCTTCTGCTCCCTTCTGTGCCAGCCAGCTTCCTTTCTGCTCTCCACCATCATGCCCACAATTCAGGGCCCTTTGCATGTTGCCGGCATTTAGGACAGTTAGTGGGCCCCTTTGACCAACAACCAACAAATACTGAACCAAAACCTCCATGTGAGTCACTGCCTCTGACTATGGCTTTTACCCAGAGAAAGAATGTATTGGTCACCAATGGGTATGGTCACCATTACAAGGGGCCAGGCAGCCAAATCACTCCCCACCTCCCTGCTTGTGCCTGTGCCTATGGAGCCGAAGGTAGAAGGGACAGATGCAGATTTATTGGCCTCAAGATGCCGTCTCCTTCTGGAGGTCCGGGTCCAGCGTCTGGCTCATCTGATGTTTCTTCTGTGTTTCTTGAGTGAATGAAACCAGATGGAGCCATCATTTTCAATTCAGTGACGATGTATTGAATGCATCCGGTGTGCACGGTGCTAGGAACTCTATAAAAGAGAGTGAGACCCGATCCCTGACCCTGGGGAGCTAACAGCTTTGTGGTAGAGAAAAAACACACACATTGATCTACTGCTATGTCAGCATGCACGAACACTAATGCTCCTGGTCTCTATCCATCCCCGAAGACGTGGTTGTCATCGCTTCCTCCCTGGACCACTGCAGCTGCTCAGGACTGATCTCCATGCAGTTGGCTCCCCTCCTCTCCTGTCTCTCCAGCACACTGGGCCAGAGGAAGCTTCCGGATCGAAGTGCCATTCACAGCATGGCCCTGCCAAACTTCCATGTCTCCCCATTATTTGTGAGTGAACCGCAAGTTGTGCACTTACAATGGCCCTTTTAAAAGTCCCTTCTTGTTTGTCTAGCTTTTTTGTCCAGTGCATCTTGTACCCCTTCCTTACACAGCCACACTGGACACCCACCGTTCTTGGAATGTGAACCTCATATCCACCCTTGACTCTTTGCTCAGAGGGTCTTCCACCCAGAGCACCATTTCCACATCTCTCCACCACGATATCCTCCCACTTTGAACCCTCCTTATCCAGGAAAACTCCTGATTACACAAATTGGGAAGAACCTCTTCTACTTTAAAAATTTCACGGTACAAGATTCTAAAACAATGATAGCACCCAAACTTGGCCAGTAGGCAGCAAGCAGACAATCTCTTATATTCCCTGTAGAGTCTAAATTGATACAATCATTCCGAAATCCAATCTGGCATATATATATCAGAAGATTTTATAATTCTCTCCATAAACCCAATACGTCCACTTGTAAGCGTCTATTTTATGGAGAACACTGGAAATGTCATCAGAGACTCCTACGTAAGAAAATGCACTGCAGTGTTACTTATATGTTCCCCGAATGGAAACAGTGTGGAATCTTGACTCTAGATGTTCATCAAGAGTGTCCTGGCTCAATATATCACAGCGTGTCCCCGTTATGAAATATGCAATCGTATACAAATTGTGTTTTCAAAGAGTATCCAGTGGCAGGGGAACCTGCTTGTGGTATAACCTCCGAACAACGGAGGCAATTTGTAAAACATAAATATTTTTATATAGGCTCAAAGGCTGGAAGGGAATAGGGTAAAAGGTAGACAGTGATGATCTCTAGTTGGTGGTTTACAGGTTATTTAAAATTTCTTCCGTGGGATCTCTATTTTTCTAATTTCCTTTTTGTATTGCCTTTCTGATTGAGATTAAACAGCTTTCTCTTCAAAAGAAAGCATGTAGCTTTGTATATCTCTTATGGAGTAATTCTCTTGCCATGATTTACAATTTGGGGGGTACTTGTTTCCATTTTATCAGATAATAAATCCCTAAAGGACATACACTGTCTTTTTTTTAGCTTGCTTTTGGGGGCCCTAAAAGCCTAGTCCATCTTTGGATGTAGTAGGACCTTGTTAACCAGTTAAAGGAATTGGACTGCCCTAAGGGCACTGGGGGTCTCTGCATCTCAGAAGGATTCAGGCAGGGGGGTGCGGGCACAGGGGGCTGCCTCACAGAACACAAGTGGTCAGTAAGGGGCAAGCAGCCGTTCGCAGGCACTCAATTCTGGTCATTCCCATTTACTCATCTGGAAATGGTTCCATAAATTAAATAGTTGATTGCCGTACAAAATCTTTTTGTTCTTTAAGAACTTAACTCTTGTTTTTGCTTAACTATCGATTTTCATTTCTTGCTGATTTTTTGGGTCTATTTATAGACTCTGCTCTGGAGATTAAACTTCTGCCTTTTTTTTTTCTTTCTTTTCTTTTTATTAATACAAGCTTCAAACCATCTCCCTCTTCCCTGTCTTTCATTTTTATATTTCTGCTAACCTGATGAAGATGGCTTTATCGTCTCAGAATCTGATGAAGTTTGAAATTGAACATGCATAGGCAATCGTCACTTTATGATTAAGCATTTTAAATAAATTTGCTATTAGGAAAATTTAAGATCCCCACGGACTTGAATAGTTCTCTGCCCTTTGCTCTCTTCTTGGCTCTGTACTCATGAGACGAGTTCTTCATTTCAATTCACAGTTCTGAATCCCGGGCATGGTCATTTTCTTTTTCTCATTCTTCTAAATTCTGAAGAAAGCGAGCCACCAGTCTGCCCCGCCTTCTCCCACCTCTCCCTGGCAAAAGGACCCTACAGCTCATTAATTCCAGAGGCAAGAAAACACAGAGATCACTGATTTCTGGGTACGTGATCCACCCCCAGGCTGGAGAAAGAGGCCTACCCTGCCTCTGGGGAGGTGAAAGGCAATTATACCCTGAGTGTTAAGGTTGGGGCTACATGGTAGATTTCCGTCCCTTCTGTGAGTGAGATGATAGGAGACTCTATGTTCCCAACTGTAACCACACCAGGGTTGTTGCTCAATGATCTCATTCATGCATTCACGGATTCGTTCATTCAGTAAATGTCTATGGAGCACTTAGTAGGTGCCAGGCGCTGTTATGGGCTCGGAGAAAAGTGATGAGCTGAGCCAAGCCGGCTCCTGTCCTCATGGAATGCACCGTCCCACGAGGGGTGACAGGGGTGGGGGCACTCATCAAAAACCACACAAATGATGTTTTCAACGGTGGTAAGTACTTCCACAAGGGCCCAGTTTCCAAATTTAGCTCTGGGAGTGAGTGGGTCCCTCATCATTGTGCCTCTGCAACCTCCTTCATAACCTAGGTTCAATGCCGGCTGCTTTCTGAGGCACCCGGGGCGCTCCAAGGATGGAAAAGGAAGCACACACAAAACGGAGGCATCTTCATAAAGTCTTTGCCCTTTACATCCCCCTCCCACCGCACTTGAAGACATCTGTGCTCCTGGCTGGGATCCCTCTGTGTGGGCTGCAGGTGGCTGACATGGGCCTGGGCGTGGAGCCCCGGCTCGGCGGGACTGTAGCAGGGGACCTGTCTGGTGGAGGCAGAGTTCAGTCACCCTGCAACCAGGAGTCAGAGCCAGGAAGAACAGCCGGGCTGCGGGAGACGGCCCCTCCCAGCAGCCTCTGGAACCCTCAGCATCTCGAGGGTCACCTGCCTGGGGCTCCCCCATCTTCCCGCCTCTGGAGGATCAGCAACCTCAGAACAGAGAGCGAGAAAGGGAGGAGACAGAGGGTCTGCATCCATGCTCAGGACCACACAGTGATCAGAGCCAGATCTAAGATTAGATTAGGTAGGTTTTCTGGCTCCCAGATACACGGCAAAGCCCCAAACCCATGCTGTTTCTTGGCAAAGCCCCTCCACGTTCCTTTAACTCAGACCCGCCCTAGTTTGTCTCTGGAAATATTGTAGCTGTCATAATCATTGTTCTAATAAAATACTCATCTGACGATCTATTAGTAAGGCATATTGTTGACAGGAAACGTGCATTTGCCATATTTCCCATTATATTGTCTATTTCCTGCCTCATTTTTCTCGGGAGGGCACTGAAGATAATAACATATTGACAGAAAGAGAAAGCAAGGGAAAGAGATCATTGAAAGTGGGAGAGTTTAGCTCCGTTTGCCTGCAAAGGTTTCCAGCAGGAAATCCACACTCATTTCCTGTCCGCTTGCTAGAACAGCATCTGCCCCTTCTTACTCCTTCTCCCCTTAAACAAATTGTCTGCCGGCCCTGAGAGGCTGACTCCCTGGGCATAGGACCCAGGCCCAGCCTGTTGTTTCTAGAGGCTGCGGTGGGTGGGGGAGCTGCTTTAAGAATCCCGAAGAGAATGTGAAATGAACTGTTTCCCTTGTACCACAATCAACAAGACCTAATGGAGGATGGTAGAACAGGAAGGCAGAAAGCACTGTGTTTTCTAGAAACTTCTTGCCCACCACCTTTTCTATTTTGATATTAAGTGCATCACCAGGAAAAAAACCAACACTCACTGCTTATGCAAAGGCCAGTGGTGTGCCGCAAAATGTGGGTAAAGGGCCCCTTTCAGAGGGGCTCCATCTGGGGATGGGAATGTTCCTGCGGAATGACAATCCCGCTCCCCCCTGTGGTCCCACCGCCCCCCAGCCGGCACTTGGGAGGCTCTGTTGGGTCCCCAGGAGGGTGAGGGCTCAGACAGGGTGGCCTACTGAGCCCTCTCAGCAGCAGGGTGGGTGACAGGGGAGGCCAGAGACTCCCTCAGTTCCTGCTGCTTCTGTTCTAGAAGAGCAGGTGTAGCCACGGCTGGGAATGAGGGAGGTTGGGAGTGATCCAGGGGGACCAACCGGCCCAGTGTTCCCGGGACTGGCCTGGCTTTAGCACTGAAACCCCTCAGTCCCAGGAAGAGCAGGGTGTGTGTGTGTGTGTGTGTGTGTGTGTGTGTGTGCGCGCGCGCGCGCCTCGGGTCGGGGAGGTGACCCCACAAATGAGAGTATTAAGTTATTGTGATGCTTCCTAACTCCATGTTCTCTGAGCTAGCTCCCAGTGGTGAAGAAACAGGGTTGGGAAGTTATGGAAACTCGATTTAAATAGTTGTGGGCAGACGGGAGAGTTCACCGGCTCAGGTAAGCCTCGGTGGAGGCCTCTCGCGGGTCTCGGGGGCAGGGGCGGGGAGGTGGGGGGGCGCGGGTGAGGGGGGGGGTCGGCCGGCGGCCCGCAGCCTCGGGCTGCTCGCATCCCTGCGAGGACATCGCCCCCTGCGGTAGGAGGCCCTCTGCACCCTCCCGGCCTGGGTCCCTGACTCCCGCATCCTAGGGCGCAGCGGCTCCAGGAGGGCTGGCCGCGCGGGCAGGGGCGTCCTCAGGGATCACTGGCGAAGTGAGGATGCGGGACAGGCACGGACCCCAGGGAACCCTACCTTCTCTGCTCCCTCACCCCCATCCGGGTCCAACCCAGCCTGGGCCGGGTGCTTTCCTCTGCTTCCCTTTGAAACACCTTCCTACGGAATTTTAATCGTTCCTCCCACCGTGTGAGCCCAGGAGGGCCTGGCGGTTGGCAGGGACAGGCCTTCTAGTGGTGGCACTTCTCTCTCCTCCCAGAAAATTCTGAGTCCCGAGTTAGGAAGTTTGTTTGCGCTGGTTGCTGTGTGTTATATTTGTATATCTATATATTTATCTGGCTTTTCAGAGCTAGAACTTGAAAATAGAAATCTTGAGAACTCTGAGGGCAACAGAGAAGTAAACAGAGGGCGAGAAACACTTCAGAGAGCCTACTGTGTCCTTGGAGCTGGGCCAGAGCTGGGGACCCTGGGTGAGAAGGATGCTTGGCCTCAGGACGTGTGACAGGTGCATATCTGAAACCATACTGGGGGCCCTTGAGCAAGTTGCTTGTTGTCTCCCCAGTGCTCCCAGGTACGTGCAAGCTGAGGCCTCAGCAGGAAGCCTTCCCAGACGCGAAGGCTGACTTGGGGCCTCTCCTATGGGCTTCCGGCCCTTAACCAGTATTGACTTCTTTCAGACCAGGCCACATTGCCTGTGCTCTGGGACTGACCTGGCCTTGCCCGCCCCCAGCACTGTGAAGGTGGGGGTCACCTCTGTCTTCTTCACTGTTGTGTCCCCAGAATTTAACATGGTGCCAGGCAGGTAGTAGGCTCTTAATGCATACAATAATCACCACTATAAAAAAGCTTTAATTGTGTGACCCCACTCTGTGGCAAGCACCTTACATATACTATTTGATTTATATTCACATTAACCCCAGAAGTTCAAGACTTCATTAAAAAATTTTTTTTTTTTTTAATTTATTCAGGGGCGCCGCCTGGGTGGCTCAGTCGTTAAGCGTCTGCCTTCGGCTCAGGTCATGATCCCAGGGTCCTGGGATCGAGCCCCGCGTCGGGCTCCCTGCTCCGCGGGAGGCCTGCTTCTCCCTCTCCCGCTCCCCCTGCTTGTGTTCCCTCTCTTGCTGTCTCTGTCAAATGAATAAATAAATAAATCTTTAAAAAAAAATTTATTTATTCATTTGAGAGAGAAGAGTGTGCACGAGGGAGCTGGGGGGGGGGCAGAGGGAGAGGGAGAAGGAGGAAGCAGACTCCCCCTGAGTGGGCTGCCCGACTTGGGGGTGAGGGGCTGGATCCCACAACTCTGACATCATGACCTGAGCTGAATCAAGACTTGGAAGCTCAACCAATTGAGCCACCCAGGTGCCCTAAGAAGTTCAAGACTTTAAAAACGGTTGGGTAAAATACAAATAACATAAAATTTAGCACTTCAACCCTTTGAGTGGGTAGTTCAGTGGCATTAAATACGTTCACATTGTTGTGCAACCATCACCACCACCCATTTTCAGAACTCTCCTTGTCCTCCCAAACAGAAACTCCGTACTCATTAAGTAGTAACTCTCCATTTCTGGTCCCTGGCCCCTGACAACCACCATTCTACTCTCTGTCTCTATGAAGTTGACTCCTTTAGGGACCTCATATAAGCGGAATTATGCAATATTGTTCTTCTGTGTCTGGTTTATCTCAGTTAGCACAAATGTCCTCAAGGTTTTCCACGATGTAGTATGTTCCAGAATTTCATCTTTTTAATGGCTGCATAATATTCCACTGTATGAAAATATATCACATTTTGTTTATCCATTTACCTGTTTTTGTTTAAATTTTATTTTTAAGTAATCTCTACACCCAACGCGGGGCTTGAACCTACAATCCCAAGATCAAGAGTTGTGTGCTCCACTGACTGAGCCAGCCAGGCGCCCCATATCCAATTACATGTTAATGGACACTTAGGTTGCTTCCACCTTCTGGCTATTATGAATAAGGGTCAAGATTTTTTAAATCTTCATTTTACAAAAAAGGATATGATGGTTGAGAGAAAGTAAGCAATTTCTCCTAGGTACCTCCAGTCACAGAACTACTTAGTGGCAGAAGCAGGTCTTAACTCCATGCCTATTGGAGGCTGCTACACGATGGTTCCTCCCATCCGTTGAATGAATAAGACCCTTCGAAAGGGACTAATTTCTATTAGTAAGGACAAGACTAGCTGCTGTCACAAACAGACTCTAAATTTCATTTGGCTTAGCACTGAAATACAAGTTCACTTCTCATTTATGTAAAGGACAATGTGGGTGGCCCAAGGTTGGTTGGGGCCATTTCTTCATGGGGTGATCCAGAGGCTTAGGGTTCTCTGGTGTTGTAATTGCACTAGCCTTTAGGGCCTGGGAATACTCTGCCTGCAGGCATTGGAAGGGGAGAGAGACCTTGGAAGAAGAACATCTGCTTTTTTGTTTTCTTTTTTTAAAGATTTTATTTATTTATTTGAGGGAGAGAGAGAGATAGCGAGAGAGAGCACGAGCAGGGAGGAGAGGGAGAGAAGCAGGCTCCCCACGAGCAGGGAGCCCGATGCGGGGCTCGATCCCAGGATCCCGGGATCACGACCTAAGGCAGACGCTTAACGACTGAGCCACCCAGGCGCCCCAAAGCACACTTGCTTCTAAAACATGGTGGCCTGGAAGTGACTCCCCTACACTTCTACTCACATTTCATTGGTGGAAACCAGCCCCGTGGTCACGCCTGAGGCGAGGGGGGCTGGGAAATGGGGTTCCCAACTAGGCAGCTCTTCCCAGATACCTCTCTACTTTCTGGAAGGGGGGAGCATGAACTTTTTGTTGTGGATCTGTCACACCAACGAGTGTCATAAAATTTCGAGAGAGGGATGCATAGAGAAAAGCTAGAACACTTGTGTTCCTGAGACCAAGGCATCAGGGTGAGCAGAAACATAATTTGGATGCAGCTGTGTCTCCGATGGTTAATCTCACTTTTCAGTTCTCCCAATGTCATGGGTTCTCCCGAAGGTTATTTCACGTACCCGCCTCAGTGTGGAAGCACATTTCCATAGACAGCAGATAAAGATCTCTTAACCTTGTATTTTCCCGCATATCGTCATAAATAGCTTATGCAATGCCATTTCAGTGAGTCTGACAGTTTCTACAATGAGATCTGGATGCAGCAGCATATCCTCTTGTTATATATAAAAAAGAGTGACAGCATTCATCGTTTACGGTGACATCAATGAAGTCTGCTTCTAGAGGTTCCCAATCCATCCATTCATAATACCTTTTATGACTTTAGGCTTTTAAACACGGTGCTCTGGTCTATTTTTCAAATGCGCTACCATTATCAGCTCAGGGAGCCATTCTTCAATATTTCATTTTCCTTAGAATACCTAGAATATCTTAATTTTTATGAGGTTTCTCCGTGGGGCAAGCTGTCAGGTGTGACTTTAATGTGAAAACGGAGGCGGGGGTTGGGGAAGTCTGCAGCCGGATCATCCTCTCTTGTGATGTCTGGGGACGTGTTTCCCATTTTTTTCCTTTCCGCCACACTCCCCAGATAAAGAGCCCATGAGAGGTGCAGTTCCCGAGCCTAGTGGTCCGCTCTTTATGGGGAAGTTGGGGTGAGAAAGAGGGCAGTAAGAAGACAGATTGGGTCATGTTGCGGGTCAACCCTGACCTCAAACATAGCAGCTCTTTCCAGTTCCTTTCAAGGTCAAGTGGAGGAGTTCTCCTACCACCAAGGGTTCAAGGCGATGGGACCTCCTCTCTGCTCCCCAGGGGACCCAACTGTGATTCGAAGAGCCCTCTTGGTCCCCATGGAAATGCCCATTCGGACACGGCTAGAGCATTCCAAGTGGCATTGCTTCCCAGCGTTTTGTCACTCGCCTGGTGTCACTGAGTCTGCTTCTGCCCCCCCGTGCCTGATTTCTTCCTGGCAGCGGAGCTTCTGCTAGGGTTCGGCAGGATCAACATCCAGTCCATCTGATCTCGCGGATCGGGAACAATCTCCCTCCATCGGTGGATCCCTCTGACAGGCTGAGGGCTGAGAAGACAATTCCGGAAGTGACTTGGATAGGAAAAATGATGACGGATATTGATTTAGGGAAGGAAGGTGATGGGCAGCCTGAGCCCGCCCACGGCCAGCAATCCAGGGCACATCACAAACACGCCAGACACTCCAAGGATGAGCATATTTGACCTAATTTAGCAACAACAAATCTTTTTCCTCACGCACACTTCTCTAATTACAAACGAGATGCTCGTAGGCTCAGCAAGGGAAAATAAAATTGATTCTCTCCACATAGTATTGGATGATAAATGTGTTCAAGAACGGGCTTCAAAAGGCTGCTTGCTGATTAGAAAAGG
Organism: Eumetopias jubatus; assembly: GCF_037043125.1. Lineage (NCBI taxonomy): Eukaryota > Metazoa > Chordata > Mammalia > Carnivora > Otariidae > Eumetopias > Eumetopias jubatus. The sequence continues at coordinate 7,499,604 of NW_028274823.1, read as the reverse complement.
CAAAATAATTTTGAGATAGTGAGTAATAGATGGGAGGGATCGAGGCAGGATTGGCCTCCTTGCAGAAATGTCACAGGTCTGATCGGTTCAAGATAATTACACTGAGATGTCTGTGTGTTTCATGTCTACCTTTCAGTCTGTGGGGGTGTTGCAGGGACCCCCAAATCAACGCTGCTCCACTGCTTCTGGCTTTCTCTTTTTGTTTAAAGCCTGTTGGGGAGCCCCTCTGTTAATGGGGGCAAAGGTGGCCCTTTCATTTGTCCCCCAGCCCCTGCCAGGGTCCCCGGCATACAGGAGGTGGTCTGTGTCTCTCTACCAGGGGTACACTTGCAAAGGTGGGCCGTGATGTCATGGGTTTGTGTTCTGGCTGCAGCCCATACAGACCGTAACTTTTGGGAAATCAGCCTCTCAGAGCCCATTTCCATATTTTTGGAGTGAGTTTCAATAGCACGTTTGCAGCTTGCAGGATGTTATATGCAATAAATGGGATAAAGCATTTAGTCTGACCTATAGAAAATTGCTGATATTTAACTATTTTTTAAACTTAATAAACAGCAATTTCACGTGGTTCCACCTAATATATATTAGTTATTTATTACTGCATAATAAATTACCCCCACATTTAGCAACTGAGGACAACACACATGTATGATCTCACAGTTTCTGTGAGTCGGGGATCCAGGTGTGGCTGAGCTAAGCTGTTGCCAGGGCTGCAGTTTCATCTGAGGACTCGACTGAGGGGGGCCCACAGCTCTGCGGCCACATTGGCTCTCTCCCTCACTGTTGGTAGGAGCTGATGGAATGAGGGCCCAATTCCTTGCTGGTTGGTCGCTGGAGGCTGCCTTGAGCTCCCCACTATGTAGACTTCCCTACAGGGCTACCTCATGACACAGTAGCTGTTGCCCCAGGCTGAGCAACCTGAGAGAGAGTCCAAGATGAAAGCCACAGTCTTTTTATGACCTAATACTGGAGGTGACATTTCATCTCCCCTGCCATATCCTATTTGTTAGAAGCAAGCTTTCAAGTCCAGCCTACACTCAAGGGGAGGGGATTATTACATAAGGGTGTGAAAACTAGGAGGTGGGGGGCATTGGGGTCCATTGTAGGAGCTTCCTTCTATAACATGTTGCACCAGTGCAGAGTCTAGTACACAAACCTCAAGAAATAGTTAAGAGAAGGGGCGCCTGGGTGGTTCAGTCAGTTGAGCTTCTGACTCTTGATTTTGGCTCAGGTCATGATCTCAGGGTCCTGAGATCGAGCCCTGTGTTGGGCTCCCTGCTCCCTGCTTAGGATTCTTTCCCTCTGTCCCTCCCCTGTTCACACGTGCACACGCTCTCTCTCTCTCTCTAATGAATAAATAAATCTTAAAAAAAAAGAAATGGTAAAGAGAATTAATGAAGGGGAAGAGAAACAGCACTAGATATGTTTCCATTTGCATCTTAGTTTAATTGGAATTTTTTTCCCTTGTGAAATGAAATGGATAGAATAATCTGGAATTAAATGCCCGGTGGCAGTAGCCCCAGAGAATCCCTTTCTTATGGAATGCCTTTGGCCTGCTCCACCTTGTAACCTGGGGTCTTGTTGTCCGTAGATTCTGATGGTTTGGCATTTTTTTAGCCTTTAGGTATTGAGCACATACTATGTACCAGGCCCTTCTCTAGAACAAGATCTCTTGTAGGCTCACAGCAGTGGTAGAAAGTGAGCTGTTTTTTCCCTTTTATAGGTGAGGCTCAGAGTAATGAAGTAAATTGCCCAGGGTCACCGAGACTGAGGTTGCAAACCAAAGTCTGTCTGAGATGTGCAGGGAGGGCAGACTTTCATCAGTGGTGACGCTGAAGAAGTCAGCGGGGTGTCGTGTTGGCACCTGGACTCCCCTCCCCGGAAGCATCCTCTTTCCCAGCCACTTAAATTTGAGTTATCTTGTTGCTGATATCTCAGTCATAACCAACTTAATTTCTACCAGAGAGCATGGGCCAGGTGGAGCCATGTAGAGAGTGGGAATGTGAGGTGCTTCTGGAAACCTTGGGCCATCAGTGACGAGAGAACGGGGCCGGCAGCTGGAGGATCCAGGCTTGAATCTCAATTTTTCTTACCAACTGGGTGACCTGGGCAAGCCCCTAACCTTTCTGGCTTCGTCTTTCCTCAGTTCTCTAAAGGCAGTAGTCATACCCATTCGAAGGCTGCTACTGATGGGTCTCATTGCCTGTGTAGACCACTGCAGATGGCGGCAGCCTCCTGGAGTCTTGTGTGGACAGACTAGGAGTTGGATCGGACACTGCTGGAGGGGTCTGGTCTTGACTAGTCATGTCTGTGGCCGGTGAGGGAGGGTAGTGGGGGGTATGTACCCTTTTGCTTCCATCAACTCTGTGTGAAAGCTTCCTGTGAGGTTTAAATGTGATCATGCAGGTGAAGCTTCCTCATACCTAGTTGGTGCTCAATAAACATTTAATATTTTGATTTTGGTTCATCCTCATACAACTGATGGTCAAACTTGCACCTCAGTAGGAAAGCGCTGACCCGCTCATGGTAGCTGCTCAGTATATATCCCTGGAGTGCTGACAGAATTAGAGGTGGATCCAGCTCTTTCTGAGCCCACACTGAGGCTCATCACGGATCCCTGGACCCACAGAGCTGCCCGAGGTAACCAATCCCGGACTCCAGGGCTGCCCAAGCAAAGAACAGGGAAAGGCATCAAAACAGCAAAGGTATTAACTTGGTGTATTTACACCCCCAAGTGCTTCGCTGTCATCAGGAGCAGCCCCTTCATGAGATATAAGTAATTTGTGCAGGCTGATCCCAGTTTTCTCATTAATATGCAAATGAGGCATGCCAGTTGTTAGGTTAGAAGAAAGCTGTCATGTTTATTGTGACAGATTTAATGGATGTGTTTGGATTGTGCATTCAATGTGTTTTCAAGAGCATGTCTTATCTTTGTTTAGGCAGTAAATCAAAAATGTAAACAACAATTCATTAGCATCTGTCAGAAGCTCAAAGCCACATTGTTTCATTTGACAATCTTCCCAGAGGTGGGGGGAAGAAAACCCCTATATCTGACTTATTGAAGATTAGTTAGAAATCACGCTGGCTTTTTCCCTCTTTTTGCTCAGCAACATGTAAGCAGCAATAGAAGAACAGCAGCTCAGCTCGGAGAGCGGGAGGGTCATGGGGACGCAAGCAGGGCTTGGACAGCCCCGTCCCCGGTGCACCTTGCAGTAGCCTGGAAAGCTCAGGGCCTTGGCTCACTCCCCGGCCACCAGGGTTTCTGCGAAGGGTCCTGGTAAAAACAAAATCCCTTACAGGTACATTGCCCTGTTCCACAGAACATCTGAAGCAGCCGACTTGAAGAAAACAATGGAACATAGACACAAATTAAAAAATAAAAAAATGAAATTAGGGACCACAGAGAATTACAGGCAGAAGCGTGTGCTAAGGCTAAGGCAGGGAAGATTTAATCTGCAAGCCTCATTCTTCCACATACTATTACTTTGGCCCACAGACTCAGTGCTGAGCTTCCTGGTTGCCAAAGCAAAAAGAGGGGCATTTTAAGTTTTAAAATTTACTCTGTCTCAAAAAAAGAAAAACAACAACAGCGACAACCAAAAGGTGGGCACACTCGTTTGCTACTTAGGAGAAACAAATCTCATGAGATTTGGTTCTTTAGCTTCATACAGCCGTGCTGAGGTTGCAGATCACTTGGGCATCTGGCATAAGATGAGGGTCTAACATAAAAGGGTGGCACACAGGGGCGCCTGGGGGGCTCAGTCAGTTAAGCGTCCGACTCTTGATTTTGGCTCAGGTCGTGATCTCAGGGTCGTGAGATCAAGCCCGTGCCGGGCTCCATGCTCAGCTTGGAGCCAGCTTGAAATTCTCTCTCTCCCTCTGCCTCGCCCCCTCCTGCTTGCTCTAAATCAATCAATCAATCAATCAATCAATCAATTTTTTTTTAAAAGAAACAAGTGTGGCACACATTCCACCATCTTCCTCCTCTCCTGACTTATCGCCGGCGCCCACACCTGCCCTTCAACACACCAGAATCTTAATTTACTCTCAAAGGCAAGCTTCTGGAAATAGTTGTCTGCCCCCTGTTGTGATTCTGTGTCCTCCCTCCTGCTGGAGACATTACCGTCTCGCACAGCTTCCTGGGGGCTGGGCACCATGCGCACCTCCTTTGTTGGTGGGGCCTGGGCCCCCTGCTGGTGCTGCTTCCTCTGGCAAACTTTTCTTCCCTTGGCCTCCCTTCCCGGTTCCTCCTGTTCTCTGAGGGCCAGCTCTCCTTCCTTGGCCCCCTTGCCTCCATGCCCTATGCCTTTCCTGAGGGGTCACTAGTCACCTCTCTGCTGAAGGCCTCCAGCTAGGTGTCTCATGTTCAGTTCTCTTCTCTGAGTTTCAGCCCTGTGTGGCCAGGTGTCCACTGAGACCCACTGAGCTGGTGTCCCCAAGTGTCCCACTGCCTCTGCTGGACCCTAGACCCCGTTGCCCTCTCCCTTGGGCGCACGTACCTCCTCTGCAGCCCCGAGGCCCCCCGCCGTCATTAAGGTTATAGCTGCTTACCTGGACTGGGGCGCAGCCTTTCCTGCACCCTGACCCCAGCCCCCTCAGGTCCTTCTCCATCCTGGAGCCCCAGAGATCTTTCCAAGAAGCCCATCTGAGCAGACCCTTTCCCTGCTTACAATAGGGTGGTAGGCTTTTCAGCCCTAGGGGGACTTTGGATCCCCGTCCTGCTCTGTGAGCTCCGCAGAGCCAGTCCCTTCTTCATGAGCCCCTGGTGCTCTAGCTACAACCCCCAACTTACTCTCCACCTGGTAGCAGACTGTCCCTTCTCTCTGCCTACCCCCAATCCCCCCACCCACCTTGGCCTTGCACTGTCCTCATTGACCTTGAACCTCTGCTTGAACCTTGCCTCCTCTGAGAAGCCTTCCTGGACACCTCCTCAGGCTGACTTTCCCTGACCCAGGATCGCAGCTTCATGGGCCCTTCTCCCCTAGAGGGCCAAGGACTTTCTCACATCTTTCACTGCCCGAGCTGTAACACTGGGCCCCACTGCCTGTTACTGTGGGAGCTGAGAATGATTTTCGCATATGAACATATGCAATCAATATGATAGGGAACGCTAGCTATGAACCTCAATTAAGCAAAATGCTATCCTCCCAAAAAGAATTCCATTCTTCTCAGTTGTAGACCCGTGCTACAAAAATACACCATTCATCAATAAAACATTTTGTGGAAATTTGTTTCTTTTTGTGTTATATATATCCATGTGTAATAACCTTGATTTTGCCTCTCGGCCCATAAAGCCTGAAATATTTACTCTCTGGTCCTTCATAGAACAAGTTTGCTGACCCCTGGTCTACGTGACATTTAAAGAATGTGCATTTGACTATGTCACCTAGCATCTTAAAACCCTTAGCTGGCTCCTTGTGTTCTAAGGACAAAATCCAAACCTTAGCGGGTCCAGGCCCTTGCTCCCCACTCCAGCCTCATCACAGCTACCTTCTCCATCCCACTCTGCCGTCAGAACTTCTCCTAGGATGTCAAAACGCTGCCCGAGCCCTCCTCAAAGCCATGCCCTCCCAGGCCAACATGCACTCTTTCCACCTTTGCTCATGCAAGTCTTCTTCTGGGTCTTCTGGGAGCTACCTCTGAGCCCCCTGGGTTGGAGGTGGGTGCCCCCTGTTATTCCATGGCCTGCCTCCCTGTCACAACAGCACTGGGTTCTCTCTATGGTCATGTTGACTTGGCTTTAGTCCCCAGCAGCAGCCCCCACACCCCGTGGGCTCTGTGCAGGCATGAATGTGTCTGTCCCCTTCCCTGCTGCCCGACACATGGGCGGAAATGACCAAATACTGGTTGAGTGAATGAATGAATGAAGGCAAGAAGGCAGAGTTCTGAGGCTGAGGATGGCCCAGGCCAACCAGGGGACTGGTGCAGCAGCCAATCTTTTGGGCAAACCACAGGTCAAGTTTCCTTTCAGTGGTGGTTCAATGATTGGTGACTGGGTGCCCTGAGAGTCAGCTCTCCTGATGCACCCTTAGAAACAGCTTGAATTGCTTCTATCTTCTCTCCAACACAACAACATGGCTTTTGCTCTCCTTGCTTTGGTCAAATAACTCTGGTCAAGGGTCACGATTGCCTCTTTTTTAAATTAATTTTTAAAAAATTGAAGTATAGTTGACATACACCATTGTATTAGTTTCAGGTGTCAACATACTGATTTGACATTTAGGTATATTATGACATGTTCCCCACAATAAGTGTAGTTACCATCCGTTACCATGTAAAGCTACGGCAATATTATTGACCACATTTCTTATGCTGTGCTTTGTGTCCCCGTGACTTATTTATTTATATGCTGGAAGTTTGTACCTCTTACTTCCCTTCAGCTCTTTCACCCATCCCCTCACCCCTTAGCCCTCTGGCAACCACCAGTGTGTTCTCTGTACTTATGAGTTTGTTTCTGTTTGTTTGTTCATTTGTTTTATTTTTTGGATTCCATGTGTAAGTGAAATTATGTAGTATTTGTCATTCTCTGTCTGACTTATTTCACTTAACATAATATCCTCTAGATCCATCCATGTTGGCAAGATTTCACTCTTCTTTGTGGGCTGAGTAATATTCTATTGTATATCTTTATCCACTCATCTATCAATCGACACCTAGGTTGCTTCCATATCTTGGCTATTACAAATAATGCTGTAATAAATACAGGGGTGCATATATCTTCCTGAATTAGTGTTTTCATTTTCTTAGGGTAAATACACAGAAGTGGAATTGCTGGATCATATGGTAATTCTGTTTTTAATTTTTTGAGGAACACCCATACTATGTTCCACAATGGCTCCACCAATTTATAATCCCACCAAACAGTGCATGAAGGTTCCCTTTTCTCCACATCCTCACCTTGATGTTTTTTGTCTTTTTGATACTAGCTATTCTGGCCAGTGTAAGGTGCTATCTCATTGTGGTTTCAATTTCCATTTCCCTGATGATGAGTGACATCAGGATCTTTTCATGTTTTGTGCCAGTACCATACTGTTTTGATTACTACAGCTTTGTAGCACATCTTGAAATCTGGGATTATGATTCCTCCAGTTTTGTTCTTCTTTCTCAAGACTGCTTTGGCTATTTGGAGTCTTTTCTAGTTCCAAACAAAAATTTTTTTAAAAGATTTATTTATTTGTTTTAGAGAGAGGTAGAGAGTGAGCGGGGGTGGGGGTGGAGAATCTCAAGCCCACTACTCCCTGCTGAGCATAGAGCCTGATGTGGGGCTCAATCCCACGACCCTGAGATCATGACCTGAACCGAAACCAAAAGCCGGATGCTCAACTGACTGAGCCAGTCAGGTGCCCCTCCTTACAAATTTTAGTATTCTCTGTTCTAGATCTGTGAACAATGCTGTTGGTATGTTGGCCATCTGTATGTCTTCTTTGGAGGAATGTCTAATCTGGTCCTCTGCCCATTTTTAATTGGATTGTTTGCTTTTTTATTGTTGAGTTGTATGAGTCATTTATATATTTTGGATATTAACATGCTATGCTCATGGATTGGAAGAATTAATATATTTTTAAAGGTTTTCTTTATTTATTTGACAGAGAGAGACACAGCGAGAGAGGGAACACAAGCAGGGGGAGTGGGAGAGGGAGAAGCAGGCTTCCCGTGGAGCAGGGAGCCCGATGCGGGGCTCGATCCAAGGACCCTGGGATCATGACCTAAGCCGAAGGCAGACGCTTAACAACTGAGCCACCCAGGCGCCCCTGGAAGAATTAATATTGTTAAAATGTCCACACTACCCAAAGCAATCTAATTCCATGCAATCCTTGTCAGCATTTTTCACGGAACTAGAACAGGTAATGCTGAAATATGTATGGGACCACAAAAGAGTCCAAATAGCCAAAGCAAACTTGAGAAAGAAGAACAAAACTGGAGGAATCACAATCCCAGATTTCAAGATATACTACAAAGCTGTAGTCATCAAAAGAGCGTGGTACTGGCACAAAACCAGACACATGGATCAATGGAACAGGACAGAGAGCCCAGAAATAAACCCCCGCTTATGTGGTCAATTAATCTACAATGAAGGAAGCAAAGATATACAATGGGGAAAAGACAGTCTCTGCAACAAATGGTGTTGAGAAAACTGGACGGCCACATGCAGAAGAGTGAAACTGAACCAGTTTCTTACACCATACACAAAAATAAACTCAAAATGGATTAAAGACCTAAATGTGAGACCTGAAACTGTAAAACTGCTGAAAGAAAACATGGGCAGTAAGCTCTTTGACATCAGTCTTAGCAAAGGATTTATGGATCTGCCTCCTTTGGCAAGGGCAACAAAAGCAAAAACAAACAACTGGGCCTACATTACGCCAAAAAGCTTTTGCACAGCGAAGGAAATCGACAAAATGAAGAGAGAACCTGCTGAATGGGAGAGATATTTGCGAATGATGTCCGCTCTTGCCTCATAATTGCTGAACCCTAGGGACCCTTCCTTTCTTGTGTCCCTTGACCCGTCTGTGCCATTTCAGGCCTGCGGCCTTCTAGTGGCCCTTCTCCTTGGCTTCTGCCCTCCCTCCTCCAGGCTGCCCGCCTCCGTGGCTGCCCCTTCCCAGGCTCTCCTCCCAGGCTGGCCCTTTAAAGTTGGGCCCCTCGTGCCTCTGCCCTGAATCCTTCTTCTACCTCCCTCTGCTTAGTCCCTTGGGAGGACCTCCTCCACGCAGATGAGCCCAAGTCCAGGGTCCAACCATCTCTTCTGAGATCCAGCTGGTCTACCGAGGCTCCCACTCCCCCCGCCCCGACTCCTCAGACTTGGCACCTTCCTGTCTGAGTCAGCATCCCACTGGCAGTGTCTAAAAGGCCTCTGATGCATCCCCCTGCCATCCTGCACGCCCCTCCAACCCTTAGCTCAGGGTCACCATCTCCAGAAGCCCCCCCGAACCCTACATTGGAGTCCTGTATTTACCTCTGCCTGAACACTGCTCTTACTCTCAGGGGCCCCATGACCATCTCACCCTTGAGGCAGGGACCATGCCTTCCAGCTCCACTGCAGCCTGGCACGTGGTAGGCCTTCAGCAACAGGATGGTTGGGAGCTTCCAGCTTCACTCCTCTGCACGCTGCAGTGTCTTCCCCCTCTCTAGCTGTCTAAGATTTTTGGGTTTCAGCCCAGGGGATGGAGGTGCAGGTGGGGCAGAGAAGGTTGTCAGCCAGGTTCTGGGGAGCAAGGGAGGGCTAGGAGCAGGGCAGGCGGTAGGTACCACTCAGTGCAGATGGTGTGGGCAGAACAGCATCTGCACAGGCTGGAGGACTGGGGACACTCAATGCAAGGCTGTCACATGTCCTGAGCCCCTGGGCAGAGGCTGAAGCTGCACGAGATGCCCCAAAGGTAAAGAGGTTCAATAGGGCTGCCTTCTCCCTGACTGCCCCTGAGGCTGGCCTGCCCTACCTGGGGAATTAGGGAGCCACGCCAGCTTGGGCCCTGGGCCTGGCAGCGGGCTAAAGCAGAGCAAGGGTGAGAACATTTACTTCCAACCCCCATCAAGATTTAAAGCAAGGTAAAAGGGTGCATTAAGCTTCCGGCACCACTGGAAACCCAGCTCCACACTTACCGGGAATTAAAGTAATTGACGAACTTGTACTTGAGACATAGGTTCACATAAATAAAGAGCCATGAGCTCTAAAATCAGTTTTGTTTTTTTTTTAAAATAAGGTAAAGATCAACATGCAACACACCCCAAGAGGCTCCATGTCAAGCAATTAGGAAGCTGGAGGGAACGGGGAAAGGAAAATGTTTATTAAAAAATCAATATATTTATCCTAAAAGGGGTTACAGAACCACATGAGTAAAGTCTCGTCCTCCTGCAGCCCCCAGAGTCACTCTACAGCAAGATGGGATCCGGGTAGTGAGGGGTTAAGGTATGGATTTCAACTCAGAGTTGAAGGAAGACCCCTGGGTGAGCTTTTCATTGTGTCGACTAAAAATGTTTTAAAAATCAATATAACGGTGTATAAAAGGATCTTCTAAAGATTGAGTCAGCCCCATCCACAGCCAAGTGGGTTGCAGTAAGCAACAGAAGAGGAGAATGTTTAATCCTCTCTGGCGTGCAGCTAATGAGGCGGGAGTATTTGGGTGATTCCTGATGCACGTGGAAAAACTGTTTCTAAAGAGTTCTAATTGCCTCTGCCGGAGCAGATCATAAAAAGCTGGACCTTCCCATCAGCTGAGACAGTAATTGCATACTTTCCCTGACCCCACACAGGTCCAATTTGTCTATATTATTCAGTAATATAGAAACTATAGTAACGAAGATTCATTCAACAAACACGTGGGACTTGTGCCGTGAGTGAGTCAGGAGCTGGGCCCTGTGCCACCTGGACAGACAGAAAGCTGATGAGGAAGGAGCTTTGCCCTCAGGGAGCTCAGACTCTGATGTGGTAGCTTTCAAACTTTTTAACCGTGGCCCTCAGAAGAAACACATACTACATGTGATCCAGCGCACATTCATGTACTGTCTGGAAAAAAATTCATGAAGCAATATTCACTTTCACTTTGTGTGATGCACTTTATTTTCTATTCTAGCCTATTTTATTGAAAAAGAGTAAGTGCTCGTTGCTACCCTCAAAATTGATTTCATGACCCACTACTAATGCACAGTGACCTGAAGTTTGAAAATTCTGATCTAAGACGAGGGCAGAAGTGAGAAAGTGAAGAGAAAGAAAGTGCCATGTGTGGGGGAGGAGGGCAGGGGTCTTCTGGCTGGGCAATCGAGGAGGGCCCCGAGGTGGAGGTGGCATTCATGCTCGCCCTGAATGACGGATAGTGCTTGCAATTTAGACAAAGCTGAGTTGGAAAGAGTAATTATTTTGTAATAGTGTATAAATTATATTATTAATGTAGTAAACAGCCTTCTTCTCAGGGGGCTTTTCCAAACCTATAGCTTTATTGGATCATCCTAGCAAACCCTTGACCAAGTTAGATATTAGCTGCTTTTTATTGATAGGGAAAACAGAGTCAGAGAGGTAAAGGATTTTGCCCAGGGACACACAGCTCCTAGACGTCAGTAGAGCCCAGTCTGAGCATGAGTCTGGCTGGATTGCAGCCCCCTTGGGCCCCTGCAGCTGGAAGCACCAGGCTGGGCTCTGTTTCACTTCTGGTTGATGGGGTGAGGGGCCAGCACCAACCTCACACGGCTCTTTTCCTCTGCTTTTCCTCTCTAGCTCTTTCTTCCCTTCCCCAGTGCTCCTGCTGGCACCTCTCTGGCCAATGCTCTGGGCACCTTGGCGGGTGTGTGAGACCCTCCAAGAGATCTCAGCTGGCTTTCCTGTATCACAGCAAGATGACCCCTCTTCTGGGCGTCTCCATCAGGAGAAATGAACTTGGTGACCTCAAGCGTCCCACCCAGACTCAGGGATAACCGTCCCCCGACCCTACCCTGAAACTTCCCTTGCTCTCTGTGGACCTGACCTCCCGGTCCAGAGGCCGGAGCATCTTTCTTTTCTCCAAGAACGAGACCTGCTCTCACTCCGGCGCTAGGCTGAATCCCCAGCTTCATCTGTTTGACTTCCTTTCTCTCAAGGAACTTACAATTTAATCAGGAGTCCCTAATAGTACACACATTCTAAATTGCAATCATTTATTGCATCTAGCCTGGGGCTTTTCTGTCTGTTAGAAATATCAGGGTTATTTCCTTCTTTTAAGAGTTTACATTAAAAAAAACCAAACTTTACAAATAACATTTGCTGTTTAATGTTCTCCCCTGAAATATCAATCTGCAAAAATAGAAATCCTTTTTTACAATTCATCTTAAGGATAGAGTTCCAGTTTCTTATAATGTAATGAATGTACTGCAGATAATGGTCCAATAGTGCAAATGAAAGGCGCATATAATCAAAATGATAATAGCACGTATTGTATGGCTTGTATAATAAAATCCATACCAATATGGAAATCATATCTCAAGGCAACATTCCTCTCTTTGATTTTTGTAATAATTGTACATGTAAGAGCAGGGCAGCAAGGAGTGGGGAGAACAAAGGCCTTTATTGCTTCATTAGGCAGCTGGCGTTCTGATGGTCCGGCCTGTCAACAGCCGTCCCTTAATTTCCAAGGGAAGCTTCTCCCCTTTCTGCAGAAAAGATTTACTGTGCACGTCAGCACCCCCGAGCCCCCACCCCCTTCTCTGCGAAGACTCACAATTAGGCTAAATGAGCTGTGGTAGCAATTTTGATCGGCACCTCCTGCCTTCTGGGCCACCGGGTCTTGGGGTTTGGGTCATATGAGAGCCGGGCCCCTGGAAGCTTTGGTGGGAAGGGAGAAGAGAAGCCCCTGGTCGGGCGGGGCTTATGGAGCCTCGGGATGGGACAACTTCTGTGGCCGGCTGGGCCCCATTCTGTCCTGTCTCCGCATTCTTTCTTCGGGCATAGGTCATCCTGCCTCTGTTTACCAAGGAACTGTGGGCACGTGGCTGTGTCTGAGGGAGTCCGAGAGGAGTGGGCACAGGCCCCACAGTGCAAGGGGTTAGTGCACACGAGGGAGCCTGCGTGGCCTGTTGTGCAACCTGAGGGAAGATGTCCATTCTGGGGTCCACCCTGGGTGGATCTTGGTATATGCACCGACTTGAGTGTGACCTTGGCATTGGCCTTGACACTTCTAGCTCAGAGATGGCCCAGGACAGAGCTGGCCTGCAGACCCAGGTCCTCAAGGCCACAACCACTGCTTTTTCCATGGTTCCCCTGGCTTGGCTTTGCCACGCGTGCAGTCTGGGTAGAAAGAGTTAGAGCTGAGGGTGGGGAGTCTAGGTGGGAAGGTCAGAGTGGCACCCTTGAGACATTGGGCGCCAACAGGGTCTCAGTGACTGGTGGACCTCCCTCAGTGTCTGCCCTGGCCCCACCTCCAGAACCTCCTCATTGGTCCCTCTTCTCTGGCTCCTCAGCTGGCCCAGGTCTGATCATCTGGGCTTCTCCTCCCCAGGTTTCGGCCCATATGTAACTCTACAGCTGATAACTGAATGTATAGATGTATAATTCTTTTTATATATTGTTGGACTTAACTTGCTAATATATATTTTTGAGGACTTCTTTGCTTCTACATTCATGGGAGGTATTGGTCTGTGGTTTTCTTTTCTTGTTATGTCTTTGATTTGGTATTAGGATGATGTTGGCCTCACAGAATGAGCTACAAAGTATTCCCTCTGCTTCTAACTTATGAAAGAGATTGTAGAGTATTTGTATAATTTCTTCCTTAACTGTTTGATAGAATTCATCACTGAACCCATCTAGGCCTAGTACTTTCTCTTTCTGAAGGTTATTAATTATTGATTCAATGTCTTTAATAGTATAGGTCTATTCAGATTACCTATTTCTTCTTATGTGAGTTTTGGCAGATTATGTCTTTCAAGGAATTGGTGCATTTCATCTAGGTTATCAAATTTGTGGGCATAGAATTGTTAATGGTATTTATTATTCTTTTAATGTCCATGGAACCTGTAGCGATGTCCCTTTTTTCATTTCTGATACTAGTAATTTGTGTCCTTAGTCATTTTTTTTTATTGGTTAGCCTAGCTAAAGGCTTATCAATTATATTGATCTTTTTAAAGAATAAGCTTTTGTTTTCATTGATTTTCTCCATTGATTTCTTATTTTCAATCTCACTGATTTCTGCTCTAGTTTTTATTATTTTTCTTTTACTTACTTTGGGTTTAATTTGCTTTTTTTTTTTAAAGATTTTATTTATTCATTCATGAGAGACAGAGGGATAGAGAGAGAGAGAGAGAAGCAGAGGGAGAAGCAGGCTCCCAAGGAGCAGGGAGCCCGATGCGGGACTCGATCCCAGGACCCTGGGATCATGACCTGAGCCGAAGGCAGACGCTTAACCATCTGAGCCACCCAGGCGCCCTAATTTGCTTTTTCTAGTTTCCTAGGTGGAAGCTTGATTGATTTTAGATCTTTCTTCTTGCCAAAGTATATGCATTCAATGCTATAAATTTCCCTCTAAGTACTGCTTTCCCTGCATTCCACAAATCTTGATTAGTTGTGTTTTCATTTCTATCTAGTTAAAACGATTTTAAATTTCTCTTGAAATTTCTTTTTTGACCCATGTGTTATTTATAAGTATGTTTTTAAATCTCCATGCATTTTGGGATTTTCCAGTCATTTTGTTATTGATTTCTAGTTTGATCCAATTGTGGTCTGAGAGCAGGTATTATATAATTTCTATACATTTAAATTTGTTAAAGTGTGTTTCATGGCCCAGAATGCAATCTGTCTTGGTGAATGATCCATGTGAGCTTGAGAAGAATGTGTATTCTGGGGGTGCCTGGGTGGTTCAGTCAGTTAAGCATTCAACTCTAGATTTCGGCTTCGGTCATGATCTCAGGGTCATGAGATGGAGCCCTGTGTCAGGCTCTGCACTGAACGTGGAGCCTGCTTAAGATTCTCCCCCTCTCTCTCTCCCTCTGCCCCTCCCTGCTGCTCATGCTCTTGCGCTCTCTCTCTTAAAAAATCCCAAAAAACCCCCAAAGAAAGTGTATTCCGCTGTTGTTGAATGAAATAGTACAGTTAATAGACATTTATTTTTTTATTTTATTTATGTTTTGAAAATATTTTATTTATTTATTTGACAAAGAAAGACACAACGAGAGAGGGAACATAAGCAGGGGGAGTGGGAGAGGGACAAGCAGGCTTCCCACTGAGGAGGGAGCCCGATGCGGGACTTGATCCCAGGACCCTGGGATCATGACCTGAGCCGAAGGCAGACACTTGATGACTGAGCCACCCAGGTGCCCCTCAGTTGACATTTATTATATCCAGTTGGTTGATGGTGTTGAGTTCAGCTATGTCTTTATTAATTTTCTACCTGTGGGATTTATTCATTTGTGATAGAGGGGTGTTGAAGTCTCCAGCCATATTAGTGGATTAATCTATTTCTTCTTGCAGTCCTATCTGTTTTTGCCTCACATAGTTTGATGCTCTGTTGTTAGGAGCATACACATTAAGGATTGTTAGGTCCTGGGGATTTGACTCCTCTATCATTATGTAATGCCCTTGTTATCCCTGATAACTTTCCTTGCTTTGAAGTCTTCTCTGTCTGAAATTACTATAGGTACTCCAGCTTCCTTTTGATTACCAAATAGTAGATATATGGTAATAGGTATAGTAGATATGCACATAAGGATATATAATTGAATACATTGTTGCTACTGTTATTTTGAACAAACTGCTATTTGTCAATCAAGAATAAGAAAATATGTTTTAATTATACCTTCACTTATTCCTTTTCTGATGCTCTTCCTTTCTTAATGTAGATCTGAGTTTCTGATATATTCTTTTCCTTCTCACTAAAAAACTTCTTTTAGCATTTCTTGCAAGGCAGGTATTCCCTCAATTTTCGTTTGTCTGTGAAAGTCTTATTTCTCCTTCACTTTTGAAGGATAATTTCACAGGGTACAGAATTCTAGGTTGGTGTGTTTTTTTTTTTTTTTCCTCTCTCATTTCTCTCACTTAAATATTTCACTCCATTCTTTCTTGCTTGCATGGTTCTGAAGAGATGTTGGGTAAAATTCTTAACTTTTCTTGTCAATAGGCAAGGTTTTCTTTCTCCTAGTTTCTTTTGGGGTCATTTCTTTATATTCAATTTTCTGTGATTGGAAAACGATATGTCTAGGTGTAGTTTTTTGGCATTTTTTCCTGCTCAGTGTTCTCTGAGCTTCCTGCATCTGTGGTTTGGTGTCTGTTGTTAATTTGAGGAAATTCTCAGTGATTATTGCTTCAAATATCCCTTCTGTTCCTTTCTCTTTCTCTTCTCCTTTTGTTGTTCCCACTGTGCGTGTAACACACCTTTGTAGTTGTCCTGTAGGTTCTGGATCATTCTGTTCTGTTTTCAGTCTTTTTTTCTCTTTGATTTTCAGTTTTGGGAGTTTGTGTTGTCATAGCCTCAAGATCAGGGATTCTTTTCTCAGCCATGTTAAATCTACTAAGTCTATCAAAAGCACTCTTCATTTCTCTTGCAGTGTTTTTGATCTCTAGCATTTGTTTTTGGTTCTTTTTAGAATTTCCGTCTCTCTGCTTAGATTGCCCACCTGCTCTTGCATGCTGTCTACTTTATCCATTATGGCTCTTAGCATATTAATCATAGTTGTTTTAAAATTCTTAGTCTGATAATCCCTGTCATGTCTGGTTTCAACGTTTGCTCTGTCTCTTCAAACTGTGTTTCTTGTCTTTTAGTATGCCTTATAATTTTTAAATTGATACTCGGATGCGATGTACTGGGTAAAAGGAATTGCCGTAAATAGGTCTTTAGTAATGTGGTAGTGGTCGGGGGGGGAGGGCCCTTTAGTGAGCCTGTGTTTTGGGGCTGTGAACTTCACAGTGTTTCTCAGTTCGTTTTCTCCTCCTTGCTTAGGTGAGCGAGGATGGCTAGAGTGGACTGGAGTTGAGTATTTCCCTTCCTCTAGGTCAGTTCGCCTCTGATAAACCCCAGCAAGTTAAGTTCTGGTTAGCTAGTTTCTCCTGAAGGCAGGCCTTGTTAAGAGTGCTCTGGCATATTTCAAAAAACTTCATTTTCCCCTCTCCCTACCAGAAACACGAGGGGATTTTTCTCTGATGTTTACGGTGAGAACCTGGCAGAGCTCCTGGACATAAAACTCATGAAAGTGTGGGGTCCTTCCTATGATCAGGCCCTTCTGAACTTTTAAACTCTGGGTCTTGTTCCCACTGAGCCTCTGGCAGTTTGTCGAGGACAGTTCCTGTTTCCCTACCTGCCCTGGGTTCTGTGGCAGTTTCTGCTACATTCAGTTGAGATTCTCTGCATCCACCTGTCTGCCTCTCCAATTTTGGGGGGCAGCAGTTTGCTCTATGACCTCACTTCTCTTACAGAGCTGAGAAGAGTTGTGGATCGTTCAGTTGGTTCATCTTTTTGCTGGTTGTGAGGCTGGAGTGGCAACTTCCAAGCTCCTTACATATGGCACTGGGGATCTTTCAGGTATCTGTTTTTATAGCATCATGTCTTTTTTTAATTGGTAAAGTATCCATAACTAAAATTTACCACTTTTCAATGTAGGCTTTAGTGGCATTACGGACACTCACATTGTCGTGCAACCCCCACCACCATCCAAATCCAGAACTCTTTTCATCCTGCAAACCTGAAACTCTGGACAAGTTCAACACCAACCCTCCATGACCCCTACCCCTTGCCTTTGGCCAGCACCACTCTACTTTCTGTCTCTCTGAATTTGACGATTCTAGGGTCCCTCATATAAGTGGAATCTACAGTATTTGTCCTTCTGTGACTGGCTTATTTCACACAGTATAATGGCCTCGAGGGTTATCCATGTTCTAGCCAGAACGTCATTCCTTTTTAAGGCTGAATAATATTCCGTTGTACGTAGATGTCATATTTTGTTTATTTTTGACCTGTCAGTGAACATTTGGGTTGTTTCACCTTTTGGTTTTTGTGAATAATGCTGCTATGAACACGGATGCGCAAACATCTGTTTGAGACCCTGTTTTCAATTCTTTTGGGAACGAACTCAGAAGTGGAATTGCTGGATTGTATGATAACTCTATGTTTTCCACAGAGGCTGCACCAGTTTGCATCCCCACCAGCAGCGCACAAAGGCTCCAATTTCTCCACATCCTCGCCGACTCCTGTTTTCTTCCTTCTCCTCTTCTTCCTCCCCTTCTCCTTCTTCTCTTTTCTACTTTTAGAATAGCAATCCTGATGGGTGCAAAGCAGAATCTCACTGTGGGCACTTTTGCTATTTTCAAACACATTCTTGAAGCCCGGTTCCTCCACCTGGGCTGGGCCTGAGAGTCTGCGTCACTGACAAGCTCCCAGGAGATGATGCTGTTGCTGGTTGCTGGCCCACCTTTGAGTCATGAGGGCTTGGATAATCTCATCCCCAAACTCCTCCTCAGTCCCTTGGGACCTCACCCCGTACTCATCTCCAAAGCTCTTTCTGAGGATCATTTCCTGTATCCCTGACAGACAACTTGGTATTGTGGTTTCTGCTGCTGTCGACACTCACAGGCTAAGGACGTTTTTTGTTTCATTGCCTTACGCTTTGCTCCCCAAGGATGGGGAATGCACCTTACCCGATCCTTTGCATCCCCCAGAGTACCTAGCACAGTGCAGAGTGAGTGATATGTTCTCAATGCTATTTGTTGAAGAAATGATAACAACAGCCCTTCAGCTGTGTGAAGATTTTGTGGTTCACAAGCACCTCCACATGCTTAATTCAAGAGACACCATTTCCCTTCCCATGGAACCAACAGTTCCACTGGGCCTACATATTAGGCATGAATTTTCACATGTCATCTTATAGCAATCTGTGAGTTATGCAGGGCAACAATTTTATGAGTTTCCTGCCTGCAAAGAAGGGCAACCCGTTGTTTAGAGAAGTGTCAAGTGTGTCACCCATGGGGCAAGACTGGGATCTGTCCCCACTTCCGTGGAGGACAGTTGGACCAGTAGCAGGAATAGGGGCTTGATCCCTCTCACCGGGCTAGCCAGTGTTTCTGAACTGCAGTCTTTGAGGGCCTCCCTGCCAGCCATCCGGCCTAGACCAGTCCCCAGCGGCACAGACGACCCCTACATGGCTTCTTTCCTGCTCTTTGCATCAAAGGCCCTTACACAGTGGGGAACAGCTCACAGGACCTGATTTCTGGCCTTGGCTCCATCACTTCTGACCATGGGACCGTATACCCGGCACCGACCTACCGAGGCTTGGTTTCCTTTTTCTGTAAAATGGGGCAATGCTGTCTGCTCAGCTGGGCCAGGGGCCTGTGGTGAGCCCACACCAACAGCTCTATGTGAGAATGCTTTGTGCACTGTGAAGAGACATACACACTACACTGTAGGTACATTGTGTACGGTTGTAAAATGGAATTGCTATTTTATTCTGAAAACTTGGGTATTTACCTAGAAGCACTCTCATATGCACGATCATTTCAGTGGCTCATTTATTTGTCTTGCTGTGTTAAAAAAATAAGATATGAACCCCCATGGAAGCTACCAGCACTCTCCTCATAGTTCTGAAACTTGAATTCCATTGTCACCCTTATATTTCCCAAGGGTTAGCTGGGGTGGGGGGGGGGTCATCCAACATCAGGATGGCAGCTCCGAGTCAAAAGTAAATTATTCTTCTTTATTGTATCAAGGACACTTAATCTTTTAGTGATTTACTCTTCTTTGTAATTATAGATGTGGTGGTTAGAATGTCTTGTATACTACATTACAGATTTTCTTTTATACAATTTATCCCCATTACTGATTTAAAGCTCTTCCCTTATAAGTTTTTATTCCTGTTTCTGTGACAGTGTTTAGGGACTCCGGCCGGGCCCAGTGCCTCTATGGGGGCTATTAGAGTTGCTGTGTACATATATAATTAAGGAATTTCAAAACACAAATTACTGCCTTTGGGGCCAATAGCCAGCGCAGTTACCATCTATCATGCCAGCTCCTGAGACAGCTCTGTGTGCGTTTGGTAAAGTAAATTAACATACAACAACTTTGCTTAAAATAATGCTCAAATTTAAGATGCAGCAAGAAGCAGGAAAAACAAATAAAGGGATCCAGGGAGAGTCAAAATCACGTATTTAAATGAGGAGAAAATTCCCGCCTGGTGCCTTTCATCACCTGTGGGTTCCTGCACAAAGCTGTCTAGATACTCTGAGTCCCTCTCCACTTTCTCTGGTTTTCTGGCCAAACTTCTCTGGGGTTTGCATCACCTCAGAGCAGACTGTGGTCTTGGAAGGGACCTTTGGAGCCTCATCTATGTCACATATTTTATCCTTTGGAAATGTATTATTGCAGAGACAATGGAACTGCATTTCAGAGTTTGGAAAACAGGAGGAAAATCACCCATCACTCTAGCAGCTGAAGACAAGCTGTCTCAAATACTAGCCCGATGGGAGGCCTGCCTCTGGCTTTTATGTCCAAGCTGGGACTCTTGGCCTCAAAAGCCTGCTTCTGGTCTTGGAAGTTGGTCCCTTCCCAACATTATAGCATTACATTTTTTTTTTTTTTTTTTTTGCTGCCAATAAAACCACGTTCAAGGCTAATATTAATGCTTTAAAAAATATAATTGTGCTTAGGAGCCCAGTTAACAGAAGCAGATTCTTTAAAACAGATGTCTTTGTGGTCCAGTGATGTGATCAGGGCACTGTCTATTCGGATGGGTGTAGAAGTTTCCCTGTCCCCTGAGAAGGAAATGAAATGATGGTTCTTTGTATACAAAACCCTAAAGTCAACCATTGCTATGCTTCGCAGCAATAACCAGCAGTAATATTTTGGTGTGTTTTTTTAGGCCAGTTCAACGTGTATTTTGTACATAAAGATTAATCCTTTAAAAAGCAAACTAGACTTTATTGCTTTTTGGCCCTTTTTCTCACTGACTCTACTTTGAACACTTGCCCAGGTCAGCAACTATCTCAGCATGTGACTTTTAATGGCTGCAAAAGATTCTCTCACTCAGCTGAGACCACCATTTCTGTAGTCTTTTCACTACTGATGAAAATTTAGGCTCTTTGCCAGTTTTCTTTCTGCTATTAAAGACGAGGCTTCAGTGAACATCCTTGTACATGCATCTTTGCCCACGTCTACTATAATTTCCTTAAGATAAATTCTTAGATATGGGGATACTGTGTCAAAGGTTATGCACATAAACATTATCATTTATTCCTCTTAAAAATAGCATTTTCTTTGGTAAAAGAAGCAAATTGCTTTGAGACAAATCTGCTGCGCTTGTAATATTCGTGTAGAACATCTTCGTGGTAAGAACGGCTAAAGGTGAGTGCGGGCACTAGCCCCATCCCAGGAGCACAAACAGAAAATGACCAGAGGACCCTGGAGTCACAGCTCCCTGAGGAGGAAACTGCCAATCCTTCCCAGACCACAGCTAATCCTCAGTGGGGAGGGCAGACAGCCAAGATTCTTTATCTGTTGAAGGTGATTCAGTCAAGATAGAGTAATAGGATTTGGAGATTTATGAAAGAAACAGCTGTTGCACAGAGCTGGTTGTAGTAGCATTGTGGCAGGAATCATGATCATAGAAAGTTCCAGAAGCTTTATTCAGTCAGGCAGTTTACAGAGTGTTGGATTTTCACCGAGTGGAATTCTGTGGGATACCAGCCCTAGAAAGTGAGCAGTAGGTTGGCTGCAAAGGTGTTTCTTTTCAATTCACTAGAGAACAGCTGTGTCCCCAGGTCTAACTCATGAACTGGTTTTGACAATGTATTTCTTTCTGGGCTTTCACCTCAACAGGAGTCTGTGGTTTCTGCCTTCTCGGCATGCATACATTGTAATGTAATGTAATGTAATGTAATATCGTATAAATTACATATAATATATTATATATATATAAGTATATAAATATGTACATTTGTAAAAGCCAGTTTGATTTGGGTTTCTGCCACTTAGATACACGATTCCTGACTACTATGTGATATTGAATTTCAACTCAATTTAGAGACCTAAATGGGAAAATGGAGCCATTGAGTCTATGTGAATGGGCTAGGTCCCCTGCTCAGCACTGACTGCAGGTGGATGAATGAGTCCCAGTCCTTCCCTCAAGGAACTTGTAGTCTAGGGTAGGATCTCAGTGTCCCACAGGCAAGGCAGTGGCAGGACGGACGTCAGGGAAGGAAAAGGTCACATTCAACTGGCAGGATAAGAACAGGATTCATAGAGGAAGTGACATTTCTGTTTTCTTAAAGATTTTATTTATTTATTTATTTGAGAGGGCGCGTGTGAGTAGAGGGGGAGCAGAAAGGGAGGGAGAGGCTGGGGGAAAGAATCCCAAGGAGACTCTGCACTGAGCACGAAGCCCTATGTGGGGCTCGATCTCATGACCCTGAGATAAAACCAAGAGTCAGATGCCGAGGAAGTGACATTTCTGACAAGTCTTGGAACATGACCAAGAATTTGACAGGTGGAATTGGCAAGTGATAGCATTTCTGATAAAGAACACAGCAGGACCAAGTGCTGAGAGGGAAAGTAGAGTGCTTTCACATTTAGGGAGAAGCTAGGAGATAAAACTAGAAGGAAGAGTCGGGGCCTTGGATGGTTGTTTGGATCCTGAATTCCAGGCTGAAATAAAAACAAGATTTCTCCTTCTGTGTTTGATGGAGTTGCTTTTATCAGACCAAAAGACCCATGGGAACAACTAAAAAAACAACACAAAATTAAATTAAAAAAAACCCAAGAGCCCCCAAAGCATCTGTTTGAAGCCATCATAAAGCTATGAAGGCAGCCAGGATTGAGGGGAAAGGTCTCAGGATGAAGGGATCATTGAGGGCGGTCAACATTCTTTTCCTTTTGGGTGCTTTGTTGATATTTGGTTGTGACAAGAGGCTGAGATGCTTGCTAAAAGGCCCTTGCTGAGAGGCAGAGAAGCCAGCAGAAATTTTGGCAATCCTGCAGGGCTGGGGAAGCAAACATTAGAGGCTGAGATTGCTTAGGCAGCTGGCACTTAAGGAGTCAAGATCACAAAGAGAAGAGAAGAGAAGTGAACAGGAGTGTGCCCAATACTTGATGGTTCTCACCTTTAGGCATTTACACAGGGCACAGTTAAATAGAGCAAGATGCTAAGAATCAAAGATGAAGTGGCTGAAAAAATAGCCAGTTATTGGCAGTTTTACGGTACTAGGGTGGGAAACGTTTGCATTCAGGAAACATGCAGGAGGAGGGGCCCTAGTAAATACTCCGGACTCTGAACTGGACACCTGGAAGGTGACACCCTTAACTAGGGGAAACCAGAGATTTACAAAGACTATAATTTAGTCTTGGGTCAGCAGAAATTAATAAGGTAGAAAACAAACACAGAATAAAGCCATATGCTCATTCTTCAAAAAGGCCAATAAAATTGACAACCCTCTAGCAATACTGAGAGCACAAAGTACCAGAATCTTGACTGAAAAAAAACCCACTATAGATCCTACAGATATTAATGGTAATATTATGAACTTTATTCACATATATTTGAAAATCAGCAAAAACAACACTTAACTACACATTACTCAAAAACAAATAGAGAATCTGAATAGTCCTATGTCTATCAGAGAAACTTATTCTGTAATTGAATTCTTCCCACAGAGAAAGCTCCAGATTCAGATGACTTCACTGGTGGATTCTTTCAAGCATTCAAGGAAGTTATAGTCAACCAGTTGTACCAAAATTTAGAAAAAGAATCCCTCCCCAACTTGCTTTAGGAGGCTAGCATAATCTCACAAAAACTTGATAAAGACATTACAAAAAAGGAAAATTATGGCTTAATTTCTCTTGTGAACATAAAAATCTTAAACAAAATATTCTAAATAGGATATAATGATATATAAAAGCTATGTTCGGTTTATCCAGGAATGCAAAGTCAATATAAAACCAATCACTGTAATCACCACATTAAGAGAATAAAGGAGAAAAACAAAATGCAATAAAAGCATGTGACATGGGTGCCTGGGTGGCTCAGTCGTTGGGCGTCTGCCTTCAGCTCAGGTCATGATTCCAGGTCCCGGGATCGAGCCCCGCATCGGGATCCCTGCTCGGTGGGAAGCCTGCTTCTCCCTCTCCCACTCCCACTGCTTGTATTCCCTCTCTCGCTGTGTCTCTCTCTGTCAAATAAATAAATAAAATCTTTAAAAAAAAAAAAAGCATGTGACAAAAAGTAAAAATTGAGAATAAGAACAGAACTTCTTACACTGGATAAAAATCCTATAGTAAAGCATCATATTTAATGGTAAAATATAAACATCTTTCTCTCTGAAATAGCCTAAGTGACAAGGATGTCCACTACCACAAGTTCTGCATTTTACTGGTTGGTCCTGACTAGCATAATAAGGTAAGAAAAAGAAAAAAAGGCAAAAGAAAAAAAGAAAGAAAAAACAAAATTATTTTTATTTATAGACAACATAATAGTGTAGAAAACACAAAATAATATAAAAATTATGAGAATTAATAAATTAGCCTAGCAAGATCTGGATACAGAGTCTATATATAAAAATAAATTGTAATATTTTACAGCAGCAACAACAAAAAAATCACAAAATAAAATAAAATAATCACTTCCAGTAGCACCAGCCCCTTTCACCACCCCCCCCACCTCATACAATGAAAAAACCCACATTGAATTTCTAGGAATTAATCTAATGAAAGATGTGACTCTTCAACACTGAAAAGCACAAGATATTACTGAAGGGAATTGAAGATGACAAATAATGAAGGAATATACCATGTTCATGGATTAGAAAATTCACTACTATAAAGATATTAAATCTTAAAATATAGATTCAACACAATCTGAATACAATTCTAGAAAGATTTTTGTGGAAATTGCAGTCTGATCCTCATACTTATATGGAAGAGTCCAGAAAAGCTCAGATAATGTTAAAGAAGAGCAAAGTCAGAAGACTTATATTATTAGATATCAAAACTCACTGCATAGCTATAATAATTAAGAGCATGGCATTGGTGTAAGGATAAAAAATTGTCTAATGAAAGAGAGTAGAGTTCAGAAATAGACCCATACATTTAAGGTTAGTGGTTTATGTCAAAGGTGAATGCATTGCAGTACACTAGGGGAAAAATGTCTTTTCAACAAGAGGTACTAAATCAACTGGGTATCCATATGAAAAAGAAACCTGATTCCTATCTCATACTGTACACAGAAACAATTCCATAGATAGGATTATACATCTAAATGTGAAAAATAAATTAATAAGCCTTCTAGAAGAAATTTTAGGGATATCTTTATGACCTTTGCCTTAGGAAAGATTTCTAAAATATGACACCAATAGGACTAATTATAAAGAACAGGGTTAAAAAGTTGGACTACATTAAAATTTAAGAATTTATGTTCACCAAAAGACACCAATAAAAGATTAAAGGTCATGTCTCAGAGCAGGAGAAGATATCTACCATATAGATATCTGACTAAGGACTCATACTAGAATATATTTTTAAAAACCTCACAAACCAATAAGAAAAAGATAACCCAATAGAAAAATGAGCAAAAAGACTTGAATAAATGTTTTACAAAAAAGCAATAAATATCAAAGTGACCAATAGATATCTGAAAAGTTGCTCAACTGTGTTAATCCTCAGGGAAATACATTTTAAAGCCACGGTGAAATAACAATTTGAAGAGTTAAAATTAAAAAGACCGATACAGGGGCACCTGGGTGGCTCAGTTGTTAAGCGTCTGCCTTCGGCTCAGGTCATGATCCCAGGGTGCTGGGATCCAGTCCCGCCTGGGGCTCCCTGCTCCGCGGGAAGCCTGCTTCTCCCTCTCCCACCCCCCCTGCTTGTGTTCTCTCTCTCGCTGTGTCTCTCTGTCAAATAAATAAATAAAATCTTGAAAAAAAAAAAAAAAGACCGATACTACCATGTGTTGGAGAATATGTGAAGCAATTGGAATTCTTATTTATTGTTGGCGGGAATGTAAATGGGGACGTCCACTTTTTTTGGCATTATCCACTAAATTTGAACGTATATATAGACTGTAACCCAGGGCCTCAATACCTTACGTATATGCTCAAAATAGTTAAGTACACTTATTTATCAAAAGACATGCATGAGAAAGTTCACAGGAGAACAATCTGTAATAGCCCAAACTGGAAATAACTCAATGTCTATCAACAATAGAACAGAAAATTAAATTGTGGCATATTCATACCATGGAGTACTCTACAGTGATGAGAAAGAACAAATTATAATTATATATAACAGTATGGATGACTCTCCCAAACATGATTTTGAGGGAAAGAGTCCAGACACAAAAGGGCACATATTATTTGATTCCATTGATATAAAGCTTCAAAAACAAGCTAAGCTACTTAGAGTGATAGCCATCAGGATAGTGGTTTTTTTTTCTCCCCCAGTTGGGGTAACTGCCAGGGGGTGTCAGGAAGACCAGGATGCTCAGAGTGTGCTATGCATTCATTTCGCTGGTGTGCTTGTTTTGTGAACATTTACTGAGCTGTGTACTTTTTGGCATGTGTGTCCTTCATTAAAAAGCTTACTTTAAGAAACTTAATAAATGACCCCATGTATGATCATGGAAGAGGGGAGTCCGAGGATGGGGGATGGTGCTGGGAGGGACCATGGGGGGAGACTGGGGGCAGCCTGGAGCAGCTTCACTAGTACTGCCCCAGGGACACAAGATCTGAATTTTTGCCTTATTTCTGCCCTTGGCTGCAAGATCTTGGCCAGTTGTGATGGTTTTCTGGGTCTCTCTTGGACTGGATCTTGGGTTTTCAACCATGGGGCTTCACGATTGGGCTTTGTACGTCTGTAGACCCCTTGAAACTGTAAGCCTGTGTGTATGTGTGCTTTTGGGGAGAAGGCCAGAGCTTTTTTACCAAATTCTTTAAGGCATCTGGAAGCCAAAAAGGTCAAGAGTTACTGAAAAGATGATCCCCAAGGCTCCTATAGCTTTGCCTGTCAGGATTTTCTGGGTCACAGGCAATCTGGTGGAAGGCATATTTTATACTGGGTGGCACTGAGCTGAAAGCCAGGGTGGAGTTCAAGTTGTCTCTGTGTCAGAGAGAGAGAGAGGGGGGATGTGGGGGGCCATTGGAAGGCGAGATGGGACTACTCATCTATCTGTAATCACTGGGTTCTGTCCTATCCGGGAATGAGCAGAGAGAGGCGGGTGTGGGCTTTCTGCACCAGAGATGAGTCAGTCACTCTTCTCAGGCAGAACCGTTACACCTCTGATGTCCTTTCCCTGACAGTATCTACTCAATTTGCAGTAAGAATTCTTACTGTCTGTAATGTGTAGCTTTGGGGGCACCAAGAAGTTGTCACAAAGGATCAAGTCATCTATGAGCACTAGGGACAATCAGAACTGTAAGACTCCATCCCAAAAGGGCATCTTTTCTCTTAGGAAACAGGTCACACTAACCACTAACATCAGGAAGAATTAGAAGCAAGTTTCTGAGGCTGGAACTTGGCCTGAGGATTGGCTGAACCCTTTCTCTTTGCTTGAGACATGAAGTGATGTGATTTTTTTCGTGGGGAAAATCTCGTTGTGGGTGAGCGATAAACACATTTTATTAATATTGATTCATGGCACCATTTTAGAAGGTTTTCCACTGCATGTTTAATGTGGTAATTTCTAATTGGAAACAGGTCTACTGGGGGGGGGGCGAGCTGGGGAGAACTATGGCCCACCCTTTGCAGTGTGTTGGGAGAGGTGGCCCACACGAGACATCAGGCTGCGGCCATGTTGACCTCTCTCTGTTGGGGAAACTTCATTCAGACTCTTCTCTTTCGGTACTTCAAGGGGCTCTTCCTTGAGTTTTATAAGGAAAAAAGTTTCAGAGTTTGACTCCATAGCTCACCACACCCTCTTAATAACTGTGTGAAGGAGAACATAACACTGACATTCTCTAAATCTTGACTTCCTCATCTGTAACACGACACGGATGATTCAGCAGCTCAGGGCTGTTGTGACAACATGGTAGTTGGCCACCAGGAGAGAGATCCCCAAATGGTGGCTGGATGTTTGCACATGATAAAAGGCATAAGGAAACAGGATCCTCAATAGAAAGGACCCTGTGGGTCCAGGAGGGAGTGAGTCACTTCTACAGCGGAGTCAGTGAAGGCTTTGGGCACAGGACATTCGACATGGACTTTGAAGGGTAGACAGGATTTTAATGGAAGAGACAAAGAGAATGTGGTCAGGCCGAAGGGAAAATCTTGAAAAGGGACGTGGAAATATGGGGACACACTGGATGTTTTGGGGAAAAGGAGCTGCCTGGTGTGGCCAGAGCTGAGGGTGTGTGGAACGAAGCAACGGACACGTGGGGGTGTTAGGGTCAGATCCTAGAGCCTGGGCTAAGTGGGCCTCCAGGCAAGGTCCCAAGCATCCCGTTCACTCACGGTGACTGTCCTGTCTCGCGGACCCGCCAGCAACGCCTGGAGACGGGAAGGCCGGTTCCTGTGGCGCCCCCTGGAGGCACCCACTGCTCGGCTCCGTTGGCTAAGTTTATCCTAACGCGAAAGCAAAGGCTCAATTAGACTGTGAAGGTAAATAGAAGCAGAGAAAGCCACAAAATTAAAAAATATAAGGGTGGGATTGAGCTGTTAATCATACCGCAGCATTTCACAAAGAATAGGGTGAGTTTTCCAATGAAACGATGGCTCCAGCATATAAATTAATCTTTTGTATAGGAAGAAATGAAAGTCATTAAATGTCATTGTCTTATTTTAAAAGCAGCAATATCCTGCCTGATTGCAAGTGCTTCGAGGAGGATGATTAAACAGAAACCTTATCTTCACTGCTCCAAGGAGAAAATTGGAGAAAAGTTATCCAATTATGGATGATAAAGCAGAGAAAAAAAATCAGAGAAGAGGCAAACACGGGTCGGCAGGTTATAGAGAACGCGTTCCCCCCGTTGGTACCAGGATCTGCTCATGGTCAACACCCAGAAACATGAGAAACATGTACAGCCATGAAAATTACTGTGTCTCTTTAACCAAAGATCCCTGTCGAGTCTTGCTGTCGTTAATCCATTTCCAGGTTCCTATGACTGGTAAATAATTGCAATTTTTTTATCTCTCCCTGTAGAGTAAACCATGAATTTCCAAACTTGCCATGGGAATGTGGGCATATTATTACTATTATTTAAAGATGTATTTATTTATTAGAGAGACAGGACGGGCACCCAAGTGGACGGGGCAGGGGGAGAGGGGAGAGAATCTTAAGCAGACTCCACATTTGATCTCAGACCCTGGGATCACGACCTGAGCCAAAACCAAGAGTTGGAAGCTTAACCAACTGTGCCACCCAGGTGCCCCTGGGCATATTACTTATTGTCCTTGAAACTCAGTGTCCTTATCTGTTGGCTGGGCCTGTTCGGGACCGTTGGTGGGTCTGTGCTGGAGTTACACGACACAGGGAGGCTGGGTTTCTCACCTTTGCGCAACTGACACTGTGGGCTGGATAATTCCGGGTTGTGGGGGGCTGTCCCGTGCACTGCGGGATATTTAACAGCATCCCTGGCCTGTACCCACTAGCACACCTTCTACCTCCGACCTGCAGTTGTGACATCCAAACATGTCACTAGACATTGCCGAATATCCCTTGTGGGGCAGAGTCCCTCTCGGTTGTGAACCCTTATGTAGGTAGAGGATTCAGTGTTGTACTTTGAGGAGCCCATACTCAACCAGTAGTAGCTACAATTCTGTCTCTGGTTACTGCTGTCAGAATCTTCTAACAGTTGCTTTCAAGCTTAATGCTGTTGCTAAATGTACCTAATGCATGCTGACTTGGGAATTATCCCAGATTTCTTCTCTCTCTCTTTTTTTTCTTCCAAATCAAAGTATTTAATTTTGAACTTGGAAATCATGGTTCTGTTAAAATGGGATTATTTTCCTCTAGAGGAATACGTATTTTCCCTAAGTTTTAAATTAAAATTTTGGCTTCTCTGTGTTCCTGGTGAATAAGGTGAGGGGGCAGGCACCTTTTCTGAAGTGACTGTCACTTGAACCATACCTGGTAGAATACAGAATTATTGAATAATTACCACATACAAGGTACCATGTGGCGTGGTAGTACTCTATTAAGAATGTATGTTTTATTAGATACAACCACACCAATGTACATTTCAAATAAGTGTCAGGCTGATTGTGCACACATGGAAAGGGACCAAGGTTGTAGGGAACATCCAGCAAAGACAGGAACAGAACCATCTTTTCCAAATGTTTACATCTGTCTAGCTAGTTAGGATTTTAGTTCTTGGAGGAAGAAGGAATTTGATCACAATTACCATTTTACTTGGGTAATTTCCATTTCCTTTAGACAGACACTTTATCACCAAAGGAGGAAGCAGGGGAGGAGGAAAGAGGTTTTTCATTTACGTCAACTTACAGAAAGTACAGAAAGTGTCTGTACAAGCTTCCTAGGGCTACTGCATCGAATACCACAAACTGGGCATCTCAAAACAGCAGAAATTTATTCTTTCATGATTCTGGAGACCAAACCTCTGAAGTCAAGGTGTCAGCAGAGCTGCGCTCCTTCCAAAGTGGGGAATCCTCCCTCGCCTCTTCCAGCTTCTGGTGGCCCCAGGCATTCCTGGGCTATGGCGCATGGCTCCGTCTCTGACTCCCTGTTCCCGCGGGCTGCTCCCGTGTCTCTGTGTCCCCTTTTCTATCTCTTAAGAGGACACTCAATGGATTTAAGGCCCACCCCAATCCAGGATGATCTAATCAGGAGATCCTTACCTTAATTACATCTGTAAAGACACTTATTCCAAATACAATCACAGTACAATCACATTCTGAGGATCTGTGGACATATCTTTTGGGGGGAGGTGCACGATTCAATCCACTAAAGCATAAGTTCCCGGATAGAGCTTTTGAAGGTGATTATGGATGGCTGATCACTATTAACACTTTGTTAAATGCCAAATCTTAGCAAATGGGGGTCTTTCCCTTCTCTCGGAGCCTTCCGATTTCCTCTCAAGACCAAGGAACAAAGGGCAAAATAATCAGACGAGTATTCAAGCACCCTAGCACCTTTGGTTCCCCTCTTCATGGAGCTGTGGGTGTGAATGAGGAACCCTCTGCTGTTGGTTACAACTCCATTAGAAATGTCAACGCAAGACACTTCCTGCTGCTCCTAAGGCCCTGCTATGTCATGGTAGGCTAGAGAGAGAAAACATTCTTCTTGAAATTCAAGCATTTCTAAATTTGCTAATGGTGGTTAATGAACTCATCAAGATGGAAACTTTAAAAATAAACAGCAAACCGTGAATCCAGGAATATAAACAGAACTTGTAGCTTGTTCTCCCGGCTCTGAATGTCAGCTGATATTATCTGTGGCTGTGGAGGCCTCTCTGTAAGCACTTCTTCCTTTGTGGGTAGTTCTGTATTGGAAATTCTCTATCATATGAAGATCTCAGTATTTTCGTGTATAAAAATGGAGGAGTGTGAGCTACATGATTTTGTAGGACCTTTCCAGCTAAGATATTTTTTGGCATTACACAAGTCAAATTAAAATGACATGTTAGTCAGTGCTTTCAATTTCTCTTCAGTTCTAAATTGGC